>NC_080065.1:124558950-124858950 GCF_949987535.1 Balaenoptera acutorostrata | reverse complement strand
GCAGCATAAATCCCTTTCCTCTGGACCCCACGGGTGTGGTGGGAAGAGCATAATGAGAGAAGCATCCTGAATTTTCTGAAGTCCTCTGGAACTAGGAACATGAGCAACCAGCAATGCTCTTCACGTGATCCCACATCACCCAGTTCTGAAGGGTGGGAGGAAGTCTTTTTGGTAGGGCATGAGTTCTCTCTGCAGTCCTCTAACTGGGGGAAGTGGGAGGGGGCCAGCTTTCTCACATAGACTGCATCAGTCCCTTCGCTGATACCCCCATCCCTACTCCCTTTTAGACACCTCTCACAATGTTACATCCAAATTACCCACCATGAGTTTGAGGACGAGAGAAGACTCGACCATCCTGCCCAGCCCCACGTCAGAGACGGTGCTCACTGTGGCTGCATTCGGTGAGAGGAAGGAGAAGGTGGGGAGTGGCAGGGGACCTCACGCCTGAGCTGACTTGGACTCTAGGTCTGGGAACACAAGTTCAAATCTTGTCCATTTGGTTTAGGAGGGTTTGGCTGATGAGGAAGACGCTGGTGGGATGGAGCCTCCGCTGGCCCTCCACTCAGCTCTTCTGGACTCTGATGGGCTCCATGTTCTTAAGGGAGGATGGGGCAGGGCTGTGGAGCCAGGAATAGCAGGCTGAGAGCTCATTCATTCAACAGAGAAGGGGAATTCACTTTACTCCCAGAGCCTGTCTACACAGCACTTAGCTGGGAAGGGAATTTGGACTCCTGTTGCCCTCTTCCGTCCTGTCCTCTGCTTCTCCTTCACCCCATCCTTCTCCCTATTCAGGTGTTATCAGCTTCATTGCCATCCTGGTGGTTGTGGTGATCATCCTGGTCAGTGTGGTCAGTCTAAGGTTTAAGTGTCGGAAGAACAAGGAGTCTGAAGGTACATGCCCTGACCCTCAGGGTCCCCTTTGCCTCTCTTTGATGAGGGACCCAGAGCTAGATTCTGGAACTGACACCCAGCCTGGGGTTGAGGGAAGGAATGGCACCACTAGGGAAAATGGGAGGGTCCACTGGGTGGGCTTTGAGGGGAAGATTGGGCTTCCCAGTTACAGCCTGTGACCTCCAATCCGTGCCTTTGGATTTTTACAGATCCCCAGAAACCTGGGAGTTCGGGGCTCTCGGAAAGGTAAGACTGTCAGAGGTGTAAGGGAAGAATCTTCTACTGACCTCTTACTCCCCCATTCCAAGAGGGACCAACACTTCCTGCCTTCACACACACACACACACACACACACACACACACAGAATCCTGACAGCCTCACCGAGACCAGGGCTCGGGCAGGTGATGGACTGGAACGCTTCAGCCCCAAGGCTAAGCCTCTATAACCCCTTTGTGAAAAGTGCAGGAATTCAGATTTTAATATACTCCTTAAACAAGAAGGTACTTATTTAAGGAACCACTGGTTGAACACCTTATATGTGCCAAGCACTATGGTAGAAATTTTTGTATATCTCAGATTCTTAGAGGAGTTCTTCAAGGCAGATATGACTGCATTTTACACATTTAAAAAATTAAGACTTAGGAGAGGTTGTAATTTGGTCAAGATCACACAAGTAGTAGGTAGCAAAACTAAGATTTAAACACAAGTCTTTGGGGCTTCAAAGCACACACTCATTTCATTATAGTCCACCACCAAAATAAAGGTTTCTCAAAACAAAGGTTAAGTTTCACAACCCCCCAATTCCTTGATCCCCATTGCCCTATGGCTCCTTCTGTCTCTAACCCATGTTCCCTTCCTTCCCCAGCTGCTCCACAGCCAATGGAGAGAAAGACAGCATCACCCTCATCTCCATGAAGAACATCAACATGAATAACAGCAAAGGATGCCCCTCAGCAGAGAAGGTGCATTTTTCCTGGTTCCTTCCTCCCTTCTCCCTCTTCCTCCTCCTTTCATGCTCCACTTCCTTAACCAGAAAGGAGATACTTTCAAAGATCCAGGCTCTTCTCTCCTCTTCCCTACCCTACCACTCCTGGTTAACTTCATCCATCCTCATTATGTATTTATTTTGCAGGTTCTTTAAAAGCGACCTTGGGTCCCTGTGGATCTGACGATGATGCAGCTTCCCTGTGACTGTAAGAAGGAAGGCGATGGGATGGGTAGAGGCAATAAACTAGATATGTTATTTTATTGTTTCACATCTACTCCCAGATCTAAAGGACATTAGCATTCCTCCAGATCTGGGAGCAAGCTGCCAGCCTGAGAGACTCTTTCCCACGTGGGCAGTCACCCTAGAAACACAGCATGCTCCTCCCACCATCTCAAAGTCACAGGGAGGAGGAGTCTATAGGGCCAGAGCAAGGAAAATAACAGTGAATTGGTCCTTTCTATTTTGCATTAAAATCATTTTCTAGCCTGCAGTCTAATTTCTTTTAAGGTCTATGTTCCCATGGGTATTTCTTAACAGAGTGTTCTAGCAGCTCTGGGGCCTCCTTTTGTAGGTAAGGCACGTGTGCAAGTTTCTACCCCTGTGGGGAGCTCTCTGAGAAACCTGGGAGGTGGAGAGAACTTTTTGTCAGGTCTGCCTTGTTTCACCTGGTTTATTAAGTAGTGACGAGGACTAACCACTCCAATAGAAGGGAGAGAAAAGGAGCTGTAAACAGTGATCACTGTCACCAGTAAAGAAGTTTTAAGTCTGGAGAGTGAGAACATGGGACACACAATGCATTCTGATTAGAAAACTCCGGTGATGAGAGCTGAATAATATAAGGGCAAATGTCCTCTGCCAGCCCTGGTAGACTTGCCTCATTTTGGTCCTAGCTGTGGGAATAGCACTGGGAAGGTTTGGAGCGAGGATAGATCTGTGACTTCGTAAACCCAAATCCACTCCCTTTGCCCCACACAACTATGATTTTTGTGTCCAAGACACAGAATGATGGCTCACAAACACTGTAAAGTTGTTTCAAGAGAATAAGAATGCAGTTATCTTAGTCATCTCTACCATGACACTGGTTTGGAAATGAATCTTGGTTGGGGAGAGTCAATGGAAGAGTCATCTGGGTATGTATGCATGGAGTGCAACAGGCATCTGGTTGATGGCAGTTTAGAGCATAGATTACCCATTCTGAAGGAACCATATGCTATTTTTTTCTGGATTTAGACTCTGCAAGGAGAGAGAACACTTAGAACAGAAAGTTTCACTCTACTTGTCTCAGTGAAACTATTAAAGTGGCCTGAAGAAACCTACTGGATTCTAAAATCCTCTAGGGCAGAGGATTTTATAACCTGCTCATGTCTGTAGCTCCTATGTGGTACACTGTGCTCAGCACATCAGAGATCATGAAAACTGGATCTTTAGTGCAGGAAATCTAGTCAAAAGGCTGGGCTCTGCCACAGACTTGTAGCTTGATTTTGGCGAAATCATCCCAATCTCTGAGCCTACTTTCTTACTTTTCTTACTTATAAAATGAGGTAGACTACCTGGCCTTCACTATCTTTTTGGGTTCTTATATTTTACAGTTCTATAAACTCTAGATGTAAGAAAAAATAAACACAATCTTTTAAGTAGAGATCGCTCTGGGTGGGAGCCAGAGACAAGTCTTGGGTGACTCTGGGACTTAGATTCTCTGGACTTAGGTTTTCCTGCGCGTTCATGTGTATTAATGTGGAAGAATGATCCCGATCTGGCCCTGTCTCTCTCACAGGCTACTTGGTAGGTAAAATGGAATAGTAAATGTGGAGACACTTGGGAAGTAAAAGCACTAGCTGGCAATTGCAGCAGACAACATGGACTACCACCACCCAGGTTCCACTTCAGGATCAAGACCCTTGATCTTGAATTGCTGGGAGTGTTGGCTGCTGAGGGCTCATAGCTGACTGATGACCAGTTGATGGGGTGGGGAGGTGGAGATGAAGACCTGGACCCCTTGCCTCAATTTCTCCCTCTGCTTAATCCTGCTTCCCTTATTCCTCACAACTGTAGTTCCAGGAGCACTCACCAATAAACCTTCAGCATGTAAATCTCAGAGACTCTATTTCTTGGAGTACCCAACCTATGACAGCAAGACTATAGCATTTAAAAAAATAATTCAGATATATTTTATTTAAGCCACAATGCAAAAAGCATATGACTTCCAAGCCAGTTCCAGTACAAAAATCCATCACTGGGACAGAACTCTGCAGGTGACCTAACAATGTCTAGAAGTACTGGATTCTGTTTGAATTGTTATTGTTATTCTGACTGCCATGGGTACTTAGTTCAGATGCTTATCATGCTGGACTAATTAGGTCAAGGACATGGGCTTCGTTCTAGGTAAGTTGACATCTTCCATATAAGGCCACAAACTTCCCCCTGACTCTGGACAATGTCCTGTAAATATGAGCTGTTAGTCCTAAGGTATTTATATATGGGAGAGTTGGGGTGAACTTGTATTAATATGAGATTGAAAGGCTTTTACCCTGAAACTGACATTGCAATACCACATTAGCCATGTTGATTTTCCTGTTGCCAAATAACTACCCTTTGCGAAGGGGTTGAGGATGAATTCACTTAATGCTGAATTCCGCTCTCTAGCAAATTATATTAGATGGGGTTCTGCTGGAGGATCCTACTACTTATGTAAATACAAGACCCCACCTCTGACAGGAAATCCAAGTATATATAGCCTTTCCCTGCAGCTTCCCTGAGACCATATCTCTTCCTTTATGTCTAGACAACAGGATGGTGGCCATTTAGAAGACGGCTTCCTCCCTATTCTAACACAGGACTAAAGGGCCCCAAAGCAGGAACGGGTGGCAGGGGTGGGGTGGTTGCTGTGTGTTCTTCCCTTGCTTCTCCCCTCATCCTATGGGGGGGCAACCAACAAGCCAGCTCAGGAGCACAGGCCCAGTTGAATAGAGGGATCATTTACTCAGTATCTTTCTTCCAGGGCTGGATGGGGCAGCACCTCAATCATATAGGGCACATGGCAAACCTCAGTATCACCAGCAAAAATTCACTACAGTTCAACAAGTTTTTCTAAAAGTAAGAAGAGAAAACTGATAGAAATTCGAGGCTGGCTCTAGGTAAAATGGTTTAGCAGGTAAAGAGTCACTGCAGGGTCCCCAGCCTAGGTCTAGAACACAGTTTCCCAAAGCCAGGCTAGTACTACTCAATTCTATTTGAATCTGCTGGAAAACATTGTGTGCCTCTGCTCAGCAGTTTCCCCTGGATCTGTGGATGTCCTTTCTTACCTCTTTGAACTTCTTTCTGCACCTACCTTCCTCTCTTTGAGAACTGCCAAGTTCTTGTCCTTTATTTCCTTCCCAGGTGCTCTCACTCTTCCTGTGGATTGCTTTCCCCTGGCACCTCTATCTGGAGGCTGTTGAGCCCACAGCTTCCTCTTTTACCAAACACAGAGATTGAATTTGACAGTGGGAATTATTTTTGTTGCGTGGTTGGCATGCTTAAGCAAAAACTGGCACAGAAGTGTTCTAAGTGTTGAGGTTTGGAGTTCTAAGTTAGTCCTGGTGATATAGTCATAGCAAAATTCATCCAGAGGTGTTAATTGAGGTGTAACTGAGCTCTAGGATATACGTGCATGGCAACACCTGAGAAGGTTGCAAGCTAAACCATTGTTTACTGATCGAGGAGTAAATGAGCCATCTAGAAGAGGAGGAAGTGAGGTTTCAGAGGATAATGGGAAAGGTTGTTGAGGTACCAGACATTTTCAAGAGGCCCCAGCTTCCCAAATCTTGTCCAGCATTCTTGAACCTGGACTCTACTCCTAAGTAGCCCCATAATTTGTAGCACCCCTTCTCAATCCAATTCCCCCTAAAATGCTCTAGTATCCCCACTCTCAACCAGATACCTCTCACTTCATGGCACTCTGACATCTTTGAGTATCTCCAGACCTTAGCCCTGTGCCCCTGGACTTCGAGACATATTCCACCTTCCCCTGTCCATCTTCTAGATCAGTCTGTCTAGCGTCCCTAAACCAAATACACTTCCTTCTTATATTCGACCACCTAAAGGATGTCCCTGATCAGACCCCTTGTCGGAAGAGCACAAGTGGCTTCTTCAGGACCCAGCCTTCTGTGAACACACTGATGCTCATATATCCCAGGGCCATGACTGCAGAGAAGGGATGGAACTGCATACCACTGAAGGCATTTACCCTTTCAGTTTGTGTCTAGGGCTGTACATCTCCCCACTCCAACTACCTAAGTAACTGCTGGTTGATATCATACTTGACATAACTGATTTGGTCTTCCTAAGATCTCAATGAATTCCAGGTAATTTTTTATTTGGGGATGTACATGATCATTTTTCACTTTTGCAGACCTGATTTTTGGCCATCCCAATTCACCTGCAGGGATGAGTCAGTGACACCGGACCTACCCACCTATGAAGAATTGCTTTTATTCTTTGCTAGGCCCCATACAAACCTGGGTGGGGAAAAGCAGGAATATTTCTTCATTTCCTTTTTACTAATCTCCTAGGGCCCGATCCTTCAGAAAAGAAGGGAATGGGCCAAGGAAACAAATGGGGTGGAGGAGAGGAGAAAAGTCTCCAAGGGGCCCTGGAGTAGGATGGGATGAATGAAGGATAAGGAACAGCAAAGATAGGGGATCGATATACCAGCTCCAATACCTGCCTTTTTCTTCTTTCTCTACCCCTGACTCCTACCGGTCCCTCTAATGAAGCTATGCCAGAGGAGCCGCCCTCTAACCCCATATATCTCTCACTTTCTTATTTTCTTGGTTCTCCCCAGGGTTAGGTTCGACATCACCAAAACCTGTCCAGGACCGAACATACACTTTGCACAGAACAGGCATCAGCTATATTTAAAAAGGACATCCTGAGGATAAAAATAGTCATAGTGTCACCCTCTAGCCCATAGTTTGCAAAGCCTTTCCCAGGATGGATCTCATCGCGTCTCCTTGAACGTCCGAAGTGTTAGGCGGGGCCAAAGCCACTATCCCCACTCTACAAATGAGGAAAACCGCGGCCCGCCGTGGCCACACTTTCAGGCTGAGAGCCGCTAGCCATAAAGCAGTCAACTGGCAGCAAGGGTCGCGCCCCTTTACACCACTGCACCTGCGACCCCTGGCGCGATCCCTGCCGGGAATTGTAGTCCAATGACCCTCAGCTCCTATGGATTGGACTACAATGACCAGCATGCCCCGCGCTTTTTTGCGCCCCCTTCCCTTTCAGCCTCGGGCGCGGGGGAGGCTCGGCAGACCTGCTGACTGGGAAGCGGTATGGCAGCGACACTGGGCAGCGGGGAGCGCTGGACGGAAGGTATCAGGTCCTGGCCGGAGGGTGGGACAGGGCAGGGTCAGGGAGAAATCAGGAATGGGGCTCCTGACGGCGCCTGAAGGGGCTGAGATCCTGGGCCTGAGATGAAGGATGGAGGGCTATGAGAAGATGCTGGGCCTGAGTAGGGTTCCTGGTGAGGAGGGAGACCGCCCAGGGCAGGGGGCCGGGATCCGGAAACCAGGAGCGCTGGCTCAAGCTGAGGACCCGGCCGGGTACCCAGAGTCACCCGTGACGACTTGTTGCCTCCGGCCCCCAGCCCCGCCCCGGCCCGTGCCCCGCCCAGGGCCTGCAGCTGTCAGGCCCGCCTGCGCCGGGGTCAGCGGGGTGACGCGGTTTCCCGCAGCTTGCTTACCCGGTCCTTATCTTCGCCTCCAAACTGGGCTGCCTGACCCTCGGCCTGGGTTTGGTCTTGTCCCTGCAGCCAGCATCAGGACGGATGGGCCAGCTTTTTCCATCCTACAGTCAGGCAAAGAGTACTTAGCCAGTGCCTATTATGTACTCTGCATTATGCTGATCCTGCAGCGGGATTTGACAGACATGGGCCCCGGAGCCCACAGAACTCTAAGTCTACTGAGGGAGTTTGACAGGTAAACAGTCAGTTACAAAACAGGGCCAGAATGTCCTGGGCTACACAGCAAGGTCGTAGGTTTGGGGGGCATGCTGGCTAGGCACTCAGCGTGGCCTGGGTGTCAGAGGCCTCATGAAGAAAGTGTTACATATGATGACATGAAGGATGCGTTGGAGTTAGCCAGACCTACTTAGAGAAGAGTTTTGCAGGCAGAGGGAACAGCATGTGCAAAGGCACAGAGAAAAGAGAAAGCATTGATGATCTGAAGGGAGTTTGGTGTGGCTAGAGCATAGACTACAAAGGAGCTTGTGGTGAGATTTGAGGCTGGAGAGACAGGCTGGGCCCATTATAAGAAATTGGGACACCGAGCAGTGGCTAGTCAGTAAGAGATGTTAAGCAGGAGAAAGGGTTTTTTAAAATCTTACCCAGATCCTCCATACAGGACACGAGTACTCTGCCTTCTTTGACTATATTACTATGGCCCTCTTCGTACTCTGCAGGCATTATGATTAAGTAAATCCTCTCCTTTAAACTATATCCTCCTTGTGGTCAGGAGTAGATCTTATGCATACATGTCCTTGATTTATCTAGCCAAATATCTTGTACATATTAGTTTTATAACTGTCAGTTAAAAAATTGAACTCATTTCTACTTTAAATCTTAGTGGTGGGAGGCATTGCGACAAAAAATAATGTGTTATGATCAATTCACTTCTGACCATGGACCACAGAGAAATAGGCTTCCCCTGTGCTGCCCTAAAGCCAAGATATTGGGCAGATGCCTCTTGAGCCCCTTTACTGGCTCTGAGTGAAGATTATTTGCTGACTGATGACTGTAGGTATGGTGGACATTATTATGCTTCATATTTCTGGCATTAAAAGTTTTTCATAATTGCCTCTGTATTTTCTGTATTGTTTTCTCAAGGAAGATGTTTCTTCAGCTTTATATGGGTGTTTAGAACTCAGCATGATGTCAGTAACCTGGGCCTCACACTCATTTGCCTACAGGCAGCCTCCCAGATAGCTAAGGCCAGTAGCAAAGTTGATTTGCAGGTCAGACTGAAGCCTCATGGAGGTGCTGTTGCTTTGCAGCTTACATTGATGCAGTTAGAAGAAACAAATACCCAGAAGACAGACCTCCTGAAAGTCATGACCCCTGTGGTTGCTGTAACTGCAGGAAGGCACAAAAGGAAAAGAAGTCTGAGCATGAGTGGAATCAAACCCGACAGGGTGAGGGGAATGCCACTTATACTGAGGAGCAGCTGCTTGGAGTACAAAGGTGAGCCTGTGGTGGGATTAAATGAGTGATTTTATGTACAGTGCCTGGAGCAGATGATGTGTTATGTAAGTATTGACTGCTATTATTATTTTTATTACTGTTATTGAAGCACAATAGCTTCTTGGCCTCAGAGGCAAGGCTAGGTGGAAGTGGAGTGTTAGGGTATAATCTGAAGTAACTGCCCTGCTTCAACTGTAAGAGAGACAGGGGAAACGAGCTTGACATAACAGACACCTGTACAACATTCTACCCAAGAACAGCAGAACACACATTCTTCTCAAGTATACATGGAACATTATCCGGGATAGACCATGTGTTAGGCCATAAAACAAGCCTTGATAAATTTAAAAGGATTAAAATCAAACACTGTATGTTCTTTGAAATTGACAGCAGAAGAAAATTTGGGTAATTCACAAATATGTGAAAATTAAACAACATATTCCTAAATAACAAATAGGTCACAGAAGAAATCACAAGGAAAATTAGAAAATACTTTGAGATGAATGAAAATGAAAACACTTATAAAGCAACTACACTCCAATAAAAATTAATTAAAAAAATGAAAATACAACATACCAAAACATATAGGATGCAGCTAAGGCAATACTTAGAAGGAAATTCATAGCTCTAAATGTTTTTTTTTTTAATCTCAAATCAATAACCTAATCTTCTAAAAAAAGAAGAACAAACTAAATTCAAACAAGCAGAATGAAGGAAATAATATAGAGTGGAATTAAATGAAATAGAGGATAGCAAAACAATAGAGATCTACAAAACCAAAAGTTGGTTTTTTGAAAATATCAACAAAATTGACAAATTTTTAGCTAGACTGACCAAGCGAAAAAAGGGAGAAGACTCAAATAAATAAAATCAGGAGTGAAATAGGGGATATCACTACCAATCTTACAAAATAATGATTATATAAGAGAATACTGTGAACAATTATATGTCAACAAATTAGATAACTTGAATGAAATGGATAAATTCGATTTCCCAAAAGAAAAGCCCAGGCCCAGGTGACTTCACTGGTGAATTCTACCAAATGTCTGAAGACAAATTAACTAATCCTTCATTCACTATTTTAGAAAATATCAAAGAAGGGAATTCTTCCCAAGTCATTCTATGAGACCAGTATTATTACCCTGTAACCAAAAACAAAGTCATCACAAGATGGATACAGATTTCTGCAACATATAAAACATATAAAAAGGATTATATATCTTGACCAAGTGAGATTTATCCTAGGAATGCAAGGTTGTTTAACACATGAAAATCAAATAATGTAATACACCATATTAATAGAATAAAAGACAAAAGTCACATGATTGTTTCAATAGGTGTAGAAAAAGCTTTTGACAAAACCCTGCACTCTTTCATGATAACAGTATTCAACACACCAAGAATAGAAGGGAACTTCCTCAACCTGATAAAGGTCATCTTCCAAAAATCCACAGCTGGGACTTCCCTGGTGGTCCAGTGGTTAAGACTCCACACTCCCAATGCAGGGAGCCAAGTTTGATCCCTGGTCAGGGAACTCGATCCTGCATGCCGCAACTAAAGATCCCGCATACCACAACGAAGATCCTGCATGCCTCAACTAAGACCTGGCACAGCCAAATAAATAATTATTTTTTAAAAAAACCTCCTTAAATTAAAAAAAATCCACAGCTAACATCATACTTAATGGTGAATAATTTGATGCTTTCCAAGATCAAGAACAGGACAGGAACAAGATTCTAGCCATTTCTATTTAACATTGTGCTAGAAGTTCAAGCCAGCACAGTTAAGCAAGAAAAAGAAGTAGAAGCCATTCAAATTGGAAAGAAGAAGTAAAAGTATATTCACAAATTATATGATCTAGTATAGAAAATTTTAAGGAATACCCCCCCACACACAAACTATTAGAACTAATAAATTACTTCGACAAAGTTCAGTATAAGATCAATATACAAAAATTATTATTTTTCTATATGCTAACAATGAACAATCTGAAAATGAAAACAATTTCATTTATAACAGCATCAAAAAAAATAAAATGCTTAGGAATAAATTTAATGAGAGAAATGTAAGGTTTTACATTGTAAACTACAAACTTCATTAAAGGAAATTAAAGAAAACCTAAATAAATGGGAAGACTGCCTGTATTCATGAATTGGAAGGCTTAATATTGGTAATATGGTAATAGTCCTCAAATTGATCCACAGATTTAACACAATCCCTATCAAATTCCCTGCTACCTTTTTTGCAGAAATTGACAACCTGATCCTAAAATTCATATGAAAATGCAAAGGACCCAGAGTAGCCAAAACAGTCTTGAAAAAGAAGTACAAAGTTGGAAGACTCACACTTCCCAATTTCAAAACCTACTACAAAGCTTCAGTAATGAAGACAGTGTGCACCAGCATAGGATAGGCATGTAGATCAATGGAATAGAATTGAGACTCCAGAGATAAACCTTTATATTTATGGTTAATTGGTTTTTGACAAGAGTGCCAAGACAATTTAATGGGGAAAGACTAGTCTTCAACAAATGTTGTTGGGACAACTGGATATCCACATGCACAAAAATGAACTTGGACCCCTTCCTCACACAAATACAAAAATTAATTCGAAGACCTAAATGTAAGAGCTAAAACCATAAAACTCTTAGAAGGAAACAAATGTAAAGCTTTGTGATATATGGATTAGGCAATGATTTCTTGTTGACACCCAAAGCCCAAGGGATAAAAGAAAAAGTAGGCAAATTGGCCTTCATCAAAATTAAAAACTTTTGTACTTCAAAAGATACCATCAAGAAGGTGAAAAATCAACCCGTAAAACAGGAAAAAATATTTTCAAATTATGTATCTGATAAGGGAGAGAGGGAAAGAGAAAGGCAGGGGAGGATCTGCCATGGAAGGAGGGATCAGAAACTAGGGTGGGGAATCCATAGGATCCTCATGGGCAGCTCTTGGGGAAGGGCCCTGACCGACATTCCAGACCCTGCATTATAGTCCCAACTGTGTTACTGACTTAACTATGACCTCTTCAACAAGCCTCTGGGTCTCTGCCTGCCTAACTGAATTGTGTGGTAGCAAAAAAATGGAGATACTTTAAATGTCCATCAGTAGGGAATGTACATACATCCATAAAATGCAAGAATATGCAGCTTTTTAAAAGAATGTGGTAGGTTTTTATTTTAAAGTATATAGTTGATTTACAATGTTGTGTTAGTTTCTGGTGTGCAGCAGTGTTGTGTTATATGTAACTGAATATATATATATTCTTTTCCAGATTCTTTTCCATTATAGGTTATTACAAGATATTAGTATAGTTCCCTGTGCTATACAGTAGGACCTTGTTGTTTATCTGTTTTATATAAAGTAGTGTGTATCTGTTAATTATAAACTCCTGATTTAATTTATCTCCCTCCTCTCCACCCCCATCCCCGCTTTCCCCTTTGGTAACCATAAATTTGTTTTTTATGTTTGTGAGTCTGTATCTGTTTGGTAAATAAGTTCATCTGTGTTATTTTTTTAGATTCCACATATAAGTGATATCATATCATATTTGTCTTTATCTGACTTCACTTAGTATGATAATCTGTATGTCCATCCATGTTGCTGCAAATGGCATTTTATTCCTTTTTAATGGCTGAGTAATATTCCATTGTATATATCTATACTACATCTTCTCTATCCATTCATCTGTCGATGAACACTTAGGTTGCTTCCATGTCTTGGCTATTGTAAATAGTGCTGCTATGAACATTGGGGTGCATGTGTCTTTTCAAATTAGAGTTTTCATCTTTTCCAGATGTATGCCCAGGAGTGGGATTGCAGGATCATATGGTAGTTCTATTTTTAGTTTTTTAAGGAACCTCCATACTGTTCTCCATAGTGGCTGCACCAATTTACATTCCCACCAAAAGTGTAGGAGGGTTTCTTTTCTCCACGCCCTCGCCAGCATTTACTATTTGTAGACTTTTTGATCATGGCCATTCTGACCAGTGTGAGGTGATACCTAATTATAGTTTTGATTTGCATTTCTCTAATAATTAGCAATGTTGAGCATCTTTTCATGTGCCTGTTGACCATCTGTAGAATGTGGTAGATTTGTAATAATAGCCAATATTTACGTCATGTCAGATGCTATCAAGCATTTTAATGAATACTTCATTTAATTATAACAGCTGTGAAATATAGGTATAATTATCAGCCCATTTCAGAAGATAACAAAGGCACAGAGTTAAGTCCACAGCAAGATCAGATGCCAACCAAGGCATTTTGACTCCAGAGTTCATGCTGTAGTCCACCCGCTCTCAAGGTGTGGTTTGGGAACCCCAAGACCCTTTTGGGGAGGGGTCTGCAAGTTTAAAACTATCTTCATGATAATGCAAACGTATTATTTGCCTTTTTCATTCTCATTCCTTCATAATTATACAGTGGAATTTTTGAGAGGCTATATAACATGCCATTATATCATTTTATAAGAGTATAAAAGACTTCTTAGATCAAAAAGTTCAGAACTGACACTCTGGTGGTCTAAACTGTTATCCCTGTACTTTTTATCTTTATAAGTTATGGATCAATTCCCAAGATAAATTGTTAGTTTGAAAAAAAAAATGAGATACAGAAGGGTGATTATAATATGCTTCCATTTATGTAAAAAAAAAATGGGGAACTCTCTATACATGTACTCTCTCTGTACATAGGAATCAGAGAAAACTTCTTTTTTTTTTTCCCGTGCCACACAGCTTGTAGGATCTCAGTTCCCTGACCAGTGATTGAACCTGGGCCATGGCAGTGAAAGCCCAGAACCCTAACCATTAGGCCACCAGGGAACTCCCCACAGAAAACTTCTAACTGTGGTTATTCTTAGGGTAGGAGATTGGAGGACAGGGAATGGGGAAGCAGGAAGATTTTTCACTGTATATAGTTTAGTACTATTGGATATTTTTCTTCTACTATGTGAATATGTTAACTTTTTAAAACAAAGTTTAAACAGATAGCCATAAGGGGAACAAAAGGTAGATTTAAAAAAAAAAAAAAAAGGATGGTTGGGGTATTTCTTCTGACTTTGCTGTCCAATGGTTCAACTCTGAGGACCTTAGCTTGGGTCTTAATATTATAAGGGTTAGTATACTTGTTCTATCCACTTGCAGGGATATAGAAAGAAAAAAATATTAGATGTAAAAATACTTTGAAAGGAATTAAGCTCTCACTGGGAGGAGGACATTGTTAGTGAATTGTATGTTTCATTAACGTGTTCACCAGTTTTCTTTTAGGTTTGTTTTGGGGCTCACAGATTGGAGAGAGGATTGATTTACTATTTTGCAGTTAATTATACAAAAGGGGCCTTTGTAGACATACCAAAAAATATTTCTGATTTGTGTTTTTAGGATCAAGAAATGCAGAAATTACTATGAAATTCTGGGGGTTTCACGAAATGCCAGTGATGAAGGGCTTAAGAAAGCTTACCGAAAACTCGCCCTGAAATTTCATCCTGACAAGAACTGTGCTCCTGGAGCAACAGATGCTTTCAAAGGTCTGATCCTAAACTAATGCTTAATTCTGCCCTTCTATGTTGTTTGGTCACAGCAAGTTGTTTTCAGCCTCCCTTGTAATTGTTTTATAAGTCCACAAGCAGGGTTTTGTTTTTTCCTGCCACACCTCTTAGATAGTGATTATTAGCATAGCTCTCTCCTGTCCTCATTCACTTACCTTAATTTCTTTTGGAAAAAATATTTGGTTTCTCTGTGACACCTTTTGGAACCTTTCATTCCTTGATTCAGCAAATCTTTATTGAAGATCTGTGTGCCAGGTGCCATGGTGAGGAAAACAGATATGATTCCTCTTGTGGAACTTATAGGTCGGTGGCCACTTGCAAGTAGGGCCTAGAGAGCATTTCCAAACTTCTTTGACCATGAAAATCTTTGTTCATGAAACCTCTGTTATTAACATGTATGAAAAAGCTTTATACAGCTTTGTAAAGAGCAAAAACATGGTTATAGATCGAATCTTTTTTCCATTGATTTCCATGATACTTTCAGTGATATATTCTTAAAAAATATTTTGGATCCAACACATAAATAAAAATCTTACTTAAGAGCTTCACCCTCAGGGATGTCATTGATTAAGGCAAGGATTATCAATGGATGCCGAAACCATTGGGTGATAGGTTGTTGTTGCATACGATATTCACATAATGTCAAATTATCACCCACAGAATACTTATTGATTACACAGGGGAAATTTTCCTTTATAACCTAGATAGCTAGCTGTCACCACTTTAACCAAGTGATCCAACTTATCATCACCAATACTAGAACAACCTAACCTTACATGTTGTAATACCATGTGGTATTCTTGCCAAAATGTTTGACCTGAATCTAATAAAGAAGCAATCAAAATATGGGACATTCTACAAAGAACACTGAACTACTCTTCAAAAAATTCAATATAATGAAAAACAAGAAAGGTGGGGAGACTGTTCTGGACTAAAAGTAACTAAAGAGACGTGAAACCAAATGTAATTCATGAACCTTGCATGGATTCACTGGGTGATAATGAATTGATGTTAATTTTCTTAGCTATGATATGATGTTGTGATCATGTAGGAGAATATCTTTCTTCTCCGGAGACATAGCTAAAATATTTAGGGGTGAAGTGTCGTAATATCTGCGGCCTACTTTCAAATGGTTCAGCAAAAAAAATGAATACATATTATATGTGTATGTGTAGAGAGTTGAGGAAAGCAATGTGGTAAAATGCTAATAATTGATGAATAAATGTAAAGGTTTTTATTGTACTATTTTTTCGTCTTTTCTGGAGATTTGAAATTTTTCAAAAGAAAAAGTAAAAAATGATAGATCTGAGACATTTTTTAAAGTCAGCATTTACCTCAGAGGGCAAGCTACCCTTGCTGATGTGCCAGTGTGAATCTAGTTCTCCCCACAGTTTCTACAAGGAAACAGATAACCCACAATTTCCTCACACCTTCATGTGAGGTACCTCACAGACTAATGCCATTTCTCGGAGAAATCTGCCCGATTTCAAGGGATGTGAATGTTTAAGCAACTCTGTTTAGGTTTTTCTGTTTGTTTTTTCTGCTTAGCAGTTTTATTGCTATAAATATTTAATACAATTCCCTAGCTAGAAGAATCATAAGGAAATGCTCTTTCTGACTATGTTTCTGACAGTATTGACTGAATTAAAGGTAGGTGGGTAGGAATGTCTTAAAAGATTTTTTTCCAAGATTTCTTTGATTGTTGGCACTGATTGTATTTTTAAATGAAATTGGACAAAGTTTGCACATTTGTGCATAGGGAGAAGTGATGGTATGCATATGTAATCTATTCAGTCTTTGGTCCCTCTTTGAGACATTGGAGATACTTTTTTTCTTTTTTTGGCCGCACTGCTCGGCTTGTGGGATCTTAGTTCCCTGACCAGGGATTGAACCCAGGCCCTCGACAGTGAAAGCACAGAGTCCTAACTACTGGACCGCCAGGGAATTCCCTGAAGATACATTTGTTAATTTCTAAAGACCATTTTTAAAAGTAGGCTGAGGGGGCTTCCCTGGTGGCGCAGTGGTTGAGAGTCTGCCTGCTAATGCAGGGGACACGGGTTCGAGCCCTGGCCTGGGAAGATCCCACATGCCGCGGAGCGGCTGGGCCCGTGAGCCACAACTGCTGAGCCTGCGCGTCTGGAGCCTGTGCTCCGCGGCGAGAGAGGCCGCGGCGGTGAGAGGCCCGCGCATCGCGATGAAGAGTGGCCCCCGCTTGCCACAACTGGAGAAAGCCCTCGCACAGAAACGAAGACCCAACACAGCCAAAATCAATCAATCAATCAATCAATCAAAAAAAAAAAAAAAACATACGCATCTGATTCAAGATCCTCATTAAAAAAAAAAAAAAAAAAAAGTAGGCTGAGGGATTTCCCTGGAGGCACAGTGGTTAAGAATCCGCCTGCCAATGCAGGGGACAGGGGTTCCATCCCTGGTCCAGGAAGACCCCGCATGCTGCGGAGCAAGTAAGCCCGTGTGCCACAACTACTGAGCCTGCGTGCCACAAGTACTGAGCCCGCGTGCCACAACTACTGAAGCCCACGTGCCTAGAACCTGTGCTCCACAACAAGAGAAGCCACTGCAATGAGAAGCCCGCGCACCCCAACGAAGAATAGCCCCTGCTTGCAGCAACGAAGACCCAACACAGCCAAAAAAAAAAAAGTAAGCTGAAATAAGACTGATGAGTGAGGACTTTGCTTTTAGCCAAGCAGGAGGATTTTTACTGATTATTTTATTCAGGAGATTGTATGTGACTTCATGTTAGAATACCACTACTTATGTAGGAACTGTTTCCAACCATAAACTACTGCTCTCAAGGAAATAACACATTTTTGATGACGGAGAACAGTACTTCTTAGTTCATCTTCAGTCCAGTGTTGTTTCAGGCTTATCAGACTAGATCATGGAAGATTTCAAGGGCAAGCACTTTGGTGAACTTTCTAGGCCCAAGCACCTTTCCTTGGGTCACTGTGAAGTTGTCCAGCACCAATCAACTCTGGGCTCTTCATTGCTACTACTATAATCACCCTCAGCTACAGCAAAGACTATGTACTCAGGTGCTTTTTGTTTTTGTTGCAGCAATAGGAAATGCCTTTGCAGTCCTGAGCAATCCTGAGAAGAGACTCCGCTATGATGAATATGGAGATGAACAGGTGACTTTCACTACCCCTCGAGCCAGACCTTATAATTATTACAGGGACTTTGAAGCCGACATCACTCCAGAAGAGCTGTTCAACGTCTTCTTTGGAGGACATTTTCCTACAGGTTAGTATCCCAAAATTATCGTTTAAGAAGTCATAGGGACTTCCCTGGCAGTCCAGTGGTTAAGACTCCACGCTTCCACTGCAGGGGGTGCGGGTTCAGTCCCTGGCTGGGGAACTAAGATCCCACATGCCGCTCGGTGCGGCCAAAAAAAAAAAAAATTCATACATATTTTGAGGATCTGTTTGAGGATCTGAATAGAGGGACCATGGTATGGTGGCAACAGCAAACTTTGGAATCAGATAATCTGGGGTTGAAGGCATGTCTCCACCCTCCAACTATGCATGATTTTGACTTAGTCCGTCTGATCTTGTGTCCTTACCTAAAAATGGGGTTGATAATACCAACCTCACAAGGCTGCTCTGAGGATTGGATATTTTTTTAAGTGTTTTATAAATTAGAAGCAAAATGCCTGTATTATCATTATTGCAAAATAGCATTTATATAAAGGTAAAGGTTAGAAAAGTACCCCCAGAGAGTTGGAAGTTGGGTTAATTAAATGCCTGGGAAGTAAATTGAATTTTGTTAGGTGCTATTAAAGATACTAGTGACATAATCTGATATTGGGCAAGGAGGCAGACATGAGCATGTCAGACAGGATTTATGGCCCAAGTGCTATCTTTCTTAGCCTCTTGGGGTTCTCTCACTCACTAGTTACAAAGGATTATTTAAATAAGGGCGAGAGAGCTAAGCATGTCCCATTTCCAGCTGGTTCACTTGACATACCTACTGTTGTATTTTTCTACTGAGTAAAATGGGACAATACTCTACCCTCAGAGAACCTAGTTGGAAACAAGGACTTTGGAAAAGGCAAGGAAAGGGTGTTTGCCATATTGCATACTAAGTATTTTTCTTTCTTTTCCAGGAAACATTCATATGTTTTCAAACGTGACAGATGACCCCCACTATTACCGCCGGCGGCACCGACATGAGAGGATGCAGACACGGAAGGAAGAGGAAGAAGATAAGCCTCAGGTACCTGGGGAGGACAGGACAACAGCTGCCCATAAACACTTGTACTGAGCTGACCTTTATGTAGTATGATCAGGTTTTCGAAGTTCAACTTGAGATATGTTGCTAAAATGTGCTTTAGGAAAGCAGAAGCCTGGCAAGAGGGGCTGGATAATTGGCCCAAATAAGCCAGAATGGTACCCCCTCCCCCATCCATTCTTTGGTGACTGTCCTGGGAAACCTGTTCACCTATGGGGCTGTCTTGAAAAACGTTTTCTTGACTGCAGAGAATAGGAACCCCCTTCAAAATATTCAATACTAAAGGGGGTTTAAGGTAAGGGATCAAGGGAGTCTCATGAAGCTTAAGGGCAGGAAGCTTGCTGGGCCTTATGTCAGACGGGAACCAGGAACTGGGGTGCTGTCAGGCCCCCATGCAGCTGTGCTCTCCATGACTCTTGGGGCCAGACTGTCTCCAGTTTTCCTGCCTCCCTGCATCTGTTTTGTTCTCTCTAAGCAGCCTGGCTTTTCTACTTCCCCTTGCAAATGTCCAGTCTACAGTGCCTCAGAGTATGTGTCCTTTCTTCAAGTGACTGCCTAGCAGTGAATGATGATGGATCTCAATCCCAGATGCTTAGGAGGGAGAATGTGATCATCCCTGCTACGGTTTGATGTCTCCCAGATGTCCCACAGTCCATTCAGCTGAGGCCAAGGCAACAAAGTTGCATAATAACATGACCTCATGAGAGTCACAGTCTGGGCAAGCTCCCGCACAGGTGTCTGCTTCATTGGTCTTAGAAAAGGGGGCTGCAGAAGGATTACTGAGTGTCAATCCAGATTGTAGGTGGGCCTCGTTCAGCCTTTTCAGCAGACAGAATGGGGCTGTTTGGTACTTCTCAGCAGAAAGTACAACCTTCCCAGAAAAGCCTTGGGCTATGTGCAGTACATCAGTAATTCATATTTTCTTTGGGAAAACTGTTCTCTTTTCAATAAGCTTTATATTGATGAAGAGCACTTACACCAAATGCTTTTTCTTTTTCAGACTACATATTCTGCATTTATTCAGTTACTTCCAGTTCTGGTGATTGTGATTATATCTGTGATTACTCAGCTGCTAGCTGCTAATCCCCCATATAGTCTATTCTATAAATCGTAAGTCAAATATTTATAAATATTTCTTAACAACAAGCTGGTACATTACTAACATTCCATTTCACCTTTTGTTGTAGAAAACACTGATTTTGTGTTTAAAGGAACAGCTGGATAGTAATAATACAGAGACTCAAAAATATTGTTCTTTAGGCAGTTTCCCAGGCACTCAGGACCTGGATTGTTTTGTTCTACAGCGACATCATCTGGTCAGCTTCAGAATAGCAATGGCTGGTTTCTGAAGGATTAATAGACGAACTCCAGGTTCAGATTAAATCTTTAACATTCCACTTTAGAGTTAAAAAGGACCTTACTGAGCTTGTGATAGTATCGCTGGACCCCTGTGAGTCTGAGAACATAGTAACTAAGGTCTAGTGATTATTTCCAATTTAAGAAATTGGAAGAATAGTACATTTATTCATAAGGCTATACAGTCAAACCATAGTATCTCATTTCTTTGCTTTTGCTAAAAATATAGAAATCATTATAAAGTTTGTATTGCATGGAAAATTTGAGCTCTGATAGGAATTTTTAAATTTCTTCAATTAATTATTTTAGTTAAATCAGTTCTCAATTTGATCCCTAGACCAGCATCATCAGCATTAACTGCCAGCATGTTAGAAATGCAGACTCTTAGGCCTTACTCCATATCTACTGACTCAGAAACTCTAGGGGTGAGAACCAGCAATATGAGTTTTAACAAGCCCTCCAGATAATTCTGGTCATACTAAAGTCTGAGAATCACTGGATTATTTTTTTTAATCAATAATGGGAAATGAGTCATTACTATTTTAGTTTAGCAGACAAAAACCTTTCAAAATGTGGACTCCATGGAACCGTACCTAACAGGAAGAGCTCTTGTTGGTGATCACTATAGACTAAAGACTATCATTCTAGATCAATATCTTCATTTTACAGAGAGGAAAGCTGAGACTCAGAGAGAGGTTATTGCTGTCGGGACACAATGGCCTGATTCCCTCTTATTTCCTGACTTCCCATATTTCTCCATATGCTACTGCTACCTCCTTTCTTGTCAGGCCAGTGGGGCAGACAGGAACCTGCCCTGATAACAGCTTCCCAGAGGGAGGCAAGAGCAGTCATGGCTCTTAGACATCCAGCAAGATCCATAAGTTGAGAGATCAAAGGAAAAGGCTAGGAAAAGGTCAAATATAACTCCTTTAAGATGGACTTTGTCCAGTTTGAACAAAATCAGCTTGGATTTTGCACATTGCCATCACATTGTTTTAACTTGAATTTGAACTCCCTTCTGTACTTTCTTATGGTTAGACTTCAGTTAACCCAGACCTGTTAAAGTTTCTGAGCACCAGACACCTTTGGATATCTTAGACCCACTGAGAGTTAGCCTGGAGGTATCATTGAAATCTTTTGTCTTAGTTTTTTGCAGTTCTCACCTAATGGCTATGTGTAAAGTACTTTTTATCATGTCCTAAAAATTAGAACTAAGTTGGTATAAGCTGTCTGGTTATTTTTAAATAGTTTATAGTAACAATCATTTCATTCAGCCAACATTTACCAATAGCAACTCTGCGCCAGGTGCCATGCTAGGTCCTATACAATATAGAAATTGTTTTTTAAGCATTCAGCATTCTACTTTTAACATAGAAAGCAGTCTAAGAGAGGTCAATCCAGATAGCTGCACCCCCATATTCACAGCAGCATTATTTACAGTAGCCAAGACATGGAAACAACCTGTACACACACACACACACACACACACACACACACACACACTATGGAATATTATTCAGCCATAAAAAATGAAGAAATCCTACCGTTTGTGACAATATTGAGAGACCTTGAAGGCATTATGCTAAGCGAAATAAGTCAGAGAAAGACAAATACTGTATGATCTCACTTATATGTGGAATCTAAAAAAAAAAAAAAAAACAAACTCAGAAAAAGAGATCAGACTTCTGGTTACCGAAGGTGGAGGAGAGAGGCAAGGGGAATTGAAGGAAGATAGTCAAAGGTACAAACTAACAGTTATAAGTTAAATAAGTACGAGGTATGTCACATACAACACAGTGTTACAGTAGTAGCACTGCTGTATGATAGGAAAGTTAAAGTAAATCCTGAGAGTTCTCATCACAAGGAGAAAGTTTTTTTTGCCTTTATTCTTGTCTTCTTTCTTTTCTTTTTATTGTATCTATATGAGAAGATGGATGTTAGCTGAACCTATTGTGGTAATCATTTCATAATTATGTAAGACAAACCTTCATGATGTATGTTTTAAATTTAAAAAGAGAGAGAGAGAGAAGAGAGGGAGGTGAATCCTTTAAGGAAATAAATATGTTGAGACTGAATCCATTTGAACATGCTCACATAATAGCAACAATGATGACATTACACTTACTGCTTTGCTTGGGAAATAATAAATGTTAGATGTATTGGAACATGATATCTGCATCTGCCCTCTGAAGAGGTGATTGTGTGAATGATCTCTGTGAGGCCAGTGCTAAAAGTGATATTGCCAAGTATGACAGGCATACCTGAGCCTCCCTCTCCTTGTTTCAGGACCTTGGGCTACACCATTTCTAGAGAAACCCAGAACCTACAGGTGCCTTACTTTGTGGATAAAAACTTTGACAAGGCCTACAGAGGAGCATCTCTGCGTGACCTGGAGAAGACGATAGAAAAGGATTACATTGATTATATCCAGACAAGTTGTTGGAAGGAGAAACAACAAAGTAAGACGCTCTAAAAGGGGCTTTAGCTGGTGCCATGCTTCCAACCTGAGGCATCCACAGCTTCCTGATCCCTTGTCTCTCCTTGTTTGAGCTACTGATGTTTACGTGAACAGGCATAGGACAGAGGCCCATTCAGGATATTACAAAAAAAGGGAAGTTTATTGACAGGATACATGTGGCCAGGACTGGGAAATCTTAGGAACTTGGGCAGTACTAGTTGCCTATCTGTCTGTCTGTCTCTGAGTCCCTACATCTCTCTGCCTATCTGCCCTCTCTCCTCTCTCTACCAACTTCTTTTCTTTGCTTTTTCAAGCTCTCCTCCTTCACAGCCTTAATTTGCCATGGTTTATTTTGGTTGCTACCCTCCTATTCACTCTCCCAACTTCCCCAACCCCACAAGTCATTGGCCCCTTTCTACATCACAAGCTTCCTGTTTAAGTAGCTCGCTGGTTTGGTCCATGGTTTCCTGACTTCACATTTCCCAGAGGGAAATCTGATTGATCCAACCTAACCAAAGTTTTATAGGTTGTTGTTATTGAGTTCAGTGCCCCTTCTCTTCCCCTCCAATCAGCTGTAGCCACACAGAACAAAAACGACTCTCCCAGGAGCAGGCCTTCCACACTGTTTCCCTGGAGACAATGGGGGTGACAGTGTTGGCTTCCAACCCCAGTGAGTGTTCATGGGGGGTACACACACACACACACACACACACACACACACACATATCCATTAGTAATTGTATCTTATAAAACTTGGCTTTGGTTAATTTTTAAAAAGCAAACTAACTCATTTTTTAAAACCTTGTCTGTTACTGGGTATTGTTAAACATCTAACAGTGTCTGATAAATTTAGATCCTCAGTCACAGTACTGCTAAGCCCTCGCTGACCCGTCATGCATCCCAACCCCACCCCAAGTTAGTCTCTCCTTCCTCTGTGTTTTTAAAGCACTTTGCTCATCCTGCTAAGACAGTGCCACCCTCGCCATATTAACGTGTTCTGTAGGTACATGAGTCTCCCTGCTGGACTCTGGGCTCTCTGAGGGCAAAAACCATGTCTTACTAATTTTGTGTCCCAGGCCCTTGGCACAGTCTTTGCTTCAGAGCAGATGCTCCACAAATGTCTTTTGAAGAGAGGGTTCTCAGGACTGGAAAACAGTGAAACTGCTGAGTACTAGGAATCACTGAGCAGGGCAAGTGTCCTAACCCTGCCCCTGAGGGACCTTGTCTCTGCTGTCTACTCCTGTAGGGCAGAGCCCACCTGACCTCTCAGGTGCATTAGGAGCTTGGTGGGCAATGACTTGGATGTAAGGGGGAATTCAGCAGGAGGAGGAAGTTGCTTTTTTATTGAAAAAACTGAGGGGTCAGGAAGTACCCCTACCCCACTGTTAAACTAGGTTTTGCAAGTTTCAAAAATCAGGAAAGAATTTTGGAGCAAGATAGAGGCCTTAGACTTAAAGGCATTATAAACGTGGATCCAAATCAGGTGAAGGCCACAGCGTATGTCCTAAGAGTCTCCATTATTTTAGACTCTGAGAGGGTTTTGAAATTATGCAGAGAGCTCATGGTAAGGATTACACCTAAGGTGGCTTCTAGGCTTTTGTCCCCATCCTCATGAGGCCTACTTTCACGGCTTTGGCACTCTCCAGGTATAAACAGATCCAGTGGGTGAGCATGATGCGTGTACCCACAAGTTCCAAACCGGGGGTTATCAGCACACACCCCTTAAAAATCTATTTCTGGCATTTAAGGATGGTGGCTGTCCGGAGCCTCCACACAGCCCAAGTGCCATTTGAGAACAAGCAGCATCTGCCCTCCGGATCCAGCAGCAAGTGCAGCCAGCATGGTTAAATTTAGCACATGGAGGTTGTAAAAATAAACCCGCTTGAGAACAAAGTTCACTCTTGGCAAAATACCGAATGGAAACTGTTTTTAGCAAAGTTAGCCATTGTCTTTTAAAATCTTTTGTTAATTTCTTTTCTCTGCTTTCTTCCTCCCAAGGAGGTTGTATGGATTATAGAAGATGGTATGAGTATGACGCTTAGCATGGTGTCTGGCATATAGTAAGTGTTTGGATCCTGACTGAATCCAGACCTTGCTTGGCCTTGCTCGACTGGATGCAGCACTGTCTTATGAGGCTGGATTATGATGGTCGTTGGGATCTGTCGGGGTCTTCCAGCTGTCAGGACTCTGATCTGGGCTGTCATGCAGAGTGTTTTTGAGAGAGGCTTTGGGACTTGCCTCTCTTGGCAATTTGCTTGAGTCAGCTTACCCTGAAGGTGCAATGCTCTGTCCATCTATTACACTGGCATTCAGGGCAGGGGAAACATTTTGCGGAGAAGAAAAGATGTTCTCTTGATCCTGCCCCTGCCAAAGATTTTGTTTTTTCTTAGAAGTTATTGAATATTAACAGAACTTGTGAAAAGTAACATATTCATTGAGTTGACCTTTTGTTCATTGAAGTGCAAAAGTATTCACTGGCAGTTTGGAGAGAAGTTTCTCCAAGCATGGTCATGGGGGTGTGGGACATAGTTCCTTGAAACACTGCCCTTGTGCAAGGTCATTGCTCTAGAGCAAGGTCATTGCTGTCAATCTCTGGAGCATTGAAAACTGGTTTCAATGAACTTTAAAAAAGCAACGTCATGTTTTGAGGAAAGCATTCATATATGTGCAGTTCTCTTTCATCAGCTCATTACAGTGGTTGTCAGTGTATAAAATAGTAAGAATCACTAGCCCTTAATGTTTTCTGGAATGAGATTTCAGGCAATGAGACATTTGGATAAGGTCAGTAACAAAAAACCTAAGGAAATCGTTTCCAGGAAAAGCAAAGCCACAGGATCTGCTCTATATACTGGTGTAACTGTGACTCAGAGGACCAAAGGCACAGCCTGATTTCACAGAGCCCTCTTGAACAGGTTTCCCACATGCCAAAGAAGCCAGACAGATGGAGTCAGTGCCTAGCTCTGGGCGGAACGAAGGAGCAGAGGGCTTTCATTTGGGTGCGGCGCATGATCCGCCCTGAAGCCGCATCACTTGCGAGGATGCCTGTGCGGGGGGCAAGCTCTGGCTGGCACGCACTGCAGGCCCCACGCCACGGGGTGAGAGCACATTGTTCTAGAGCCTAGGAGACCCCCTGTTTGCCAAGCAACTGCTGGGCCAGGGCCCAGCCTCTGAACCCACATCGCAGAGGGTGGGTTTTCATGCATACCCACCCCTCACCCTGGAGTCCTGCACTTAATCTGCACTTTGGGCCTTACTTGGTGTAAACGGAACCATTGTGAGCAGAAATGCCTGTATTTTGTGTTGATACAGACTTATTCAGAAACCACTGCGCATTGTTCCCTCTGGCTAGGTATTAAGTCCTGTTTCCAGGCAGTTTGCTGATTAATCAGACAGGTGCCTCTCGTTCCACCAAGAAAAACAAAATCTGTCAGCAAGATGACTAAGAATGGATAGACATATTTCAGAATGATTAAAATAGCATTTTTACAAGTGTGGTCTTTTAAACATTGAGTAGCTGCTTGCTATCTGAGGCTTTCAGAAGCCACGCAGCCCCTCGAAGCATGCCATCCTGTTAATACACAACACGTCTCTGGAGGTGCTTTTCAGGCATTCCTTCCTACGAATGTCTCTGAAACTATACAAAAGAATAAAAAAGAGAGGCAGCCAAACCACTGTTGAGTCCGGGAGGACAGCAGAGATTATATTCTGGTTAAAAATAGAATGACTTTCTCCACCATGAAGAGAAAATGAAATACATTTCGTCAAGGAGACAGAGGTCACCGGATCCAGATGATTTCACTTTTAAAAGAGCCCAGCTGCCTTTGGCCTTTGAGTTAGGGGCCCCACATGTGGTGAGGGAATGAGGAACGCCGCCGGCAACCTGCCCTTCTATAGAAGGCATGCCTGCCGGTGGAGGGCTCTGTGTCAGTCCGCATGTATGAGTTATGATCCGGCAACGCAGAGGGAAGGATGAAGCAGCTGTCTTTGTTTCAGATGACAGGAACAGGCGATTGGACTCCATTCTCTCCCAACTGCCATCTGAATACCATTCGTAGGAAAGCCCTGAAACAGGGTCTCCTTTTACTGCACGCGTGCAGGTTTCCTAAGTCTGGTGCCAAATGTTCTATTGATAAGAACTAAGTCCAGTGCTTTTGTAATAGAGCACAGATACTGTTGGACTCCAGGATCACAGGTGTCCCTTAATCCTCAGCACCTGGTGTAGCGTAGCTGCCTGATACATGTTTCTTGAGTAAATGAGTGTTTCTTAAGTTTAATTGAAAGAAAAAGCATTAAAGTAAAAGGAGCTTTGCTTCCAGAAGTATTGAAGTGAAACAGAGGAGCTCAACTTTCTTGATGAATTGTTACCTCTTTTATCTTTCAGAGTCAGAGTTGACCAATTTGGCAGGATTATACAGAGATGAACGATTGAAACAGAAGGCAGAGTCGCTGAAACTTGAAAACTGTGAAAAACTTTCCAAACTGATTGGCCTACGCAGAGGTGGCTGAGAGGATGGTAGTCCTATGCAGGCTCGGGGTTTTGCTGCGTGTTACTGTTTATGTTCCTAATTCCATTGTATAATACAAAATTAGGAAATGATGAACATTTTACAATTTGCTAACTTTGTTTGGTGGGCAGAGTTGGAGGTGCTTCAGCACGGAGCCAGACTTGTCATCACAGAATCCTTCCTGGGGATTGGCTCCGGGGGCCAGGAGCAGGTCATCTAAATTGAATTAATGGCAAAGCATTAGATTCAGCCCCGTGCTCTGCGCCTACCCTGCCTCTAGAAATGTAGTTCAGGGCACCCCAGAGCAGATTCATATTTTCTTCCTTCTTCCCTTCAGTGAAGTCTCAATAGCCAGTCAGTCCTAGGCTTAGCCAAAGCAGCTTAATATTGGTTGTTTACAATGTGCACTGAGAATTATACCTCTCCCTTCATTAGAGTCATCGTCTCCCCACCAGATTCAGCTGTTGGAACAACTCAACTTTCCATTTTCTAAGGGAAATGTGGAGAAATGTAAACTGTTGTAGTCCACAGTTTTCTATTTGTCTAATCTCTGTTCAGAGTCACTAGCATTAGCAAACTGCCTAATTTGGGTTTCTTTTACTTCCTTAACCCTCTCTCTTGTAGAGAGCCCAGAAATTAAGTTATTGAGTGAAACAGTTCAATGGACACATGGAAGCAGCGGCCAGGGGTGAAGGTAAAATGCAAGACTAAGTCTCAGCTGCTCAGTGCAGGTTCCCTAGTCCATCACAGAACCCAGAGAATGTTCTTGTTGGCATTTCCCCTTGACTCACTTAAGCTGAGTCCCTACACCCCACAGAGTTACAGTGGTCATACCTAAGAGGAGGCACTGCCAGCCAGCTGGGCTGTTTGCTCAAGCCTAGAGATAGAGGGGAAAGACCCTCAGTCTGTGGCTGTGGGGGTATGGCGTTGGCCCCAGCAGTCACTTTGTTTAACCCAGTGCCCTGTAGTTTGTGATAGGAGATGCTTTTTCATGTAGTCAACATTTGTTGAGTGCCTGGTGTGGAATGAGAACATTGGCTCAGAGAGGATGCATGGTTGAACTGGGTCACACAACTTGTTGTGACAGAGCTAGATGGTAGGCCGACTATCAAGTAGGAAGTGTGTGATCATCCCCATTGCTCAGGTAATTCTAGCCATATTGGTTAAAGCAGAATCTTTCCCAAGGATGCTCCTCCCCCCACCCTGGGATCCTGTATCCTTTCTATGGCAGTCCTACATCCACTCAGGACACCTCTCTACACCACTTCTGTATACAAAACAAAAGCAGGCAGCTCTTCCCACTGGTGACAAGGAGGAGGGAAGTTGTTGCCTGGACTGTGTGGTTTTGGGCCTTCCCGTGGAGGTGAGCTACCAGGACCAAGCTGCCCAGATTATATCATGAATCTGAACCTGGAAGGATCAGTAGGTAAATGTAGTCTACACTCCATGTTTTCTTCAGAATGGAAGAAAAGTTCCTGTTGGAAGGAGAGTCTACATTAAAACTTGTTTCCAAAGTAGAGTTTTCTCCTTTCAGATGCATAGCCATGATTTAGGCAGATGTGTCTAGTATTGTCCCACGTGTGGGCATCCCACAGGGTCAGGAGATGTGTCCAGAGG
Source organism: Balaenoptera acutorostrata (assembly GCF_949987535.1). Classification (NCBI taxonomy): domain Eukaryota; kingdom Metazoa; phylum Chordata; class Mammalia; order Artiodactyla; family Balaenopteridae; genus Balaenoptera; species Balaenoptera acutorostrata. The sequence goes on along the minus strand of NC_080065.1, from coordinate 124,830,123 downwards.
TAAAGAGTGGGGCTTTGGTGGCTGGTAGGGGCACCTGCTCAGCTGTAGGGAGGGAGAGCAGCTCCAGAGATAGTCAGATTTTGTCACCCAATGAAGTCTATCCTCCTGGGTTTTGGGAGGCTTCCTTGATCCCCTCTGAGTGACTGAAGGGATTTACATGATAAAATGTGCCTGTGAGCCAAATGAGCTATAGAAAGTTGTTTTCCTGTACACACAAAAATCAAAGCTCCCCTGTCCCCAGCCCCAGTCTCTGCTAGAAAATGGGCCATAATTAAACTGACTTGACAAGGTAAAAGACTCTGCTCTAGATGCCCATGAATAGTGTAGTCACACCTGGATTTCATGGCAGAGATGAGTTATCTGTGATGATACTAAATAGAGGCAATACTAACTCACTTCATTAAATGTCAGGTCTGTTGTCTGTTTTTATAGCACTGATGGTACTGTTTTATTTATTACCTAATAGACTGCAACACTCACATCTGGTTTTCCTCAAGGGAGTGGTATTTGCTTTGGATTGAAGGATAGTTTAATCTATTTGGTACTGTCCAGAATATTGTTAAACTATAATTTCCTGGGTTGCATTTTAGATGGGTTGTCTGCATGGTGGTAAAATAAGCGTTTTCCTCTTGCCTACATCATTTGGAAAGTTTTTATCATGTATAAACTCTCTAGGCATGGCGTATTCTTGCTCTCAGAACTTGGCATGCAACTCTAGACTATTTCTGTGAGCACAAATGCAGACTGGAGACGCGTGATGGGAGTGGGGCTAAGAAATAGGGCTTGAGGCTCGAGCAGAAAGCGAAGCTCTCGTAAGAATGGAAGTGCCCTCTACACTGCATGATCAGCAGTGAGGAAGGTGGGATGAAAACCCTTCTCATCACAAGGGGCACTGCAGCTTAAAGGAATCCGTGTCCCCAGATTAGCAACCCTGGGGTTCATCTGCTCAAACTAGAGGACTTCTGAACTTCCTTCATCAGCTCCAGGCCTCACAGCTTGGGAGAAGTGACCAGCAAGAAAATGCCATTGCTGTTCTTTCTGTTGGAAACTATTAGAAATTACGCCGAACTCCAAACCCCACTGGAACGTGGAATCCAGCAGCCTAGTCAAGCTATGTGTTACTCTCATTTACATCCTCACACTCAGGACTGGCTTTGTGAGGAGGCACTGTTGGGATTCCAGAGCTTTCTGTTACGAATAGCCACACGCGTGAGTTCATTGTCTGCATGCACTGTTCCTCACGGGAGCTAGGGCTTAATTAGTATTTATTTTGGATTCATTTAAGGTATAGGCTTAGTATCCTAATATATTTATTTTTGGAAAGGACCAACTTATTATACATCTTATTTTTTGAGCCTGCATTGTTGATAACCTCGTGCAGTGACGACCAAGTAACTATATACCTGTATGTTAGATATTGATTACATCTTTTGCATCACATTCAGTATTTGAAATTAAAGATGTGAATGTTCTGTGACCAGAGCCAGGTTTGACACAGACGGCATCAGCTCCTGGTGGAGTAAGAATCCGAAAAATCTGGTCACCTGATCCATTGCATCTGGATTGAGTGTATTTTAACAGGAAGAAATTAAATGATTTTATATAAAAAGAATGGCTTTATATTTTTCCTTTGTTCTTTTACCTTTGCCCATGGCACCCGTAGGTTCTGCATATTGCCTGACTCCTTGGAGCCACTTAGGACTAGACAGGCTGTTGACCTCTGCTCCAGTGTTCCCTCATACATCAATGGAATTATTGGTGTTTAGCATAATAGATAGCATTGGTGGCATCACCAATTCAATATTTGTTTTCCGTCAGATGTCAGCAGCTGCAGCATATTACAGCCAATGTACACATCAAATCTACTTGGCATCTAAACATCAGGTGTTATCGCAGTTCCTTACTGGCTTTGTTCCTAATGGTCCTCAGTTAGGGTAGTCTTGGTTTAGAAATACAGGACATTGTTAATGTAATAATAATACCTTTCATGTGAAGAAAGATTAAGGTGATATTCAATTCAGCAAAGATGGAGAACTTACTATGTACCAGGTGGGCTGAACTTTTGGGATGGGGGTCGGGAAACAAGTGAGACCCAGTACCATGGCTCCTGGAGTTCACATCTAACGGGGAAGCCAATTAGACAATGCTTCCCAGTGGGAAGAATGTCAAAGGGGAGACCAAAGGAAGCTTGGGAATCTATACAAATGGGATTTAATCCAGGATGAAGGATCAGTGAAAGCAATTCTGAGGAAAAGAGATTTGAAATGTAATCATCCTTCATACAGAGTGCAGTGATTTTTTTTTTAAATGGGGATAGAAGCAACACCACTGGAGTGCTCCCATTTCCACAAATAGCACCACCATCCATCCAAATATGAAGTCAGAAACCCAGGAGACTTTGTGTGGTAGACTTAATTTGGTGTCCTCCAGTGGACCACACCTAATATTCATGACCTTGTGTAGTCCCCTTTCTGACCCGGGCTGGCCTTGATCTTTAATCAATAGAATGTGGCAAAACCAGCAGCTTGCATTTTTGCACTTAGGGGAAACCAGCTTCCATTTAAGTCCCACCACCCTGCAACCACCAAGCTAACCACATGGAGAAGCCATGCAGAGGAGAACCAAACAACTGAGCTGGCAGCAAGAACTGAATGCAGACACAACCTGAGCCAAGCTGGTTGCCACCCACGCTGATGATCACAGCAGAAATGAGCTGCCCTGCCAAGCCCGTTTCAAACTGCAGAACCGTGAGCAAATAATACACTGGCTAATGTTTGTTTGGTTTTTTTTTTTTGGCCGCGCCCAGCGGCATGTGGGATCTTAGTTCCCCGACCAGGGATTGAACCCGCGCCCCCTGCATTGGAAGCACAGAGTCTTAACCACTGGACCGACAGGGAAGTCCCCTGGCTACTGTTTTAAGCCATTACATTTTTTTTTTTAATTTTTATTTATTATTTATTTATTTATTTATGGCTGTGTTGGGTCTTTGTTTCTGTGCGAGGGCTTTCTCCAGTTGCGGCAAGCAGGGGCCACTCTTCATAGCGGTGCGCGGGCCTCTCACTATCGCGGCCTCTCTTGTTGCGGAGCACAGGCTCTAGAGCGCAGGCTCAGTAGTTGTGGCTCACGGGCCCAGTTGCTCCGCGGCATGTGGGATCCTCCCAGACCAGGGCTCGAACCCGTGTCCCCTGCATTGGCAGGCAGATTCTCAACCACTGCGCCACCAGGGAAGCCCTAAGCCATTACATTTTGTGGTAGTCTGCAGCAGTAGACAACCAAACACCTCAACTCCCTTTTTCCCATATCCCCTCCATCATTAAGTCCTATAAGTTCTACCTCCAGAACATCCTAAATCCATCTTCTCTCTTCATCTCCTCTGATACCATCTGACTCCCAAATACCATCCACTTTCTCTGACAGAAACCACTGCAGTAGCTGCCTAAGTAGTCTCTGTGCATTTACTTAGGGCCATCTACAATCCGTACACCTTGCTGCAACCAGAGAGATCTTTTCAAAGCATAAATTATAACATGTCACCCTCTTGCTTAAAATACTTCAGTACCTTTCTTTTGCCCCCATAATAAAAATCAGCAAAGTCTTCAGTATGGCCTAATACTTAAAAAGGCTCTAACAAGTTTCTGGCCTCTACCCCTGCTTGTCCTGTACATCTTTTTCTTTTCTGCCATACTAGCCTTTTAGTTACTACACTATGCCAACCCTTTTGCCCAAGGGACTTTGTATATACTGTTCCCTCTTTCTGGAAGCCTTTCCCATTCACTTGCCCCTGCCCCCTTTGCAAAGTGCCTCCTGGTTACCTTAATAGGTTTCATTCAGCTCAAACATCTCTTCCTCACACCTGACACCCCAGGCTGGGCTAAATCTCCTTTTAAATTACTCTCATTCCTCTCTTTCTTGTACCTCTCATAGCTATAATGCTATTTACTTGAATAGTGACTTAAATTGGGATTTATTTGGGTGTTTATTTGATTATTATCTGTCTCCCCCATTAGACTAAGTTCCAGTCTGGTTTTATCTGAACTGAACCTTGAAGGAAATGACATGTCACCTGTCAGGACTTCCTCTGGAAGTACAGCTCAAATTCTTTGAAATTACTCCCATCAAAAGGCAGGATGTGTCCCCACTGCTTGAATACGGACTCTGTGGTTCCTTGACCAATAGGGTTGGGCAGAAATGACACTATGCCAGTTTTTAGGGCCAGGCCTTAAGAAAACTGGCATCTCTCATTTCGTCACTTTGTTTTTTTGTTGTTGTTTTTTTTGTTTTGGAACCCGGGCCCCCGGCAGTGGAAGCACAGAGTCCTAACCACTGGACCACCAGGGTATTCCCTCCATTTTGTCACTTTGGATGCTTTCTTTTAAACCCAGTCTCCATGCTATGAGAAAGCCCAAGTGGCGCATGGTGCGGAACCAAGAACCTTGGTCCTCAGTCTCAGATGAGCTCCCAGCTGACAGCACCAACTTGCCAGTTATGCGAGTGAGCCGTCCTGGGAGTGGAGCTTCTCATACCCTCACCCCCCACCCCACTAACCATCCCAGGCAATACGACATAGAGCAGAAATAAGCTTTCACTATTGAACCCTGCCCAAAGTGAAGATTCCTGAGCAAAGTGATTTTCTTAAGCTGTAAATTTTGGGTGGTTTGTTAATACAGCAGTAGATAACCAGAACATCAACCAGTATGACAAGCCTGTGTGGAAAGGCAGCACTTCCCAGGGCAGGATCACAAAGCTATCTGTGATGTCATGTTATCCTGAGCTTTGCTGAGCCCCAGCTGGCTAAGAACCTGTAGTTTTTGTTGACATAGAGTGGGAGTTCGTGGCAGTCCCCAACCAGGGTGACCGTCCCTCATGTCCCTGCTAGTATGCAGGGTGTGGACCTGGATCCAGGGTTCTCTCTTGCTCATAACTTCCCATCCTCAGGAACTGGCTGCTGGAGCCTTTTAGGGTTTTGTCCTAAATGTGAAGGGCAGCTGGCGGAGGTGAATGTTGAGTGGCAACGGAACATCAAGCAGCACCTCCTAAAAGACCCTAGAGAGGGGACAGAGTTCATGGGGAGATTCAGTGATCGCTGCCCCAGAGCAATGTTCAGCTTTGTCCAGGGTAATTCAAAGGAGCATTCGCATTTGAAAGACAAAGTTCCTAGAGGTCTCTGTCCTGAGGCACATAAACCACAGAGCACCCTATAGGCCCATGATATCCAATACAGTAGCCACTAGCCAAATATGGCTATTTACATTTATTTATTTATTTATTTTTGACTGCAGTTTGTTCTTTGTTGGTGCGCCTGGGCTTTCTCTAGTTGCAGTGAGCGGGGGTACTCTTCCTTGTGGAGCATGGGCTCTAGGCACACGGGCTTCAGTAGTTGCAGCACGTAAGCCATTATGGCTCACGGGCTCTAGAGCCCAGGCTCAGTAGTTGTGGCGCACGGGCCCAGTTGCTCCGCGGCATGTGGGATCTTCCCGGACCAGGGTTCGAACCCGTGTCCCCTGCATTGGCAGGTGGATTCTTAACCTCTGCGCCAGCAGGGAAGTCCCTGGCTATTTAAATTTAAATTTTAATTGGAATTTTAAAAAATTTAAAAAGCAATTCCTCAGTCACCTGAGCTACATTTCAAGTACTGCTGAGCCACATGAGGCTACTGGCTGCTGGTACTGGACGGTGCAGAACATTTCCATCAGAGAAATTCTGTTAGACTCTACAGCTCTAGGCCCTTAAAAAAACTGATCAACAGAGGTGGCCTTGCCCTCAAGGACATGAGAACAGACACAATAAAAAAGGAAAGATAAAACAAGGGCTACCACTGGGAGAGCCACAGGAATGGCCATGTTTGTCAGGTCACAACATCCAGCCAGAAAGAGGCACCTAAGCAGCTAAGGAGAGCAGCCTAAGTGGCTTACCTCCAATCATTTAATTTCAACTTCCCTTTGTGGTCATCGACAACATTTTTTCCAAACTCCTTCTTAATATAGTCATTTCCTACTTGGGGGTTTCAAATTCCATAACATCAGAATCCATTATGTTCAACCAAAATGCAGCACAGCATCATGGTTAAGAACATGGACTCTGGAATCAGACTACCTCTGTCAAAACCCTGTTCCAAGGCTCACTAGCTTGGGTGACCTTGGCTTATTGGGTTATTCATTCTCATAGAACCTGCATTTTCTCATCTGTAAAATGTAGACATTAGAACCTACTTCACAAGGTTATTATGAGGATCACATGAAATAATACTAATAAGGCATAATGGTGTCATGAAATAGTGAATACTCGATAAATATTAGCTCTGGTAATAGCTAATATCTAATAGCCTGAGCGTAATCTTATTTGGGTTTCAAAACAAGCCCTCAGTGAGGATTGGTGGGGATGTGTGATCACCTTATTCTTCCCTGCCTCCATTTTACAAGTCTCCTTCATGCCTGACTTCAGTTCTAATCTCTTCAGGCTCTTCAGGCTGCCCAGAGCCTGGTACCAGAATGTGAGGACTCTTATCTTGGGTGAAGCCACTCTCCTTTTCTATTCTTGAGCTTCCCTTCATTGCTTAGGCTCAGGCCCCCTAAGTACTAAGTGTGTTCCTAGGAGGAATAAAGATCACAGGAGGCTGGAGTCTCATACTATGGGGGAAATTTAGAGATTAGAGTGGAATAAAGAGACATGTGAAGCTAAATATACAGGGGTTGTCTCAGCTGACCCTTGCTTCAGGGTCTTGCAGTTTAATGGGCCCTGGGAGAAGGCTGAGGGCTGGTGTCTGAGTGTTGCCTGCTCCTCAGCCCTTACAGTAAGTATAAGCCGGGCCCTGCCCGCTCCTCAGGACTGCGTGAGAAACATATCATATAATAGATGTGCAAATTCCCTATAAACTTAAATTACTAACGGTGTTGGAGGTTCTCTTCCCCAGGCGGCTCCTCTAAGAGAGCGGCTCCTTTAAGAGGCGGGCCCCATCCCTGCTAACAAAGGAAGTCCCCGCCCCGGTTGCCAGGGTGCTTTGTGGCGTCTCATTCTCATTGGTGGGCGTCAGCGGGGAGGCAACCCGCGGCAGCCATTTCCAACGAGCTGGCGGGGGCGAAAGATGGCGACGCCCGTCGGGTGGTCGCCGGGAGGGTCAGGATCAGTGTGTCTCGCCTTCGATCAACTGCGAGACGTGATTGAGTCTCAGGAGGAACTGATCCAGCAGCTGAGGAACGTGGTACGCAGCCAGAAGAGCTGGGGGATGCCGGACTGGACGCCTAAGTGGTGGGGTCGGGGCCAGACCCTGTCCCGATGCCAGGGGCGGGCCGAGAGCACATTGCCAATAGCGTCATCACGAGGAGGCGGGGCCCAGATGTGTTCCGTCTAGTAGAGGTGGAGCCAAAAGGGGGCAGTGTCTCGTGAATATTTACCAGGGAATTTTAGTCAAAGCCAAGTTGTTTCCTACTCTCTTTGACTGGTTGTGCAGAGCCTGATAGATATGCCCATCTATTCACTGAGCTTTAGTTTCCCCATTTCTTTTTTTTTTTTTTTTTTTGGCCTCGCCACATGGCTTGCGGGATCTTAGTTCCCTGACCAGGGATCCAACCCCGGCCTCTCGCAGTGAAAGCTGGAGTCCTAACCACTGGACCGCCAGGGAATTCCCAATTTCCTCATTTCTAATTGCAGATGACTTCACTGACTTCCCAAGGCCCTTGTGTGCAGAGTAACTATAACATCTTTACTATTATGGAATCCCCTCCCCATGCTGAGTGCAGTAAGCACAGAATTGGCTCTTCACATGTTGACTTAAGGGCTTCCAACCCCTTTATGTCCCTTTGCTTTTGCTTTTTTGATCAAACCCCCGTTCATGGGTGCAAAGCATTGGAGCCACAGATTACATGGACAGGCATGGTAAAATCCTGGCCAACTGGAGTTCATGGTTTTCCTGTTTTGTTTTTTATCTGGGTAAGAAGGTGGGGACATATAAAACTGACTTCACATCTATTTCTTTAACGGTAGTATGCAGCTCTGGACACTGAATTACCTGCATACCTTTAGGTGCCCACGTCTTTCTGTTGGCAGCTGGCCTTTGCATGTGTGTTCTCACCATCTGGAACACTTTTCTTTTCCATCCTCTTCTTCTGGCCCACCCCTATTTAGCAGTCAGATATCAGGTTGACATCCCCTTCCCTTGAAGCTGTTCTGACCCTTCCCCAGGCCGGGTCAGGGGCCTCCTCTGGGAACCTCCATCATAGCACACACCATGTTAGAAGTGGTGGCCATGGGCTGTCTTCTCCATGAGACTTCTTGCTCCTTGAGGGCAGGACGTAGAGCTGAGCATCAGTGAATCTTGTGGAATGAACTCTCCCTTCTCTGGGCCCCAGTGTCATCCTAGGTGCCCTGGGCATCCCATTATCTATCCTCAGTCCTGGTCCCTAGAGAAACCCCTACCACCCCAGCCCTTCCCTGAGCCAGGCTCTGTTGCAGATGGTTCTCCAGGACGAAAATTTTGTCAGTAAAGAAGAGTTCCAGGCAGTGGAGAAAAAGCTGGTGGTAAGTGATGGCCTCTGTCAGCTTCTAAGCTTCCCCCACTTCCCAGGATCCCTGTGATTGGGTAGAGTCATTGAGTACTAGCCTCTGAGAGCCTCCAGCCCCAAGAGTAAGGACAGAATCTTCCTGTACCCTGGCTTGTATGTGCCTTTCTGAGAAAGGGGGCTGGTTAAGGGAGCCTAGGAGACCCAACGTGGCTTGGGGTAATGAGGTCACTGCTGCTGCCCCTGCAGGAAGAGAAAGCTGCCCATGCCAAGACCAAGGTTCTCCTGGCCAAGGAAGAGGAGAAGTTGCAGTTTGCCCTCGGAGAGGTAGAAGTGCTGTCTAAACAGCTGGAGAAAGAGAAGCTGGCCTTTGAAAAGGCGTGAGTGGGCCTTGGTAGTGGGGGAACGGTTGGGGGTCCCATCTGCCCATCAGCCTTCCCACCCTTTCTTATCTTCTCCACTCAGGCTCTCCAGTGTCAAGAGCAGAGCCCTGCAGGAGTCCAGCAAGAAGGACCAGCTCATCACCAAGTGCAATGGTAGGCGGGAGGCCCGCGCTCCCTCCCATGCTTACATACGTGGGCTCTTCCCTAACAGCCCAGTGCCTGTGTCCAGAGCAGGGTTTCACCCCAACTTCTGTCCCTGGCTGAGGATACAGGCAAGCCCAGGCGGGCCACACCTTCGCAAAGGCCTTCAGGGACCAGGCAGGCCACGGAAATGAGGGAAGTAGTTGGTGTACAGTATTCTTCATGGCCATAAAGGAATGGGCTCGCTCCCATTTTTCTTGAAACATATGACCTTCTTAGTCCACCTTTTTGTTTTCCCACTTTTGGTGACTATTAGAAATAGTGTACTTTACTTATAACTCTGTTACCAGAGGAGCAACGGGGCAAGCACAGTGCTGTGTGGAAGCTGACCCTTAGTTTCAGTGTTGGGGACCCAATAGGAGGAGTGGGGACTGTGGTAATGTGGAGAACCATGCCCCCTCTCAAGGGCCTAGCACCTCTGCCGTGGGAATAGGGGCCCAGTACTGTCAGATCTTCAAAAAAGAAACTGGAAACCACATTTTAATGGAAGCTTTTCTGACTTTTTAGTGTTGGCAACTGATTTAGAAATTTTTTAAGTATTGTATGGGCCAAGGAAAATATGTCTGTGGGCCATTAGGTTTCAACTCTGCTCTATGCAGATGCCTGTGGCCACTTGTTGGCTCAGTTGGTGCTCTGAGTTGTGGGGCACTTTCAGTGAGCTACCCAGTGTCCTGAGACCTTAGGACCCCCTTTCATTTTCCCAGAATGCTAAACTCCCCTTACCTAGTTTAAGTTTAAACTCCCCTTACCTAGTTTAAGAAGTAGATGTGAATTCCATATACAACATTTCCTTCATTCACTGCAGCATTCATTTTGAGTAGGCCAGAATTCAAGCCCAAAAGAGGTTCAATGTCTCTCCTGATGGGCCCCCACCTGGAGCCTTGGGCACCCCCTACCCACCAATGCAGCCTTCTCTCTCCCCTGGTGAGTACTGTCACTGGAAAGATGCCAGCAGGCTGCCATCTTGATCTGACCAAGTGGACTAACAAGCCTCATGGTTGTTTGATCAAGAACTCCTGTTAGGGCTTCCCTGGTGGTGCAGTGGTTAAGAATCCGCCTGCCAGGGCTTCCCTGGTGGCGCAGTGGTTGAGAACCCGCCTGCCAATGCAGAGGACACGGGTTCGAGCCCTGGTCTGGGAAGATCCCACATGCCGCAGAGCGGCTGGGCCCGTGAGCCACAATTACTGAGCCTGCGCGTCTGGAACCTGTGCTCCACAACAAGAGAGGCCGCAATAGTGAGAGGCCCGCGCACCGCGATGAAGAGTGGCCCCCGCTTGCCACAACTAGAGAAAGCCCTCGCACAGAAACGAAGACCCAACACAGCCATAAATAAATAAAAATTAAAAAAAAAAAGAAAAACATGCCTTTAAAAAAAAAAAAAAGAATCCGCCTGCCAATGCAGGGGACACAGGTTTGAGTCCTGGTCCGGGAAGATCCCACATGCCGCGGAGCAACTAAGCCCGTACGCCACAACTACTGAGCCTGCGCTCTAGAGCCCGTGCGCCACAACTACTGAGCCCGCGTGCCTAGAGCCCATGCTTCGCAACGGGAGAGGCCACCGCAATGAGAAGCCCACGCACCGCAACAAAGAGTAGCCCCTGCTCACCGCAACTAGAGAAAAGCCCGCGCGCAGCAACGAAGACCCAACGCAGCCAAAAATAAAATAAATTAAATAAATAAAAAAAAAAAAAAAAAAAGAGCTCCTGTTAGGACCTCCTGGAGCCCAACAGGCAGTCAGTGCCTCCATACCCAAGGATGTTGGTCTCCTAGTCCTTCCCCTTTCCCTGGACATCCCCCAACTTCCCTAAAAGGAACCTAGGGTTCTTTCCTGGTGCTGCTAGAGGCCCTTCCTCTAGGACATTTCCTAGAGAGCAGCCAGGGCCTCGGGGCTCTGCGTCTGCTTGTGGAGGGTGTGTGAGTCACGGGGAGGAGCCTGGCTGCCTCCCCCAAGGATGTCCTGAACTCCAGTAGGACATAAGCCCTCACCTGAGGAGACCTGGTGACCTGAGCTACCCCCTGGCCTGTCTCCCACCCCCCCACCTCCCTTTGCATGGTTCCAGTTTTACACTTTCATAGTTCCTTATTCTTCTCAAAAGGCTTTTCTAACCATTCTCTCATTGGGTGCCGTTTATTCTAAATTTAGCTCGCATTTATTTTAAAAAATTCAAACACATTTATGATACTTTTTTCCCATAAGAACTTCACAAGCAATCAGTTTGGATTCACTGGATGACCTGGGGAAGGAGGTTCAATAGTCCCGGTCCTGTGACCCAGTGAGCCCATGTTTTCATTCTTTTCCTTCACCCATGTCTCTCTGTAACGTGTGCCTTAACTTTTTATCAGATCTTCTCTTTTGAAACCTTCACTGCTTCAGTATTTCTGCATTTTCAGAGCTTATGTTCTAGTTAATCTTCGTCCAGCCTTTAAAAGCAGTAGGATTTTCTTCCTTTGAGGATCAGAATTTTCCAGGACTCCCTGAGGGACATTATGTAAATGAAGCAACCCCAGATCCCTACAGCCTCACTGGATTTTAACCCAAGACACAAAACTTACGCTTGCTTCTAATGAGCACTTAATCTGGGGGTAAGCTTTGCCACCACTATCTCCCTGGGTCCTCCCCACCCGCCCTGTGGAATAGGGATCCTGTCTTCTTCCCTGAAGCCCTAACACAGGGCTGGGCATCCAGCTGGTCCTCAGTAGGTCTGGTTGGATTGAAATGACTGAACTAGGTGATGTTTCTAAGACCTAAAGGCCCAGGGGACATCCTGTTCATTCCACAAATAAAAGTATTGTACATCTAGTACATGCCAGGTACTATTTTAGGCCTTAGGGTTAAAGCCGTGAATAAAACAAAAAATCCTTGTCCTTGTGGACCTTATATCCTAGTAGAGGAAAAGACTAATGAGCAAAATGTATGGTCTGTGAAATATAAGTGCTAAGAAGGAAAATAAAGCAGGAAAAGGGAATAGGAAGTATTGGGAAGGGTTGTGATTTTAGACTAAGAAGGGTCTTGCCAAGGAGGTGATATCTGTAAAGAGCTGCAGGAGTTGAGGGCAGGAGCCATTCATCCTCCTGCTTTTGGGCAGGGCTGACCATCTATCTCCAAGGGCCCTTGCCTGCCCTCATGTGAGCTACCTGGTCCAGAATAAAGCCGTAAAGTCACTGACACATTCATCAAGATGTTGTGCCCTCCACTCCCACCCCATCATGACTCCATAATAAACTCATTCTTATGAAGGTATTAGCAACTCCTCTTGGACAACCCCTGGGTGGGGGGAGCCAAGTTCTGAAAAGACCCCTGAGGGAATGCCTTATTTCAGGAAGGAGCTGATGGGATGGGAACCACTCCTCCTCCCTGCCTCTCTCCCCCACAGAAATTGAGTCTCACATTATAAAGCAAGAAGATATACTTAATGGCAAAGAGAATGAGATTAAGGAGTTGCAGCAAGTTATCAGCCAGCAGAAAGAGATCTTCAGGTGAGGGGCCCGGGCCAGGCTGGCGGTTGTTGATGGAAGTGGGGAGCCAGACCTCTGGTCCCTACCCTTGGGCTGTCCCCAGGCCATGCCCAGCCGGCTCCATTGCAGGAATCACGTGTCTGACTTCCGGATCCAGAAGCAGCAGGAGAACTACATGGCCCAGGTGCTGGACCAGAAGCATAAGAAAGCCTCGGGGACGCGTCAGACCCGCAGCCGCCAGCGTCCCAGGGAAAAATAAAATGGTTGTCTCCTTCCTGTCATCTGGCTGTAATGCCCAACCTCTGCCTTCTCTGCTGTGGTGGTTCCCCATCCTGACCCTTCCAATCCCTGTGGGTACCTCCCTGAGGCCTCACAGTGGCCTGGACCCCAGGGAAGAGGTAGGGTGAAAGGCAAAAGACACTCTCCTTCCTTCTTCCCTGCCTGCCTTTTGGACCACCACCTGTCAGGCCACTGCTGTGTTCAGAATGGATGCTCCTCGAGTCTCCAGCCCCTGCTACTCCCCTCCCTCCCTCCTTTGGGTAGTAGTGGGGGCCCATGGGGGTGTGGGGTTGTAGCCTAGGGAAGGACTACTTGGTTGTCTAGTAGGCACTGTCCCTTCTTACTCTTGGTATTAAATTCCTTCCTACATAAACAACCCTGGTTACCCCAGTGCCCTGGTAAATTTAACTCTCTCAACTTGAAGGGCTATGTGTGTATGTGTTGTGTATGTGTCTGTGAGAAGCCCTGACTGGAGAGTTCAAAGATGGTGGGTTCCAGGACCACAGTGAATTTGGGAAATCAGTTTCCATCACATAACAAGAACGTTGTACCTGTGAATCACATTTGCACCTTCTTACACTTCTCCCAAACAGCTTATTACTCTGCACAAATGGAGGAAGGGGAAAGGACAATGGTGTGTTCTGTGTATGTGTGTGTGTGTGTGTGTGTGTTTTTCTTCTGCTGTGTCTATTTTTAAGGTGGGGTAACAGTGTGTGAAGGGGCTATGACGTGCTCAAGTTGCATATGCAGGGCTGGATGTGATGGACAGGCTTGATCCTCTCAGAAGCCATCACTAATGTGCCCTAGGTGATCAAGGGGACACCCCAGGCAGGGGTCCCACTCAAGGGAGGCTGAGTCAGATTTGTCAAGTCTAGCCTTTCCTGGGTCAGTGTGAGAATGAATGCGTAGGAGGGGCCAGTGCTCTTGCTCCAGGGCCAGCTGGGGCCTGAGTCATAGCAGGACCTTGAAGCCAGAAGTTTAAGGGCAAGTGGTGCCCATTGTCATTGTCCCAGGAGAATGACAGGTGGTGGCTGCTTCCCCATCAGCACTTGTCCCCAGGGCAAGTCCTGAGGTGGCAGGGGCTGGAATGAGGGCCTTGTGAGTGCATGGGGGAGCACAGAGCTATTCTTGCCTCAGAGGGGCTTTAGAGAAGGGACCAGAGCTACCCCAGAGGTTCCTAAGAGATGCCACATCAGCATCTGGGACTTGTTCTGGCAGCCTGAAAAGCTAGAACTGTCCCCTCGTCCCCTCCAGCCTAGGTTTCCACTAAGGGCAGTGGGTCCAGCCAGGGACAGCAGTTTTTTGAGGCCCCAGTACAACTTTTGGAGTGGGGGGAGCCCTCCAAGCCATGCTCCTCTATCAAAGGTGAGGGGGGGATGCACCCTTATGAGCTCTAGCGACAGACTATGGGAGGGCCAGGGAGGAGGGGTGCACTGCAGTGATAAGACACGGGGTGCTGACATAAAGATGAAATTGTTAGCAAGACCTGAGTTGTCTGGTCTCCTGGCTCACACTCTGATCCACATGCCATAGTGCTTGATCTCAGGCAGGTCCCTGCTTAGCCTCCGTTCCGTCACCTGTGATGGATGAGTGGAGTTGGGCCTAGCTCCTGGGTACAAGTTGGATGCCTGCCCTCCCCTCACCTTCCTGTCAACCAAAGCCTGGAATGCCACCCCAGGCTCTCCGGCCGTGCGGGAGAAAGGGTCTGGGAGGGTAGGACCCAGGGCCCAGGTCTCTCTGGCTGCCTACGCCGCTGTCTCGGGAGCGGACGCGGCCGCTTTAAGGCGCGGTGACCCCCACGGCACCCGCGGGCGGGGCGGGGACAGTGCGGGCTTCCGCGGCACCAGCGGAGGCGAATGCGAGGGAGAGAGTGCGCGGCGTCCGGCCCCAGCATGCTGACCGCGTTCGCCCCGCCAACCCTGCCCGGGCTCCCAGGGCGGCTGCCCGCCGCCCCCGCGCGGCGCCAGGACTCCTCCAGTTCGTCAGGCTCCTACCACACGGCTCCGGGTTCTCCAGAGCCCCCGGACGTTGGGCCGGACGCGGAGGGCAGGGCGAATTGGCCCACGGTGGCCCCTGTGCTGGGGGAGGGCGCGCAGCCTCGCCTGTCCGTCAGCGCCCAGAATAGCCGCCAGCAGCTCGGGCCCGGCTCGGGTTTCCCGCGAGGCCCGGCCTCGGGCCCGCGGCCACCCCAGCCCCAGCTGCGCATGCTGCCGTCGGGGGAGATGGAAGTCATCTTCGGCGCCGGGCCCCTGTTCAGCCGTTCCGACGCGGAGGATAGCGAGGTGCAACAGCTCACGACGCGGACCTTCCGCAGCCTCTCTCCGCCCGGCTCCGCGTCTCCCATCCCTGCCGAACCGCAGCCCCAGGGCCCCGACGGTGGCTCCCGCTGGGCCACCTACCTGCAGCTGCGACCCCGCGGGCCGAGTCCTGCCACCCCAGCGCAGTTCGAGTGTGTGGAGGTGGCGCTGGAGGAGCGTGCCGCGCCTGCCAGGCCCCGGACGGTGCCCAAACGTCAGATCGAGCTGCGCCCCCGGCCCCGGAGTCCCCCACGGGAGGCCAGCGCGCCGCCCCCGCGACTGTTCCTGCGCACCGGCTCCCTGGACGAGTCTCTGGGCCGCCTGCAGGCTGCCGCGGACCTCGTGCAGACGGCGCTGGCCAGAAAACTGAGTCCCGCGACCCCTGCCCCAAGCAGCGCCACCTTCGGACCCACGGTACCACCAGAGCCTGCGACCCCGGAAACGCCCCGCAGTACTCGAGTGGCCCTGGAGGAGGCCAGGTCTCGGCCACCTCGTGTGCATTATAGTTCAGCCCCCGCCAGGGCCCCACGACCGTGGCCTAGCCTCCGTGAGCGCGCAATTCGGCGCGACAAGCCCGCGCCCGGGACCGAGCCGCTGGGTCCAGTTAGTTCCAGCATCTTCCTGCTGTCTGGGGAGAAGATCCAGGAGGCGCACTACCAGGAACCCAAGACTCGGTTCCCGCGAGAGACTCCGGATCGAACCGTCCTGAGGGCACAGAGTCCTTCTTCCCAGTCTAGGGCCCCCCGGGAGGTTTCGAGTAAGGCTGTGAGACCGAGGAGCCCATCCCCGCTGTGGCAAGCTCCAAATGGGACTGTGCGGGGTCCTCGTTGCCCCTCGCCCCAGAACCTGTCCCCGTGGAATAGGGCTATCCAGAAGGTGAGTAGCCCGTCGCTCCCCGAGGCATCCTCCGCATGGGGAAATCAGGATGCTGCTGTCACTGAAACTGTCAGCAGAAAGAGCCCTTCCCCTCCGACCCTTTCCCAGTGGAATCAGGGTGTTGCCAGTGCAAGAAGCCCATCCCCCGAAGCTCCTTCCTCGTGGGAGGTTCCGCATGCGGCAGGTGGGGATACAGTTGAGGGGAGTAGGAGCCCGTCTCCGCCAACCTTGTCCTCATGGGAGACTCCAGATCGTCCTACTGGGACGTGGAGCCCATCGCCCCAAGAGACGTGGGACTCCACAGTGCAGAGCTCAGCGGTAGTGTCTACGCGGGAAGCTATGAATGGCGTAGCCCAGGAGGAACTGGTGCCACCCACGCCATCTGCACCCGAGACTCCAGAGCTAACAGAGGCGCAGAGTCCGTCCACGCGGGAGATGCCGGATCTTGCCTTCCGAGGCAGCCAGCTGTCGCCAGCGGTGGCTGCACCCCAGCTGCCCCTCAGTCGCCTCGTGGGCACCCTGGATGCCGATGCGCGCCCGGAAGCCTTGGGCTCTGGAGAAGCGGCCTCGGGACGCCCGCGCGTGGCCATTCCGCGGCCCCGCGACGTGCGCAAGATGGTGAAGACCACATACGCGCCAAGCTTCCCGGCAAGCACCCCAGGCTCAGGGCTGCCTGCGCCTCCTGCGGAACCCCGCGGGGAGGAAGGCGGCGCATCCAAGACACAAGAGCTGCAGGCACCGCGGGCCCCCGCCCCGGCTCACTACACTTCCGTTTTTCTCAAGGACTTTCTGCCGGTCGTGCCACACCCCTACGAGACCCCAGAGCCAACCCCAGACACAGTCCCCCGGGACGTTACGCAGCCCAACGGGGTCCTGCGGCGGAGGGCAGAGAACAGCACGGCGAAACCCTTCGCGCGCACTGAGATCCGCCTGCCTGGTGCCTTGGCCTTAGGCCGCCGGCCGGAGGGAACCCAGGGAGTTGTGGTGCGCGGTCCTGGCGGAAAGAACAGGGATGCAGAGCCCCAGCGCCTGGTCCCCGACGACAAGGGTCGTACCAGCCCTCTAGGCGGCGCTCGCACATCACCCCAGAAGTCGCCGATAGGGCCGGCAGGGACCCAACCTCCCGGACCGCCCCGCCCCAGCTCCCCGCAGGCGCACCCTAACTCGAGCCCTGGAATAGCACCGAAACAGGAGACGCCGCCTATGGCCCCTGAGCCCGCGATTGCGGTCCAGTCGCCCCTCCCGCGGGAGCCCCAGGCGTCCGCTGGCAGAGCGGCCCCGCCCCAGGCCCGCGCCGCCTCGGCGCCTCCCATGGACCGGTCCCCGGAAGGCCCCTCCCAGGGGGCGCGCAGGCCGCCCGGGGCCGCGCACCCGGGGAAGGTCCTGGTGGACCCAGAGAGCGGCCGCTACTACTTTGTGGAGGCGCCGAGGCAGCCTCGGCTGCGGCTGCTCTTCGACCCCGAGAGCGGGCAGTACGTGGAGGTGCTGCTGCCACCCTCGCCCTCGGTGCCACCCCGCCGCGTCTACACCCCGCTGGCCCTGGGCCCCGGCCTCTACCCGCCTGGCTATGGGCCTATCCCTGGCCTCTCACTGCCACCATCCCCGGGTCCGCCGGCCTTCAGCGGCCCCCAGCTACCCTGGGCCTCCGAGGCGGGGCCCCTGGACGGGATGTACTACCTGCCAGTGAGCGGGACCCCCAGCCCCGCGCCTCCTCTGCTCCTCTGTGCTCCACCCTCCAGCTTGGGTCCCGCCCAGCCGAGCAAGGGCTCCTTGTTCCCCGTGTGAGGCCGCAGGGCCTGATCCCCATGGTGTTGGGGCCCATTAATGGCCTTGGAGGTTCTGGCATCCAGTCCTGTGCCCTCTTTTCCTTCTTTCACCTCTTTCTTTTACCCATCTCATGCAGTCTTCAGACCAGAAGTTACCTTCAGAGTGCTTATCTGAGACCCCCAGCGCTGATGGAGCTGGAGCTCAGGAAATGGCTGCCTGTTTCCTCCCCCGGACAAAATCGTATACCCCTTTCCCAAGCATTCCCAGAGTGTGGTGTGTTGGAGGGCTGTGTGTGTGTGTTGTGGGATGAAAAAAATGCAGAACGTGAGAGTTGTGAGTTAAGTTTTATTTGGGGCAAAATGAAAACTATAAGCTTGGGAGACAGCCTCTCAGCACTGAGGAACTGCTCTGAAGAGGTAAGTGGGGGAAGTCAGTATATATGTGGGTTTGGTGAAGGGGCATACAGGCAATCAAGCACACATTTTGGCAGAAGGTTGCTGCTAGTCACAAGGAGCAGATGTCCATTAATGATTTTAGTGCTTTTCTAGTTATGAGAAGATGCAAGAAATTGGGCTCATAAAATCTTCTCCTGAAAATATCTGACTATCTAAAGGCCTTTTCTGCCAGTTTTTCCCAGAGCACAGAGGGCCTCATTCCTGATCTCTGCCCAGAACTCCTTTCAGCGTGTATTGAAGGTCAGCGATTGCACTGGCTAGTGATTTCATCCTTGTAGAGGCAGATGGCAAGTGACAATTTTTAGTTGGTAGTGTGAGAAATCCCAGGACATGGCCCCAGAAGCCGACCTGAGGGGGTGATGGGGTTCCTCAGGGGCAGCAGGAAATGGGAGTTGCAGGGGACAGGGCTGCCCCCAGAGGTAGTGAGCTGTCTGTGTCTCCCTGAAGGTGGGCCCAGCAGAGGTGGAGCAGGCTAGTGAGCACTGATGGGATGAAGAGAGAAAGACACTGGCTATCAAATCTGTTACTCTTTGCAAGAGGATCTGAGCCTTGGCCTGGGAGGCTGCAGGGGAGAGTGGCTAGTGCAGGCCCTAGGTGAGTCTCATCTGAGAGAGGGAGCTGCGGGGACAGGTGGTGGAGGTGGAGAGGGAAGTAATACGGGAGGGGCCCTGGAGGGTCAGCCCGGGACTTGGGGTGGGGGGACTGCGGGGAAGGTGGGGAGGTGACTGTAGTCTCCAGCTGGGAGTACCACCCCTCATTCTCCCCTCAACCCCAGCCTCTGACTTGGCTTGTCTTAAGCCCTCAGAGCTGAACTGGCTGGTCCTGGGGTTAGGAGTGGAGGTTCCAGCCATTCCTACCGAGGGTGGGGGACAGATGAGTGCGTCATCAGGAAAGACTTAAAAGCAAGGAGGATGGTTGAGCTGTTGTCCCAGAGGAGACTCTTGACCTCTCTGGGTGGGGTGGAGGGTGGGTTAGGGCTGGCAAAAGAAGGGATGCCCCTGTGAGGAGCCCTCATCTGGTTCCACTGCCCTAGTAACAGGTGTGGCAACCATACCTAGGGAGGGGCTGGCTCTGCAGGCTGGCCACAGCATAGGAAGGGACAGGACCCAGGGCCTGTGTTCCAATTGCCTTGAGATTCCAGGAGCTTCTGAGGAGAGCAGAAGGAGATGCATGGTGTGGGAGGTGCTCTGCGTGGGGGTCTGTGTAGAGTTCTGAGTGAAGTGGCTGGGCCTTGCGGAACTGGTATGTGATGTGATGAGTTTGGGGAAGAACAGTTACCATTAGAAGCAGTGTCAGGGATGGAGATCAATGCCTTCCTTAAGTTCCAGGCCTCTGGGGGGCCTGGATCCCTTGGAGTCACTGCTCCCTTGCCTTGAACTGGAAGCTGACTGAGAGAACTATGAGTCAGAATAACCTGGACATCTTTCTGTGGCTGGAGATGCTGGTCCTGATGGCAAGGAGGGCCCTGGGCCACTCCTGGGCCCCTCACCGCATTGTGGTGTGCAATAAATTGCTGACCCAATGGCCACTATGGCTGGAACAACTGGTGTAAGGTGTCTGATTTCCTGCTGCGGTCCCTTAACACCCCCAGACTGCCCTTCCATGCCTGGGTGTGGCCTGGGGGAGGGGACAATGTGTGTCTTTCATACACTGTGGCGTCCCTGCCTCAGTGAACTTGCCTCTCAGGGAGGGAGCCTTGGCTGGCAACCACGCCTGGGGCCTCATTTCTCCTAGTGGCTGAGTGGCCAGTGGGCCTTGGGGTCAACCAGGCTTGGGTTCCAATCTCAGCATAGCCCTTCTAGCTGTGTGGCCTTGGATTTGTCACTTTTCTCTGAACCTTTGTGTCCTCAGGGGTAGATTTAAGATGACAGTAACCAGCCACCTCCTTCCCCGAGGGGCTCAGCAGAGTGCCTGCCATATGCTCAGGTCCCAGGACATGAGAGCTATCAGCCACCATGTGTCCTCGCCCAGGCCCAGCCCCTCTCCTTGCCTCATTGGCTGGAGGCGGGGTCCCACGAGAGGAGGTGCGCGAGTGGTGTCTCCAGGGCCCTGGGGGAAGGGAGAGAACGGCAGGGTGAGGTGTCGGTTCCCCATTGGTCTGGGGCAGGCTCTCTGCAGCAACCCCCACTGCGCGGACACACGTGCACCCCTGCACCCCAACCACAGCCCTGCTTGCTGAGCCAGCTCCACAGACCATGAGGCTGTTGCTGCTGCTGCTGCTGCTGGGGGCCTGGACCATCCCAGGGGGCCTTGGGGACAGGGCCCCGCTCACAGCCACCGCCCCCGAGCTGGACGATGAAGAGAAGTTCTCAGCTCACATGCCTGCTCACCTTCGCTGTGACGCCTGCAGGGCGGTGGCCTACCAGGTGAGCCCCCCACCCCCTCGCCGCCCCGCCAGCAGTTCTCTTGCCCCTACCCAGGCCCCCACCCAAGCCAGACCCCTCCATCTACCTCAGATTCCACCGCTGGCCTTGGATCCCCAAACACCCCCCACCCCCCCCACCCAGGCATCGAGCTAGACTCAGGCTTCCATGATATTGCCATCTTCACCTCACCGGCACCAGCCTGCTTCAGTTTACCTATCTGTCTGCCCAACAAAGAGCAGGCGACCTCTGGGACACCAGGGAGTCACTAGCTTGTCCTCTCGGACTCCTCCCTTACTAGGACCACCCTTAAGTCTGGACTCCTTCCCAAAGCATGACTGGGGAGCATTGGTGTATGTGTACACGTGTGCATGTTTGTCGATCCCATGAGTCCATGAGCATATGTGTGTCTTGAGTTCACATACAAATCTGTCACGCATGCCTGAGTACATCTTGTGTGTGTCTGTGTGACTGTGTGCACGTGCACGTGCACACACACGGGGGCTATGAGTACACGTGTCACTGAAGACTGGGAGGTTTTTTTTTTCTTTCCTTGTTCTTGTGGTTTCAAATGGTGTGTGCTGATGGGCAGGTGTGCCCTGGGGGAGGGGCCTCAATGCCCAGGCCTAATTCTCCACCTCAGTGTTTCCCACCCACGCACCCACCCCCCGTCCCAAGGCAGCGGATCCTGCCTCAGCTGGCGTGGTCCCAGCTTTCTGGACCTGGGCGAGGGCCGTGAACCCTGCCTCACAGGTGCTTCCTGCTCAAAAGGCTCCATTGCCTCGTTCTTTCTCAGAGACCCAGGCTTCTGTTCTCCCCCCCATCACCCCTCCTTTCACGCTGAGCAGTTCTGAAGCCCTGGTTCTCAACCCCTCCTTGTTCCAGATGTGGCAGCACCTGACAAAGGCAGAGACCAAGCTTCACACCCTGGACTCCGGGGGCCGTGGCAAGCTGAGCGAGTCGGTATACACAGACGTCCTGGACCGGAGCTGCTCCCAGACCTGGCAGGGGTGAGTTGAAAATCTGGCCCCTGCCCCCCTCCTCCAGGGGCAGGCTGATGAGTGGGGCTTCTCATTCTCCCACTCAC
Organism: Balaenoptera acutorostrata; assembly: GCF_949987535.1. Classification (NCBI taxonomy): domain Eukaryota; kingdom Metazoa; phylum Chordata; class Mammalia; order Artiodactyla; family Balaenopteridae; genus Balaenoptera; species Balaenoptera acutorostrata. The sequence continues at coordinate 124,808,464 of NC_080065.1, read as the reverse complement.
ACACCACACACACTCCACTAGGGCTCTGGCCCAAGGGTGGGGACTGGCTGGGACAGAGTCTGAGCTCTGGAGCTGGGAGCAAGTAGAAGGGTGAGGTGGCCAGGAGACAAGGTTGCTGTGTGACTTTGGGCCAGGAGTTTCCCCTTTCTGGTCCTCAGTTTTTCAGCAAGGAGGATCAGAATCTGGGCACTAAACTTGGCAGATGCCCAGTGTGCCCAGCTTCATGTGGTGACGGGCTCCACTAATGCTGTCTCCCTCTCCTCCCACTGCCTCCAGCTACGGAGTTGGAGAAGTGGACCAGGTGAAACGTCTCATGGGCCCAGGACTTAACAAGGGGCCGGAGCCAAGCATCAGTGTGATCATCATGGGGGCGCCGTGGCCCACCAGGTGATGACTGGAGGGTTGGGGTGGGATGGAGCCTTGGTCTGCCCCACTGTGGGCCGGGCAGAGTCTGAGGCTCCTCCTGGGCTCCCCTAGGCTCTCCAAGACATGCTTTCACTACCTGGGGGAGTTTGGAGAAGACCAGATCTATGAATCCCACCAACAAGGTCAAGGGGCCCTGGAGGCATTGCTGTGTGGAGGCCCCCGGGGGGCCTGCTCAGAGGAGGCACCAGTCACAAGGGCAGAGCTCTAGTCCAACTCCTCCTTCCCCTTCCTGGTCAGCCCCTAAAGGGAGCTGGGCTTCCTCTGGATCTGTCCCCTCCTTTCAGCAGGCTGCCTGGAGGGCGGGGCGGCCTTGTTCTTCTGTGCTGCCACTCTCCCTCCCTCCTCCAGCTTCTGGGCCCTGGGGCCTGGGGGGCGGCCAAGACCTTCCCCTCTGGACTCAAATAAAACCAGTGACCTCGAATCCTTCTCTCTGCAAAAGGTGCTTGGGGGGCTGGGAGGATAGACATTGGTGTTTCTGCTGATGTCCCTCCTAGAGAGGGCCAGATACACGTCCCCACAATTTCCCAGAGGTAAGTGAGATCTGTCATGGCTGGAAATGTGAGTGAGCTGTCAAAGGCATATGGAACCAGCTATCTGAACGGTTGAAACCCCAGATCCCTCATGAGAGAAAAGAAAAAGCCAAGGAAAACTCCATAAGCAGGCTGCCTGTGGACATACCCACTGCAACCACTGCGTGCTACTGTGCCCCTCCCAGAACACTAGTCTTCCTGGGTCTACACCCAGCAGCTGCTCACTTTCTAGACTCTGCTTCTGAACCCAGCTAGCATGGTTGAGCCCTCGGTGCTCAACTGGGACAGGGCAGGGCAGGGCAGGGGTCCAGGAACAGGCTGGATTCAGTATCTTGGCTCTACGTCCTGCTCTCCCCAGAAATTCTCACCTGGGGCCCTTTTCTTAGAAACGGAGAAAAGAGCTCCACCTGGTTCGCACCTGAGTCTGGGTATCTGGGGTCAGTGGTGCTACAGCTTACAGTTTCATTTGTGTCTCTGATCCTCCGAAGCCCTGGAAAGTGGACAGAACAGACACTCTAATACCCTGTTGACAGGTGCAGAAACTGGGGCCCAGACAACAAAAGAGGCTCAGGCAGAGTCCCAGGCTGAGCAGTGGCAGGGCTGGGAGGGGATTCAAATTTGGGGAGTGGGGGAAGGTTAGGGCTGGAGGAATGGGGGTGTCCCAGGCAGGCCCTTACCACTCTGCACCCCAACCCCCTACGTTCCATCACCTGTTCCCCATCTGCCTGAGGCCCCTCCTCCTGGCCCTCAGGAGAGAACTCTTAAGCACCAGGAGAGCCAGGGCCCAAGGAATTGGCTGAGCAGTCAGTAGTATCAGGTGTGGAGCCGGGAGCCCGTGACGTGCACCTGCGTGGCCCTGTGTTTTTGTGGAATGACTTAGAGACACTTTGCATCAGAGGCTAGGTGCTCCGGGTCCATTTGTGTGATTGCGTATCAGACCATGTGCAACTTCCCGGCTTTGTCTCCATGTGTGTGGTATGTGGTTTGGGTTGATTCGAGGGTCCAACGGACAATGTGTGGAAGGGGTAGGGCTGTCTCCCCAGCCCCTGGGAAGTACCAGGGAGGAGAGGGTGCGGAGGAGAGTGCCGAGGAGTAGAGGCTTCGAACTGGTCAGATGCCTTTGGGAACCTGGGAGCAGGAGCCAGGAATTGAGAGGAGAGGACAAGTGGACAGAGGAACGGGCTGGAGGCTGGACAGGCCGTCGGATTCGGGGCTGTGACATGAAGCTGCTACCCAGCTGGACAGCGGTGCTGCGGGGGAAGCCTTGGGGCAGGGCCTGGCCATGGGCACAGCGACCCACAAGTAGGTGGACCCTAATGGGGTTGGGGCAGCACAGAAGGGAGCAGAGCCAGGGACCTCAGGCCCAGGCCCCACCGGCTGAGGACCCTCAGCCCCTGGGCTCTCCCCAGCCCCCAGGAGGGGAAGACAGGCCGGGCCCAGGCCGGCTTCAGTGGCTGCGTGGCAGTCACGCAGGAACCAGTGCTTAGAAAGGCCCCACAAATCAGTTTAATGCTCTGCTGTTGCTGTTTTTAAATTTATAATACTTTTGCAACAGGGGCCCCAGATTTTCATTTTGCACTGGGTCCTACAGATTACGTAGCCGGTCCTGACTGGGAGGGGAAGGGAAGGAATCCTTGTCCTAACACAGAGGACAGACAAGACCGGGCTAGCCTCGGCATCTCTTTCTCCGGAGGCCCATCTGTTCTGTGCCTCCGGGACCCTGAGGGGCGAGCGGAGGTGGTGGGGAGGGTAGCCCTTTCTGACATTTAATGTATAATTAACAGTGTGGGCTCAGTAGTTCAGGCCAACCTGAATTTTTGGAATGGTTTTCTAAAACCTTGCTACCTGTGTGGCCTTGGTCAGATCACATCTCCTAAATCTGTTTCCTCAGCTGTAAAAGAGGTTAATGGCACCCAGCGCCTGGGGTTAAACATGACAATACTCAGATGTTGCTTGGCACGCAGTTGTTCCTAAATAACGAGATGGGTTATGATGATGATAATGATTAACTTTTGATTAATAAGCGGGGAAAAGCCTCATTCAGAGTGTACCATAATATGTGCCCATTTTCACTCCCTTTCCTCTCACCTCACCCAGGGCCCGGTAAACTTCCAAGGCCGTCCGCTCCTCACCCCCACTCCAGCCCTCTCTCAGAAAATACCTGTCCCGTGCCCAGGTTCAGGTGCGGGCAAGGGAGGGTGTGCTCGGGAGGTAAATGTGGCAGAGGCTTGGGCGGCCTTATCCGCTATGGCCGGAGTTAATACGTTACCGGGGCCTGGGCCCTCCTTTCGCAATCAGTGCTGGAGATCTGGTTACAGATTTACTTCGAACAATGTCGGCTATGCGGATTAAAGTCCTCCTTGGCCTTCGTAAAGCCATCCCTTCTTCTCCTCAGGAACTGCTCACAACTGTGCCCCAAAGATGAGGGCCCAGGAGGACCCTGAGGGCCAGACACAGGTGCTGGGGAATGAGGGGAGCGGGTGGGGGCAGGGTGGGGCTGGGGGCCTGAGCAGTCCTGCTCCCTGGGAGGGCAGAGACAAAGGTTCTGATGAACTGGATCAAGAGTGACTGTCCCAGGTGGAATGTGGTAGTTGGGGGAGGGGGTGGGGTGGCAGTGGGGTGAAGGAGACTTCTTCTTTGGGACTGGCTCACTCCAGCTTGGGGGCCGGCAGGGGCCCAGCCTACCGCCCCATTAGTGACACTCCAAGGACCTCTAAGGGACAGAGGGGGGACCAGAGTATGTCCAAGAGGGCCTGTCACAGTCTCCAGCCCTCTTGGCCTCCTCTCCTGGTGCCCCCAGCCTTGTGACGTATGGGTCGGTTCCCTTGGCTAGAAGGCCAGGTTCTGAGGGCTCCAGGAGCCAGTACAGCGGACTCATCCCTGCACAAAGCAGCGTGAGGTGGGAGCCAGGTGTAGCCAGGCCAAGGGGTAGCTGGGTGGATGTGCATTGAGGGAGGGTGGGGACCCCATTCTGAGGAGCTGACAGGCCACTCGGGCTACCTAATTGATTCTGAAGCAGAATGGACTTTTCTGGTTCCCATCACTCCACGCTGAGTTACTTCTCTCTGCTGCCCCCAGCATGAGTCCCTGGGCTCAGCAGGGACCTCCACGAAGGACCCCCCGACGGCCCTGTGCAAAGAGCCCAAGTCTGACATGTTGTACAAGATCGAGGATGTGCCGCCCTGGTACCTGTGCGTCCTGCTGGGCTTCCAGGTGGGCGTCTCCCCAGGGCCTTCCCACCCCCGCCCTGCCTGCTCCCCAGCCCCCTCCCTGGCCAAAGAGGTCATCTTGGGTAACAGGAAGAGAAACCTAAGGTCAGAAGCAGTGACTGTCACCAAGCAGGGGTGGGGAAGAGGCTTGATGGGGCCTGAAAGGGATGAGGTATCACCTGCCAGGCGGAGTGCCGGTGACAGGGAAGGGGACCCACTCCACAGAAGCTGCAGGAATAACTTGGGGGCAGATTAGTAACCCCCAGAGAGGTGAGCAGTCGCTCTGTGGGAATGCCTTATGGGAGTATCAGTCCTGGGCGGGCACACTGGCAGGGTCGGCACGGGCTCAGGCCCACTGAGGCAGGCGTGAGGACTGTGAGGGTTCCCCTGCCTCCCTGTGAGCTCCGTGGGCCCTGCCTCATGCACTCTCCCCACACCCCTAGCATTACCTGACCTGCTTCAGTGGCACCATCGCTGTGCCCTTCCTCCTGGCTGAGGCGCTGTGTGTGGGCCGTGACCAGTACATGGTCAGCCAGCTCATTGGCACCATCTTCACCTGTGTGGGCATCACCACCCTCATCCAGACCACACTGGGCATCCGGTGAGCTGCCCCACTCCCACCTCTACCCCACCCCACGTAGACACACACGCAGTGATCCACACAGCAGGAGCAGTCTCAGAGGACTCTTGTGGGACAAGAAAAGCTGCTGTCTGTCCCCACCTGCTGCTTCTGCTTCCAGACCAGCCTTAGAGCCAGGCAGCTGGGGTCCCACCCTGGACCCCTGGTGTTCCTCAAGGAAAGGGAACGTGCCCTAGCTGGGCTCTCCTCCGTTAAGCCTTACTCTGGGTAATTGGGACCTCTCACTCCCCTGCTGCCAGGGCTTGTGTGGGCCTCTTCAGTGGTCCGTCCTCCTGGGGGCCCCCTGCCCCCGCGTGCACAGTCCTAGGTCTGGGTGGCCTAAGGATGGTCATTTGTATGGTGGGAAGATGAAGGAAGGTTGTGAGTGGAGCTTGCATGCAGGAGCTGAGCTGTCCACTTCCGTGCACGTGTCCCCTCACAGTGCAGGAGCTGGTGCTGAGAAGGAAAGGGAGCAGGTTGTGAACCAGGGGCTCCATTTGTTTTCTTTCTTAGGCCCCCAAAATGTTACAGAGTCCTGCCTGGGGCCTCAGTGACTTCCCTCTGTTCTGCCCTTGACTTTGTTCCTCTGTGTCTCTGTCCCTGTGTGTGATTCTCCCTGTGCCTCGCTCTGTGCCCCTCCCTCCCCATCTCCCCTGTCTCTGTGTTCCTGCCTCCCCACCTCCTACTCTGTCCCTGCTGCTCTGTGCCTCTCTTTCCAGGCTGCCGCTGTTCCAGGCCAGCGCCTTTGCATTTCTGGTCCCAGCCAAAGCCATCCTGGCCCTGGATAGATGGAAATGCCCTCCAGAAGGTGGGCACATTTCTGGGGACTGCACTGGAGAGGGGAGCCCCAGGAGCCCAGAGGTCTGGGCGACTGCTCCATGTCCATACCCCAAGGTGCCTTCAGGGCAGCGTCTTTACTTTCTCTCTGTCTCTGTTCCCTGTGCGTGCGTGTGTGTGTGTGTTCCTGTCTACACCCCCAGAGGAGATCTACGGTAACTGGAGTCTGCCCCTGGATACCTCTCATATTTGGCACCCACGGATACGAGAGGTGGGTGTGCACGTGAGCTAGAAGAGACCTGGACTTGAGGGTGGGACTAGCTGGGAGGGAAGGCCACTGCTGAATTGGGGGATATGAGGACGTGGTCCAGGACCTTTTTTTTAACATAGAGGTCATGGCTTCTACATAGTGACTTATAGCTGATCTTTGCTTTTCCAGGTCCAGGGTGCAATCATGGTGTCCAGTATGGTGGAGGTGGTGATTGGGCTGATGGGGCTGCCTGGGGCCCTGCTCAGTTACATTGGGCCTCTTACAGTCACCCCCACTGTCTCCCTCATTGGTCTCTCTGTCTTCCAAGCTGCTGGTGACCGAGCTGGCTCCCACTGGGGTATCTCAGCTTGGTGAGTGGGCACCAGGTCTGATCCTTGCCCAGCCCCAGTCCCTCAACCCCTTCGTGTCCTGCCCCCTTAGCCTTGGCTCTTGCCCCCTGCCCGGCCTACCAGCCGTTTTCTCTTTGTGCTTCTGTCCCCAGCTCCATTCTCCTGATTGTCCTCTTCTCCCAGTACCTGCGAAATCTCACCTTCTTGCTGCCTGTCTACTGCTGGGGAAAGGGCCTCACTCTCTTCCGCATCCAGATCTTCAAGATGTTTCCCGTGAGGAGCTGACAGGCGGTTCGGGCTGGGGCTAGGGCAGGGGCTGGACCTATGTCCAGGGCCAAGGGCAGGGGAAAGGGCGGGGGCAGCAGGGGAGCTAGAGGCAGAGATGAGGTCCTAGCCAGGGATGGGGGCTGGGGTCTGAGCTGGGGCTGGGGCACAGGCTCGGGCTGGGGCTAGGGCTAAGGTAGGAGCTGGTTAGCCTGGGCCAAGACCTCCTGGGCCCTCAGTGCAACCCTCACACCCCACTCCCACTTCAGATCGTGCTAGCCATCATGACCGTGTGGCTGCTCTGCTATATACTGACCCTGACGGACGTGCTGCCCTCAGACCCCACAGCCTACGGCTTCCAGGCACGAACAGATGCCCGAGGCGACATCGTGGCTATTGCTCCCTGGATCCGCATCCCCTACCCCTGTGAGCAACCCCATCTGGGCCCCTCTGCCTCCAACTGAGACCATCAGTGAGGCCCCTGGTGACCCCAGTCCAGCTGATGACATAACAAGTATTAGCTGCACATTTATAGTGTGCCAGGCAGAGTGGTGGTGTACTCAAAGTCTCACTCCAGCTTTATGACTCTAAGTGACCCCAGATAAGCTCCCACAACTGTATAGCTCCCACCCCAGCTTGAGATCTCTTTACCCCTTCCCCTGCTCCACCCAAGTACTGCCTAGTCCACTCCCTGACCCACCTAGGAACACTCATTGCATCCATCCTCCCATCTCCCTGTTGATACAGGTCAGTGGGGGCTTCCCACAGTGACTGCGGCTGCTGTCCTGGGAATGTTTAGTGCCACATTAGCAGGCATCATTGAGTCCATCGGAGATTACTATGCTTGTGCCCGCCTGGCTGGCGCACCACCCCCTCCAGTGCACGCTATCAACAGGTATGCCCACCTGCCCTCCCCAGTATCTCATCCCCTCAAGGGTCACTCAGGAAGCAAATGTACGGACAGAACTGAATCCCAGAGGTGGGGGACAAGGAGTTGGGCAAGTCACTAACTCTCCAGGACAGGTTCTCCTTACTTATGAAATGGAGATGCTCTCATCACTCACTCTGTGTTGCGAACAGCTGAGGAGACAACGAAGTCTGAGGGAAACTACAGTCACTGACAGCCTTCCATGTGTCTAGCTCTTTCTTTCTCTCTTTATTTATTTATTTATTTATTTGGCTGCACCGGGTCTTAGTTGCAGCACATGGGATCTTTTTAGTTGCGGCATGCGGGCTCTTAGTTGAAGCATGTGAGAGCTAGTTCCCTGACCAGGGATGGAACCGGGGCCCCCTGCATTGGGAGCGCAGAGTCTTCACTGCTGGACTACCAGGGAAGTCCCCATGTGTCTTGCTTTTGATGTGCGTTCTCTTATGCAATCCACTAATGGCTCTGTAAGACAGGTACTCTTAATATCCCCATCTTACAGACGAGGAAATTGAAGCCCAGAATCACCTAAGGATTAAGTGCCAGGGCAGTGGGACTAGCATTCAGACCTGGGCTCCTGGCTCCCAGACCCACCTCTGGCCTGGAGTGGGGAGTACTATGGACAGATAGTTGCAGCTCACACAGCCCTAGAGACTCTGGCCAGGCTGGACAGGGCAATGGGAGGACACAAGCCAGGCTAGAGCATGGACCAAGGCCCCCACCCCACTTGCCCTTTTCTTACAGGGGTATCTTCACCGAAGGCATCTGTTGCATTATCGCAGGGCTGCTGGGCACGGGCAACGGGTCCACCTCATCCAGCCCCAACATTGGTGTCCTGGGGATTACCAAGGTGCCACAACTAGCCAGAGCAGCACAAAGCTGCGCCCCCATTCCATGTGCCGCAGGCCCCACCCCAAACCTGTCCCTACTTTGGCCTAGCCCCACCCTGCCTTTGACAGGCCTCGCCCTGCATCATGCTCAGACCCATATGTACCTTGCTCTTATAACAGGCCCCACCCACCAACTGCGCCCTTCCCCTCCTGCAACTAACCCCACCCAACTTCACCCCCTGGGTCTAGCCCCACCCCTTGGCTCACTGGCAGGTGGGTAGCCGGCGCGTGGTGCAGTATGGTGCGGGTATCATGCTGGTCCTGGGCACCATTGGCAAATTCACGGCCCTCTTCGCCTCGCTCCCTGACCCCATCCTAGGGGGGATGTTCTGCACCCTTTTTGGTGAGTGTTGTGCGTGCTTTTGGGGCGTGGTCGCCGTGTGGTGGAGCCCACCCAGCCTGCGCAGAGCCTCCAGCGGTTCTCTTGTGCTCTCAGGCATGATTACAGCTGTGGGGCTGTCTAACCTGCAGTTCGTGGACATGAACTCCTCCCGCAACCTCTTCGTGCTTGGATTTTCCATGTTCTTCGGGCTCACGCTGCCCAATTACCTGGACTCCAACCCGGATGCCATCAACACAGGTGCCTCCACCTGTCTTACCTGTCTCAGGGTGGGGGAGGTGTGGTGGGCTCGACTCTGAGCATAGCCTCTTCCCTCAAAGGCTCCACACAGCCAGAGCCACAAATCCTGCCCATCTCTGGATGTTAGCAGCTGAGAGGCTAATTAACAGCTGTCCTTTACTAAGACACTTTCTGTGGACAGGTATGAGCTTTACATATGCTCATTTAATTTTCACAACAGCTCCATGAGACAGATACTATTACCATCTTCATGTTACAGGTGAGAAAAGTGAGGTTCAGAGGGGTTAAATGATTTGTTGCAAGACAAGTAGCAACCAGCAAAACTGGGATTTGAATCCAAGGATGGGAGAGGCAGAGGTGTATAATCTTGAAAGTCAAGGTTTTGTACTGTTCCATCTCTGTGCCTGCTCGAGGAAGTCAGCAGGCTGCACCAGTGTGGAGAAAGTCTCTGAGCTCTGTTCTCCAGATGGGGCCGTGACACCCATTAGCCTTTGGCCTGTTCCACAGGCATTCCTGAAGTGGACCAGATTCTGACTGTGCTGCTGACTACGGAGATGTTTGTGGGTGGGTGCCTCGCTTTCATACTGGACAACACAGTGCCAGGTATGGGTCAGCCCTGGGAGGGGAACAGAGAACTAGGTTGGACTCAGAGGCAGTCCAGCAGATGTCTCCTGAGCCGGAGCTGTGGCCAGGTCAGATGCAACGCCTCAGGCCCTGCAGGGAGAAGCAGGAACAGATGGGCCGGAGGGAGAGACCACCAGCCTGATAGAGGCACAGGCTTCCCTCTTAGTCTTGAAGAGGGTGTGGCTAGGAGAGACATTCCGGGGCCCTGTAAAGTGTTTCTTTTCCATTTCTTTGTTGCCACTGGGTTGAGGGTTGCCTTTGCTTTCTTAGAGTAGGACAGATGGAAATGTAGCATCAGTATGTTGGCAAAACTCACTCCAAATATGCCAGTGACTTGTCATGCTGGCTACTAGAAGAGCCCCTAACATTTCTCTTTGGTGTCAGGGCTTTTTACAGGGATCATGGAGGATACTTTGTGGGGTCCCTGAGAATCCTCCTGACCCATGTTTATGTGCCCAGTAAATATATAAAAACTAAATGTCACCAGGTGCTCTCAATAGTAATTAGAATAGTTAGCATTTACCAAACATTTATGGGTCAGGCATGGAGCTAAATGTCTCATTTCATCCTCAAAAACTATCCTGTGAGGCAGAGACTATCAACACCATTTTATATGAGAAAAAAGAATCAGAGGTTAGGTGACTCACCGAAGGTCACAACACTTGCTGATTTAAAACGCTGCAAATTTGGGATTTAAACAAGTCCATCTGATGCAGTTAGTCCAAGGCCTGTGTCCCAGCCACTCCACCACACTGCCTCTGCTAGAGAGTTTCAGGGGAACTGTAAGATCAAGGAAAGCTCCGTAGAGACAGGGGCTAGATTGCATCAGTCCACAGAGGTGACAGATGGAGGGTGACAGCTCTCCATCTTCTGCGACTTAACAGCCTAAACATAGCTGACCCTGCTTGCTTTCCCCTCTCTGAAGACACAAGTGTCTATTCCGAGCACAGGAATCAGAGGCTGGCTATGCACAGCTGGTGGGTTAGAGTTTGGGCAGAGAAGGGCCAGGACTCCTTGGCACTTTCAGGGATGTTAGATAGCATCAGATGAGGGAGCTTTTGGTAGCAGCTATCACTTGGATGGATGGGTGATACCTGACCATGGTACCCCCCTCGCCCACCAGAGGAAGCTGAGGTGGGACCTGGAGAAGCCCATCCTGTGGACATGAGACAGGGAAGTGGCAACCTCAATGCCTAGGGAATCCAGGGAGATGGAGGGCATCTGGGTGGGCAGCTGTACAGAGGGGTTTGTGATTTGGGCAGCTGGATTAAGCTACCCAGATGTTAACAGCCTCAGAGTGCCTGAGTTCCTCACATCTCTATCCTTCAACCCAACTGCCCATCAGCAACCATCCCTGCCAATGGTCAATGTATGTATTATGCTACATAATCTTCAACAGTCCTTCAATGTGCATGATGAGGAATCTGAAGCTCAGAGTGGTTAAATCACTTGCCTAAGGTCACACAACCTGGTCTCAAGCCCAGGTCTGGCTGGCTCAGAACCTTGTCCTCAACAATGGAATTGCAGAGCTTTATTCTGTAAGATGGGTACATTTTGCTGATAGACCACTTTGCATTTGCTCTTACTCTTTACCTACCCACAGACCAACCTTAGAGGGGCAGTAAGTTTAGTTCAGCAAGTGCTACTGGAGCAAGCATGGCCCTGAGTTAGACACTTAAGGGTAAAAACCGTTGTCAACAAGACAGAAAGTAAAACTGGGTTTAAAGCAATTTAGAGCAATAAGGTGAATGAGCCTGGGCTGGAGTCATCTGGAGGGCTTCCTGGATGATTCTGGATGGGGCCAAGGAGATTAGGACTTGGAGAAGCACTGGAGAAGGCACCACAGGTAGGGATGTGGAGGGGAGGCGAGGGAGCGCCAGGCTGGCTCGTGTCCCAGCAGTGGTGAGGAGTGGGGCCATCAGTCACCTCAGTCCTGTGCCACAGCTGCAGCTCTTCTCCCTCCACTCTGCCCACCTGTGCTCTTTGTGCAGTCAGGCCCAGTTCAAACAGTACCTCCTCCAAGTGGTCTTCTCTAAGGACCCCAGCCCTCCCTCAGTGCCCTCTCCTCTGAGACTTAGGGACACATTTGGTTTCTCTACTCATGGGGCTTTTCAGCCTGGGCTGCCAACGTGTGGAAATCTTTGCACTAGATTTACACTGTCTCACAGTCTTTGGTCAACCCCAGCCCTCTTGTGAAAACCTCAGAGAATTCACACATCCCTCCCATACCTCCTAAAGAAGATTTCCCCTAGTTGTAAAAAATCTCTCTTGCGTATTCCTACCACCAACAAAGATTTTACTTAGCTTGACTTTCTGAAGTTTGTATTATAAAAACAAGAGTTTATTTTCCAAATATGGAATCATAAGATTGAATATTAATACTGATTACAGTGTTTCAAAATATAACTTCCTGCCCTCACAGCAGTCTGAGCATTATTTGGTCCCCACTGGCCCAGCAGACACCAGCCCCTTACTCGAGATGTAGGCCGACAATTAACCGTCTGCCTGCCTTCTTCATCATAAAATTTTGTGTAATAGTGCCTATACACCTCCCACCAATGTTTCAAAGAAATTAGATAATGAAATAAAAGCACTTAGCACAGACCATGGCACACTGTAGATACACAATAAATACTAATTACATATAACCAGTATCCCTTAGGGTTCCCTAAAGCTCTAGCCAAGTTAGGAGCTGAGAAATCACAGATTCAACTTTTCAGGACCAGAGAATTGAGAATCAAGACAACTCTGGAAGTCTACCTTATGACTAGGTTATGGGAAGGGGAGGTAGCAGAGGATTGCTGGCTCTGTAAGTGACCCCACTGTCCTCTTCCAGGAAGCCCAGAGGAACGAGGTCTGATACAGTGGAAAGCTGGGGCCCATGCCAACAGTGAGATGTCTACCAGCCTGAAGAGCTATGACTTTCCCTTTGGGATGAGCATGGTAAAAAGAATTGCCTTTCTGAAATACATTCCTATCTGCCCAGTCTTCAAAGGATTTTCTTCAAGGTCAAAAGACCAGCTTCCAGTTCCAGAAGATACCCCACAAAATACAGAAACTGGGTCGGTGTGCACCAAGGTCTGAAAAACTGCACCCAGGAAAGGTAGGATGTCTGTTAGTCTATGGCTTTTGTGGGAGGGTTGAAAAATCACAACATTCTTATGCTTTAACCAAAGAGAAAACAAAGTACTCAGTTTCCATTTCTGTGACCTATTTCAATGTTTTCAATCAGAAGGCATACTGCGTAAAAAGTCAGTATACATATGTGGAACTCCTTAGCCATTTTATAGTGACAGTGGAAATTCCCAACAGCTGTGGGCCAGTAACCTTGTAGGAGGTTACAAGTATACTGAAATATTGATCCCTTTGGCCTTTGGTTATCTGGGCTGATACTGGGTCAACTGGAGCCCATGAGCCATAAACTCTAGCTACAGGCAGCCTCATCCTTGCACTCCAGTATGATAAATTACACTTTATGACATAGAAAAGGTTGAGAAGTAACTGACATAGCACAAGAATAGGAAAAATCCTCTCACATAAGGTGCCTTGTTTAAATAGTTGTAATAAAATAAAACCCCTACGGAACAGAATGACTTCAGTTACCCTAAAATTATGCCACATAGGCCCAGATGGGGTAATAATGTGTTTCAAGCCCTTAAAAAAAAATCAAAGTAGTTTTAATGTACACATTGCCTCAGACAGACAAGTTCCAACAAAGTGAGAGCTTAGCTTAGATGACTCCTTAATTGTAATAAGTCACTTAAATAGAACTTTCTATGTACCAGGGATTGTGTTAAGTGCTTGATGTGTATTAACTAATCACAAAATCCTGAGATAGGCTAGTCTTTGCTCTTTTCTTAATTAATTAATTTATTTTTGGCTGTGTTGGGTCTTCGTTTCTGTGCGAGGGCTTTCTCTAGTTGTGGCAAGCGGGGGCCACTCTTCATCGCGGTGCGCGGACCTCTCACTATCGCGGCCTTTCTTGTTGCGGAGCACGGGCTCCAGACACGCAGGCTCAGTAGTTGTGGCTCATGGGCCTAGTTGCTCCGCGGCATGTGGGATCTTCCCAGACCAGGGCTCGAACCTGTGTCCCCTGCACTGGCAGGCAGATTCTCAACCACTGCGCCACCAGGGAAGCCCCGTAGTCTTTGCTCTTAATCATTAGGTTACACTGTCTCTCTAATTCAAGTTTATAACCTCTAATTATACTGCATGATGATAATTTGGCAGTATGTGGAAATGAACTCATTTGCCCCCGTCTAGGCTCAGAGAAATGATCTGTAACCCTCATATACTTGGCAGCCTGCTGTGCCACTTGTGGTACTGAGCTGTTAGAGAACAGAGGGGACTGGTGGTATTATGGCTCCAAAAAGAATGAGAGCCAAGCAGGATCGTCTGCTTCAGTGTCTTAAAAAACCTACCTGTTTATTAGCTTAGTAAGGTAGCTATTAAAAAACACCAGGCACAGGTACTCACACCAAAGGACCCTAGGAAGAATGTGACCCAGAACTGACTAGATGGCCTTCTTAATATTGAGCCCTCCAAGCTCAAGAAAAACACAGAGGACATTATCAACGACTGAGTAGGGCCGTGGGGCAGAAATTGTATGTGGAACCAGGAAATTGCTAGTTGGTTGAGAGCCTACCCCAAATAAATATTAGCCACAAACCTATTATTAATTAGCTTGCGAGGGTGAAAAAGGGGAAGGTCCAGGTGAATCAAAACAGCAAACCAGTCCAATCAGAGCAGGAATGGTTTGTGAAGGGCAAAACTCAATGAAGGTTATACTACAGTAAGGTTACTGGCCAGCCAGAAAGTTTCTTAACATGGATATATATAATTGCCTTGACACTGCAGCCTGAGGTGATCAAGGTGGGCTACGGAAGGAGCTATGGAATTTATTTTACTGCTGTATTTTGGACAGACACTTATATAACAACATACTTGACACTATGGAATCTAATAATAAAGCCTACTCTCTCAGGAAATCTTAAAAAACCTAGAAATCTTGCTAGCAGGGCTGTCCTGAGGGACTGAGCCCAGGCTGAAGGAAGTATCACCACCGGAGAGTCTGTATTCCAGCACCAATAAACACAACCATCTGCTCAGTTCTACTATTATTTATTTTTTTAAATATTTTTGAAAAAATATAATTTTTTTACAATATTTTCAACTTAAACACTATTCACACTGAACACGTATGGCAGCTTAACCTACCCAAATAAGAAGTTTAAGAAGCCAAAACTGTTCTAGCTTTGTTAAAAGAAAAGTTGTGCTGCAGACTATTGTAGTGATGGTTAACAAAGCAAGGAAAAGCACCACTCAAATCATAGGTTACAATTTCTTTGTTCAATTGGATTATGGGTTGGTCAAATGTTAGACGTTACACAGGTATAGCTTTGATGCAATGACTCCTTAGAAGAGGATGCAATTCTCAAATCACATACTTTCTCAGATGTAACATTAGGCGAATTCAATATTTCTTACATGATAACATACCGTAAAAGCTAGGACTTTGGTTACAAAGGTTACAAGGTAGTGAACCTAAGACATACTTGTTTATAAAAAATTATTTCAAATTAACTAACAAGCCTTCATCAGAAAAAGGAGATTCTTTTTGATGGGGACAGATGCAAATTTAAGTCTGAACTGAGAAATTAACTACTAGAACTTAAATTTACTCATTTAAAAAAAGTTTAGACATTAACAAGTATTAGTTAACCCTAAGGGACCAGTTTAGTCTCAAAAAGGACAATTCACTAAGATTTAGAGGTCATTTAATTTGGTGCTTTGACACGTGACTGGTGCTTCTTTCCTCGCTGTCTTCACATCAAGCCATGGGGCCAATTCTATTTTCAGTAAATGTTTGACAGCTTTTTACTTAATAACAGTCTCAGCACTTTTATTAAGCATGCAAGACTAACAAAACTTTGGCAATGCATAAGTGTAACACAGTGACAAGAGAGAGCTTTTACAATTAAGTCTTCTAATACTGCCTTCACAGTGTGGAAATTGTGCTACATCCACCAAAAGAGAGCCCCGTCTACTCAAATATTTTAGTACTTCACCCCAGGAACAAACTCCTTTGCATTTGGATTCAGATTGCTCTTGACCTGGAAGATAAGTACATAAAAAAGCAAGTTCATTAACAGATAAGCTTCAGATACTCAGAAGCATTCAACCCAGATCCACATGCAAAAACATCTTCCAAAAATATAAGAAAAAGGCAAGAATTCAGATTGTAAGGTCAAACTTAAGTCAAAAAAAAAAAAATCCACGGCAGGGAAAGGAGGAACCAGATGTAAGCTACGTATATTATACCAAATTTTATCAACTTTCTAAAGAGAAAGCAGAAATTGAAATTAAATTTGCTTAAGTGTAATCAGAAACTCACTAACTTCACATCAACTAAAGGAGTGTCTCAGAACATGGAATTCTGTTCATTTAACTATGATACTTGACTTGCTATTTAAACAGTTTCATACTATGCAAAAATACTAAACAAGTGTTGAAATGATGATACAAGTGATTGGGGAATGGTTTATGGATTAATTTTACTTTATGATGCTCCTTGAAAATATGGAGTTGTCTTTCTACAACTGCTGTATTCTAATTCCCACAAAATATGGAGTTGTCTTTCTACAACTGCTGTATTCTAATTCCCACAGGTAGCATGGTATATAAGAGGAGAAGAAAACTGCATGGGGAGTCAGAAGACCTAAGTTGGAATCCCAGCTCTGCTAACTAACTTCTTATATAGGCCTGGATAAGTCACTCTCTGGGACTTTGTTTTTGCATCAGTTAGGGGAAGACTGGGCCAAAGCCTCTAAGAGCCTGAGAGACTTGTACCACCATTATTTTGTATTTCTAAATCTTTACTTTCCTAAGCAGATGTGTCAGCATATAGGAAATAGCTGGAAATTTTCCTCTACCACATCTTTGAATGCAAGTTGATCAAGACAAAAAGAAACCAGGACGGATTCCAGGGCCTGAAATGTAGGCATGCTGGCAGGATTTTAGATTGAATCTGAGCCCCCAGTATCACTTACTTCAAGACCAAAGCATATTAAACAACATGTTGGAGCAATAATTTAAGTTTCATAATTTATACACAACCATTCCCTTCTCTCAAGGGAAATAAATATATCTAAACTTTAAGAGTCTGAGGTTTAAATTTAAAAAGCAGTGTTCTTGAATGTCCAATCTTTTGGCAGCTACAAAAGAATGAGAAGGAATTAACCTCAAATAGACTGAGTCAAACAAACCAGTTTCTAGACAACGGAATGATACTGGGTCCAGTTAAAGTTATACATTATACCCAGCAAAGAGTTTCCCTCCTCAGAGCAACCAGGATTATTTGTGGAGTGCCTAATGTACCATAAGCAAGCATATCCCAACAGACTATTCAAATCATGTATGTGCTTAATTGGGTTACTGTCATTTACTGCAACAAAAGCTATACCACAAGTAAATTTCAGTTTTCTCTATACAGCCCTTTAGAAAAATGTCTGATAGGGGAGGCTGGCGGTATCCTCTGGGAGTGCTTTTAAAAAATTAACATGCCTAGATGATTGATTCTGCAGGTCTGGGATGTTGCTGAGAAAATTTTTGTAATGCTTCATAGGTAATTATGACGTACAGCCAGGTTAGGAAATCACTGCACAGTGAACAGAAGACAACTGCAAAAATTACTTCAGAGTCTAGGGGTAAATTCCAGAGAACCATCTTGTAGAAGCAACTAGACAGACTGTCCATATGGAAAGAAAGTTTAACATTCTGACTTTAAATTATTTTATCTTAATTTTAGCACAGGAATCATTAGATTTTACTCTAGTACTGATGCTTAGTTATCAAAATTCCTGAAAAAACTTTTCACTACAAATAAACCATCAGCAATGAGACACTGAGAATAACTAAAAATATAAAAAGATTTGTGTTCCTTTTCTGCCAAGAGCTTGTAAAAGTCCTTATCACAGTTCCAAATGGAGTTAGGGTAACTCAATGAAAATCCTGGGTCAGGAAAAAAAATCTCAAATTTTATCTTTCAGAAAAAATTTGTAATTTCACCAAATATTTAAGACAATTAAAGAGCAAAACCTCTCCATCAAGCTACTTTTGCATAGGCAAGTCACATGAACATCCTGTGTACTCCCTTTTGAATTAATGCTTTAAGACATTTCCTAGGGCAACATAGTTATCATAACTAAAAGCAGTGGCAAGAAGTCTGTTAGTAGTTTCAGACTAGCTCCAGAGTGTTGCCAGAAGTCACTCCTTATCATAAGTGAGACCAGGAGGCCTCTGCTTCCTTAGTAAGAAGCAGCAGAATTTCTGAAGGGGAAGAGATGTAGAACTCTTCTTAAACAGATGGTTGCTAGCTTTTCCACTTATGGGAAAGATGAGCTAGGTTTTAAAAAGATGAAAAAAAACTCTTTACCACAAGATCTTCCAGGGAAGAGCCATCACTGATAACAAGGTCATTAAATTGGTCTTGGATTTGGTCCATAGTTTGTGGGAGATCTCGAGCTGGAATAAACCACTCATGTTCCTCTTCTTCTTCCAGCATTTCTTGGAAACAGCGTTCAATAAATTCTTCTTCCCATAACTCCTCTTCTATCTGGATTTATAATAAATAAAGGGTAATTTATAGCATACTTGGTAAGATGACATCACTAGAAAAGGCTTAAAGAATCTTGAACTAAACCATTTAAAAACATAACGTCATACCTTCCTCCTTTGCTTCTGTGCTAAGGAAAAAAAAATCTTTTCCATAAGACCTGGAAAGATCTGTTTAGGGTTTTGCTATGTCTTTACTTGTCACAGCAGAATATTCTTTTTTTTCCAGAGGGTGGCGGGGAAGAAGTAACAAGTGTTCTCATGGAGGAATGTGTATCAGAATTACCTATGATACTTCTAAAACTATACAAACCCTAAACCCACTCAAAAATGACTGGAAGAAAAAATCTTTGGGTAGGACTTCCCTGGTGGCACAGTGGTTAAGAATCCACCTGCCAATGCAGGGGACACGGGTTCGAGCCCTGGTCCGGGAAGATCCCACGTGCTGCGGAGCAACTAAGCCTGTGCGCCACAACTACTAAGCCCGCACTCTAGAGCCCGAGAGCCACAACTACTGAGCCCTTGCACCACAACTACTGAAGTCCGCACACCTAGAGCCCATGCTCCGCAACAGGAGAAGTCACCTCAATGAGAAGCCCGCGCACCACAACGAAGAGTAGCCCCTGCTCACCGCAACTAGAAAAAGCCCTCATGCAGCAACGAAGACCCAACGCAGCCAAAATTTAAAAGAAAAAAAAAAAATTCTTTGGAGGGTAGGGTCAGCAACTAAACATTCTCACTGAAATAAGACTACATTGCTTTACTCTTGAATATATATAACTGGATATGGTGAAATCAAGCTGGCTACTAATTATCAAAGCCAGGATCAGAGAGAAACTAGATGAAAGATAGAAACAGGTACCAGAAATATGGGAATAAAAGACATCTATCAATGTATGAGAGTTCTCTAAAAAGAACAGTGGTGTCAGATTTTGAGGCTGATCAGAATGAGAACCTTACATGAAAAACAGTACAATCTGTACCCCAGTACCTGTGCCTATCTGCTCCTGATTCCGGCTCTCTTGACTTTCACTGCAATAGAACAATCTGACTGGTGTAAGGTAGTGGTTTCCAAACCTAATTGCTCACTGGAACCACCTGGGAGCTTTTAAAAAACACGTTTCCCAGGCTCCACCCTAAATCCTTCTGAATCAGAATCTCTGGGTGGGACCCCGAAAAAAGCTACTTAGGTTATTTCAATGAGCAGTTAAACCTGGTAGTAATCAGCATCCAACTAAAATAGGAGTGGTGGCACATAAATCCATGTATTTCATATATAAGGGACCAGGTGAAAAACGCATTTCAGGGAAAAGTACATTTATATTATTTGACGGCTGTCATAGGCTACAATAAAAGAGCATATTTATACACAAAACTAACTTGTCTGTTGAATTCCTCTTCATTTTCCATCCACATGTACTCTGCAAATGGATTGTCATCTTCATGAGAATGACCGTTAATAATCACATCTTCATTGATGATGCTTGGGCTAGTACTGCTGCGACTTGGATCTTTCATGGTTGGTGTTAGATATAGTTTTTAACCTTAAAAGAAGAACAATACAGTTAATCTAGTCAGTCATTCTTTCAGTTCTTAGTGAGCATCTATTATTACCAGCCATCATGATTAGGTATTAGATGTACATGATATATTAATGCACATGATAAACACAGTAATTGGAAAACTTTGTTTTTCTCCTAAATGATTTTAATGTTTACGAAATAGCTGAGAATAGCCTAGATTCATCTAATGTTTGCTAATAACAGTAAACAAAGGCAATCAATTGCTTAAATGGAATCCCCAAACCATCCAATTTTTGTTTTAATTGGATATTCTGTGCTTTATAAAACAAGCATGGTTTGGAAGACTTAAGTCATCAAGAGACTTTATGAAAAGCAAATTCTACTTTTTAAAATTGTTATTAAAAAGCCCAGAGACTGGAAGTGAAAACTAACAAACTTTTAATAACTCCTAGTTCCTTAGTCGCGAGGTATAGCTCTGGCTCTCTCGACTTCATAGCCCATTCTCTATTTGCTTTATCTTTGGGTCCATGTTGAGTTCCTCCATGTCTGGATTTTCCCACTGTACAGTAAGTATCAGGCATCTAATCTCATACAGTAGATCTGGTTTCTTATACTCTACTTAATAGGTGATAACATGATCTAACCTAGCTGATATGTTGCAGGCTAAAAGTTCGAAGCATAAAGTTTCAGATTCTACAATAGTCTACCAATTCACTGACTCTGAAATTGCTAAAAAATGGGTTTACATAAAGCAAGAGTCACTTGTACATAAATCCAAACATTAGTGTGGCTTGTGCCAAAGGAAGGAAATAGCATACCTAATAGAGTTAAAAAAAAAAAAAAAACTTCTTCAGGCCTTCTTACTCAAACTTATAATCAAATAAAATACTAAAACTAAAATCTCCTACTAGAAATAGTTTTTTTCTTTGGGTAAGGTTCAGGGAAAGACTTGCTCTATGTATGTTGCCTGGCCCTTTACATTCATTTTATGGACTTATCCTTAGGAAGACCTAAGTATAATAAAACTTATAGCTGTTCATATAACATGAATTTAGTCTCTAAGCTGTGGTAGGGGGTCCTATCCTGGCACACATATGCATTTCCCCCAAGACTGAATACTAATGACGACAGTCATCATGGTGGTAGCATTTTCAATTGTTATTAAGTCCTGAATTAAAAATTACTGAGAACTTCTGCCTTACTTATTCACTGTTGTATGTATATGAAAGAAAGGCAGAGACAGAGATTTATGTGCTAGGCTGTGGGTAGAAAGAAAACCCACATGATGTGGGTTAAGAAAGTGAAGCACACACACACAAAAAAAGTGAAGCACTGTGAAAGCACTGTGAAAGCAGACATGACAGAAAACAGATGATGGATATCTTTGATATTTTTATTTATCATTAATCTTGGATTAAATAAACCCCCTTATTTTGATAACAAGTTTCGACTAGAGAGCAATCAGTTCCTCTAAAGAAAATTACTCATTCTTATATGTCAAGGCTACCAAACATTTATATGCTCATCTTTAAACAAATTACGTTTTAGATTAGACTCAAATATTATGAAAAGCAGGGGGTCAATTCTGCTTTGCAACTGGATGGAACTTTGTTTACTCTGCATATGAACTGATCATTAAACTATGTTCAAAGACACCCCAATTTATAACAGCTTAACATTATTATTTTCCCAACCTGTGTCCTATCCCAACTCGTACCCATTAAATCCTACATTTCAGAAGACCACAATATTAATAAGTGACTTATATCTTTAGTTAAAAACAGCAAATAAAAATCATGTTTAGCACAGAGTACAGGATATTCAAGTAGAATTGAATAGTTAAGTAGCAATTATACGTGTGAGACATGTACTAGAAATACTAACTTGTGTTTGAATGTGCTTCAGGTGACTGAAGTATTATCTATATATAAATGCAATTTTTTTTAAAGAAAAAAGTGTTCTCCATACATTTCACGAGCATAACAATGAAACAATGAAAAATCTGCATCAGCAAATTCTATAGTCTGAGAATCTCAAGGGACTCCCTCCCTCCTTGTTTGATGCCAACCAGTAACAAATAAAATATAAATAGTGCTTAGCCTAAAGGGCCCAATCCCTGCATTTGACATGTCTCTAGGTCAGCTTTATGCCAATTATCACCTCATCAAACAACCTGTGGCTTTGGTATAGATCCCAGTGAAAGAGTCTATGAAGGACAGTAAATGAAATTTCGCTGTCAAGTAATATTTGGGAAACAAATCATAACTGGAACCAGTAAAAATCAACTGGAGCCTGGGCACTAATCTTACACCTTAAGATAGATGAGGAAGGAACAACTGCTGACCAGATTTCTGATACAGCTAGCCAAGTGAAAAGCCAGAGGGGTAAGGATCATTTACTTTCAGAACGTTGACAGACCTACAATTACTGAGTACAAGGTGTTCTAATATAAGGTATTGTATCAGATTTTAAATTTTCTTCTATGACCTGTTCTTGATCCTTCTTAGACCACACTCTTTAGATTGTGTCGTGTGTTTTGCTATTTTAAAAAATGAGTATATAGTTCAAATACCATAAAATTTACAATTTTAAATTGGCATTTGTCAAAAGCAGTTAAAGGCAAATGTAGTAGCCAATGCCTGCAAAGAATAACAGTTGGGGCAAAAAGCTTGGGAGGAAAGGCTGGTGAAGGAGATGCTTTGGGAATAAAGGCTTTGAAAAGCTCCTGCATATTCTGGGAAACCTAAAAGGCCATGGGCATGCCCAGTGCTGGCAGCACGCTCAGAGAAGACCTAACAAGGCCCTACACTTTTCAGGCTTCAGGCGCTGCACATAAGAAAGAGCTGTAAACTGCCCGAGTGTTAAAGGTGTACCTCAACATACACAAAAGTCCATCTGCCAAGACTGGGAGAGTTTTATTTTTTGCTTAGGGGTATTAAAGGACATCTCTTGAAAATAACTAGCTGGGACTTCCCTGGTGGCGCAGTGGTTAATTAAGAATCTGCCTGCCAATGCAGGGGACACGGGTTTGATCCCTGGTCCGGGAAGATCCCACATACCGCGGAGCAACTAAGCCGTCCACCACAACTACTGAGCCTGTGCTCTAGAGCCTGCAAGCCACAACTACTGAAGCCCACACACCTAGAGCCTGTGCTCCACAACAAGAGAAGCCACCGCAATGAGAAGTCCGCGCACCGCAATGAAGAGTAGCCCCCGCTCGCTGCAACTAGAGAAAGCCTGCGTGCAGCAACGAAGACCCAACGCAGCCAAAACTAAATTAATTAAAAATAAATAAATTTAAAAAAGAAAAGAAAAGAACTAGCTGACAACTAAGCTAATGGGACAGACTTCAATGGCCACACAAAAAATAATACAAGCTTTTACAAAATTATTTCAGAAAGGTCACTAAAACAACAGAACAAGCAGAACAACCACCCTGGGGAGAGGGGAGAATATGATTTCCAGAGTTGCCATATAATAGTCACAATGTTCAGTTTTCAACAAAAATTATGAGGCATGCAAAAAAATAAGGTAGTATGGCCTATAAACCGGAAAAAAAGAAATTAATAGGAAGTGTCCCTGAGGAAGCCCAGACATTAGGCTTATTAGGCAAAGACTTTTAAATCAGGTGTTTTAAATGTCCAGAGAGCCAAAGGAAACCACGTACAAAGAACTAAAGGAAGCCATAAAAATAGCAAATATCATCATCAAATAGCAAATATCAATAGAGATAAATTAAAAAAAGAAGCCAAGTAGAAATTCTGGAGATGAAAAGTACAATAAGTGAAAATTCTACTTGAGGGTTTATAGCAGATTTGAGCAGGGAAATAATCTCAGTTGACTTACCAAGTTTGGTAAGTCAACTGAGATTATTCAGTCTGAGAAACAGAAAGAGAAAATAATGAAGAAAAATGAACAGAACCTCAGAGACCAGTAGGACACCACTACATGTACCAACATATGCATAATGGGAGTCCCAGAAGGAGAAGAGAAAGAGTATTTGAAGAAATAATGGCCCCAAACTCCTCCAACTTGATGAAATCTATGTTAGTCTACACATCCAAGAAGCTCAACAAACTCCAAGCAAGATAAACTCAAAGCAATCCACACCAAGACACACTGTAATCAAGTTATTGAAAGTCAAAGAGAGCATCTTCAAAATAAGATTAATAGCTGATTTCACATCAGAAACCAGAGGCCAGAAGGCAATAGGAAAACATATACAAAGTGACTTAAAAAAAAAACTAAGACATTCCCAGATAAGTAAAAAAGTGAGAGCTTATTCATCACCAATAGACCTGTCCTATAGGAAAAGCTAAAGTGAGTCCTTCACGTTGAAACAAAAGAATACTAGCATTAGCTTGAATTCATCCAAAGAAATAAACAACCATGGTAACTACATAGGTAAATACAAAAGTCACTAATAATGTATTTTTTGCTTTATAACTCT
Organism: Balaenoptera acutorostrata; assembly: GCF_949987535.1. Lineage (NCBI taxonomy): Eukaryota > Metazoa > Chordata > Mammalia > Artiodactyla > Balaenopteridae > Balaenoptera > Balaenoptera acutorostrata. Next base: position 124,784,434 of record NC_080065.1, on the reverse strand, counting down.
TTTTCTCTATATGAAACTAAATTGTTTTTAGTTCATACTTGTTACAAACTAAGATGTTAGTTGTAATTCCCAGGGTAACCACTAGGAAAACCACCAAAAAAATATATAGTGAAAGGTGTATTGCTGGGGTGTATCATCATCCCATTCAGAGGCAGCCCAAAAGAAGCAGCTTCAAGACTCCAAGAGTCAATGAGCTCAAATCTATATATATTAGTCTCTTGTGGCTGAGAAAAAGTTTTTCTCTAGAACAAAACAAACCAAAACTAAAAGAGGAACTACTGGAAATACAACAGAAGCACCTAATTTGCTTGAGTGATGTCTGAGGGCACAATGTAGATAATAACTCGACAAATACATTAAAAAAAAAAATCTGGTAATTAAACCATACCAATCTGTTGCTATCTTATCTTTGTTCATGCTTCAATCCAAACCACTTTAAAACTGGCAGAAATGAAGTGAGAAAGCCAATAATTTCCCCCCAATTTTTTAATGTTCATATTTACTTCAAATAATGTTTATTATGCTTTAAAATCCTATTATCAGAAAATGTAATTCAAATAATTTTTTAGCCTTACTCTCATAAAAGGATTTTTAAAATAACACAGTAATACTAACTCAGAACAAACTATATTAAATTACTAATATTAAATATCTAGTAGTTGTTAGAGTACATATAGTTAAGATTTTCCTAAACAAAAATTACAAAATAGTAAAACAGCAATGTATCATCTTACAGTGTTTTCAATAATCATTTAAAAAATTTTGTACATAGTTAGGAAATTTTGTTGGAAAAGGAAGCATTAAAAGTGAAAGAAATGTACATATACAAAGTACACCCTACTTAAATTAAGTTAGGGGTTCCCTGGTGGCGCAGTGGTTAAGAATCTGCCTGCCAATGCAGGGGACACGGGTTTGAGCCCTGGCCCAGGAGGATCCCACATGCCACGGAGCAACTAAGCCCATGTGCCACAACTACTGAGCCTGTGCACCTAGAGCCCATGCTCTGCAACAAGAGAAGCCATGACAATAAGCCGTGCACCGCAACGAAGAGGAGCCCCCACTCGCCACAACTAGAGAAAGCCCGCGCACAGCAACGAAGACCCAACACAGCCAAAAAAAAAAAAAAAAGAAGTTAAATGTACAAAACAGGTCCTATGTGTATGTAAGTTTTTTCCTTTTGATCTCCAATCCTACTCAGAGGTAATCAATGTTAACAGCTTAGTATGTATCCTTTCATATCTCTTTGCTTATAGAAACACACATAAAGGATTTATATATTTTACAGAATCATGCTAAATATATTACATGAAATATCCTTACTAGTCAACATGTAGAAGTACACTTTACTTTTTAATTGATACAGCACCAATTACTCAACAATTCCCCCTTTGATGCATTTACATTTCCAGTTTTCTCATTACAAACAATCGTGCTTTGATCACCCTTGTACACATATCCTTTTCTATTTGAGCTTTCTGTGGGATACATTCTGGTAAGTGGGAATAACTGGGTCAAAGGCCGTGTGCACTTGTAGCTTTAAGAGAAAAGACAGATTATTTGCCAAAAATATTATGGTAATGTACATTCCTATAATACACTGAGTGCTCCCATTTCTCTGCATCCTCAACAGTTCTCTATATAAGCAACATAGCATTTTACTTTTGCAAACAGATGGGCTTAAAAAGAATGTTTTCCTCTACAGCTCCTGGGATATGCTTATCTTGCTTAGTAAGTCTTCTCCTACGTTGAGGTTATATTTCCTTTATTTTCTCTCAGTATTTTTATAGTTTCTTTTTTTTACATTTAAATCTTTAACTCGTGTGAGCATTTCTTTGAGTATGATGTGAAAGATCTATATTTTTCCATATGAACACATCATTCATCATTATTTAATGAAAGCTTGTTCCTGATGTTCATCATAATCAAATTCCCACTTACACGGTTTCTAGATTCTTTGTTCCATGACGGTGTATTGTATGTATACTGTTTTATCCCCAACTTTTATTTTGAAGAATTTTAGACTTACAAAAAGGTCATAATAATAGTACAGTGAACATTTGTACCTTTCATCTAGATTCATCAACTGTTAACATTTTGCCACAGTTGTTTTCTCTATACAATTTTTTTGCTTAACCATCGGATAAGTTGCAGACATTATGACCTTTCATCCTCAAATATTTCAGCACAGTATTTTACTCTTTTTGATTACAGGAGCCTTTCAGTAAGTTTAAATACGTAGTAGCACAACTCCCTTCTCAACTTTTCTTTGGGGGGGAAATCTTGCACTTTTATTCTCATACGAACTTCAGAATAATTTTTCCATAAGAGTCTGACTGGAATTTTATTAAAAATTTGCAGCTTAATCAGGATCATGTTTTTATATTAAGCCTTCTGGCCAGGAAGATGGTACATCCGTTTACTTGGAACTGTTTTAATTCCTTAGAACATAAATGAATCAGGACTTCATTTTACCAATAATTGTGGGCTAGATTATTTGGACCAGTCTTTCCATTGAAAACTGAAAGTGTTGGATGCCATAGTCTTAAAGAAACACTTAAAAGCACTAAAGTGTTGAAGAGTAAGTAAAGTGGGAATTCAGAGAGCAAAGTGGAACTTTTAAACACTGAAGCCGCCTTCGCACTGAGGACTTTTGCCCATTAGCCTTCTTTGGGTTGACCTTGGATGCTTCATGGGGCAAAAGGCATAAAGGTCAAGGTGGAAAACTGAAGAAAAGATCCTCCCCACTCTAAGCTGGGACCCTAAAGGGCTATAGGCTCAGGGTAAGGGTGAACCAAAAGCAACTCCCACTCCCCACCAAGCAAATCAAAAGGAAAAGGTGGAAAGGAACACAGACACTGTGACTGTGGTTGGTCCTCCTGTGGATAAGAGGAATAAATTCATCACCTGGGAGGTCCAGAACATCCCAAGTCATGAAATGAGTATGAAGTGGTCCTGACTTGGTAGTGTCCCTAGTGCCAGTGCCTGGCAAAAGCAAATGTAAAACTCCTTGGGAGGAAGGCATTTTCATGCTAGGCCTTAAGGACCTCCAAAAATGATTTCTCAAGGCCAATGAAGAGTTCAAAATGAAAGATAACTAAATCCAGAAGGAAAAAGCAAGATACAACACGCAAGAATCAGTGCAATTTATAGAAAGCATAACCAGACCCATGTGGTAGATGACAAAAATGATCATTACATATCAAGCTTGAAAATATCTTCAGAAAACAGCAAAATATAAAAAGTGCATAGTAGATTTGGAAAAGAGCCAAATTAAACTTCTAGATATACAGAAATCACAACATAAACAAAAATGTAATAAGTCTGGCAGCAGATTTGATACAATAGAATTGGAAAACAAAAGAAAGTATCCAGAAAACAGCAAAAAGATAAAAAGATAGAACATACAAAAGAGTGTTCAAACAATGTAGAGGGCAGAGTGACAACTATCAAATTCCTGAAGAAGAAAAGAAGAAACATAGGGCAGAGGCAGGATATGAATATTGCATATTTGATGAAAGCAATCAACCAACATGTTTAAGGAGCCCAAGAATCTCAAAGTAAGATAAATAAAAAGCAAGATATATTATACATTATAGTCAAACTGCAGAGTATCAAAGAGAATTCTAAAACCCAAAAAGACATTATTTTCAAAAAAGAATGAGAAAAACCAGCTGCTTTTCAACAATAATAATGAAAAGCAAAAGACCACACTGAAAGAAAATAACTGCAAACCCAGACTACTAGAACTGTACAGAAAATAGTTTTCAAACAAATGAACTAGAAACTTCCCATCCTTATATTAAGGAATTATTTGAATAACAAGAATTATGGGATCCCTGAAGACAAATGAATCTAAAATTATAAGGGCTTGGTACTTTTTAAACTAGTATATTATTAACAACCTTTAATTTTGTTTTTCTTGTTTTGTCTATTCAGGTTTTCTACCTCTCTGGTTAACTATGGTAATTTTTATTTCACTAAAATTTTATTTCTCCATAATTTCAATTTTGTTATAATAGAAACTATCTAATTTCTCCTATTTCATAGCTAATTTGACTATGTTCCTCTTTTCCTCGATTAGGCCTACCAGGGATTTATCGTAGGAAAAAAAAATTCCAACTTTGCAATTTGCAGAACAGCAAATGTAATAAACTCTTCATATATATAAAAGAAGGGTGTGTGTGTTCACAATTTGCAAATGCATAGAATCTCTAGAAAGACAGAAAACAAACTGAGAAGCAAATTGTATCTGATAAGGGAACTGTACTTAGAATATATAAAGAACTATTACAACTCAATAATAAAAGGACAACCAACCAATCTAAGATTTTTTTTGACATGGACCATTTTTAAAAGTCTTTATTGAATTTGTTACAATATCGCTTCTGTTCTATGTTTTGGTTTTTTGGCCGAGAGGCATGTGGGATCTTAGCTCCCTAACCAGGGATCGAACTCGCCCCCGCCCCCGCCCACGGAAGGCGAAGTCCTAAGCACTGGACTGCCAGGGAAGTCCCTAAACAACAAATTTAAAAATGCGCAAAGGATCTGAATAGACAGTTCTCCAAAGGCCAATAAACACATGAAAAGATGCTCAACATCCTTAACCATCAGGGAAAATGCAAATCAAAACCACGAGATACCACTTTATATTAGTGAAAATGTGGAGAAATGGAATGCTCATTCACTGCCAGTGGGAATGTTAAAATGGTGCAGCTGCTCTGGAAAACAGTCTGGCAGTTCCCCAAAAGATTAAACACGGAATTACCTTATAACTCAGCAATTCCACTCCTAGGTATATACCCAAGAGAAATAAAAATATGTCTACATAAAAACTTATACACACAAATGTTCATAGCAGTAATTTCTTAATTCTTATTAAGTAATTCTTTTTTTTTTTTTTTTTAAATTCTTCATTTAATGTTTTTTTCCCTTTATTTATTTATTTTTTTTTTTAAAGGATTTTCTTATTTATTTATTTATTTATTTATTTTTGGCTGTGTTGGGTCTTCGGTTCGTGCGAGGGCTTTCTCCAGTTGCGGCAAGCGGGGGCCACTCTTCATCGCGGTGCGGGGACCGCTCTTCATCGCGGTGCGCGGGCCTTTCTCTATCGCGGCCCCTCCCGTCGCGGGGCACAGGCTCCAGACGCGCAGGCTCAGCAATTGTGGCTCACGGGCCCAGCCGCTCCGCGGCATGTGGGATCCTCCCAGACCAGGGCTCGAACCCGCGTCCCCTGCATTAGCAGGCAGATTCTCAACCACTGCGCCACCAGGGAAGCCCCTAAGTAATTCTTAATAGCCAAAAAGTGGATACAACACAACCCGAAGGTCCACCAGTTGATAAATGGATGAATACTGAAAATATGCTAAATGAAAGAAGCTAGTCACCAAGGAACACATATTGTATGACAGATGATGGGTACAAGATTTCTTTTTGGGGTAATGAAAATGTTCTAAAATTGACTGTGGTGATCGATGCACAACTCTGGCAATATACTAAAAACTACTCTACTATACACTTCAAACTGATGAATTGCATGGTATGTGAACTATAGCTCAGTAAGAGCTGCTAAAAACAAAACTGAAAATACTGGTTACCTACAGGGAGGAGAACTAGACGGCTAAGGATATTTTTTGTATCTATTTTTGGGAATGGATTACCTATTTAAAAATTCAACTTTAGGGCTTCCCTGGTGGCGCAGTGGTTGAGAGTCTGCCTCCCAATGCAGGGGACACGGGTTCGAGCCCTGGTCTGGGAAGATCCCACATACCACGGAGCAGCTGGGCCCGTGAGCCGCAATTGCTGAGCCTGCGCGTCTGGAGCCTGTGCTCCGCAACAAGAGAGGACACGATAGTGAGAGGCCCGCGCACTGCGATGAGGAGTGGCCCCCGCTTGCCACAACTAGAGAAAGCCCTCGCACAGAAATGAAGACCTAACACAGCCATAAATAAATAAATTTTAAAAAAAATTCAATTTTAATAAACAAAACTCCTGCTTTTGGTTTTACTGATCTTTTCTACTTATTTTTTGTTTATTTTATTAATTTTACTTTTCTCACATTATTTTTCCCTTCCTTTTTACATAACTTCAATTTGTTGCTCTTTGTTTTTCAAGTTGACAAATGTTTATTTTCAACCTTTCACAAATAAAAATTTTATATCTATGAATTTTCCCTAGAAATTTTAATATAGAATACAGTTACCGACTTTAGGTAACTACAAATTATTTAATTTATAATAAGCCAGAGATTATTCAGAAGAATGTTCTTAATTTCCAAGTGGTTAAGGTTCTTTTGGTTACCTTTTGATGCCTGATTTCTAGTTTTATTATGTTATAAAATGCAGCCAGAAAACCTTCACTTTTGGGAATTTATTACAGTTTTGTTTGCAGACAACTAATGATTTTTGTAAAATGTTCCTTGGGCCTAAAGAGAAAAATGTGTGACTTCCATGTCTTTTCTTTTTTTTTTTTTCAATTTTTAAAATTGAAGTATAGTTGATTTACAACGTTGTACCAATCTCTGCTGTACAGCAAAGTGACTCAGTTCACATATACACATTCTTTTTTTTACATTCTTTTCCATTATGGTTTATCACAGATATTGAATACAGTTCCCTGTGCTATACATTAGGACCTTGTTGTTGTGATTTCTATTTCTTACATAAAAAATGATGCGTATATATTAGGCTGATCTTTTTTTCCTTTTTTTAAAACTTTACCTGTTAAATTCTGAAAGTGATATATTCAAGTCCTTTACTATAACAGCTAGATTACTTGACCCAGTCTGAGGATCTGTCTCACAGGGAATTAACATTTTTGGTAACTGATGCTTCGTATTGTCTTTCATCGTAACTTCATATTTAGCTTTCTTATAGTTTCTTTTTACATTCTATTCCTGTAATGTTTACTTTCCTATTTTAAGCAGATTTTTAAAAAAATACTTGATTTATTTTCTGTAACTTACAAACTACTGTGGAATTTGTTGGTTTTTTTCCCCCAGTTTTGAGATATAACTGACATACAGCACTGTATAAGTTTAAGGTGTACAGCACAATGATTTGACTTATATCTATTGTGAAATTAGTTTGAACAGTTTCCTATCAATTAAAAAAATACTCTATACACCCTCAAACCAACTCAAGACATTTAGAATGCTTTACCTTCTTCAATATATCCAACCCAATCCCTGCTCCCAGACAAAGCAAGACCTTTAGAATGATTTTACTTACCCACTTCCTCTCCCCACCCCATATCCTGAGTTTTGTAGAAATAATTTAGCACTGTTAGATCTACGCTATTAGGTTTTCCCTTAGATTATATATATAAAGAATCACCTTCCCCCAACTTGACATCTTTGTTTTGCCTTAATATTTCTTCAAAAGGTTACCTGGGGATATAAATTTCTAAGCTACTTCATGTCTGAAACTGTCTTTTGCTTTCATATTTGAACAGTAATATTAAGTGGGACAGATTTAGACTTGTCCTTTCTATCAATAACCTACGAATATTCCAACTTTCACTATTGTAGAAAATGAATTTTCTTTCTTTTGTAAACATGCTGTTTACATCACGCCTAATATGAGAGCCTAACACCTAAATTCAGAGATTTTGCCAGATTCTGGTTAGGTGAGAGCTGTTTTTTCTGATGCCTGGCACTTTAAATCTACAAACTCTTTACTTCAGCTGTTTGTTCCCTTCTGGAATGCCTCTTACACATACTGGTTTCCAGCAGTGTCCATCCTTTCATAGTCCCTACAAAATTTTAAAATATGGAAATCTTTTAAATTTTAGAAAGTCTCCCCCTACTTAAGAATTCTCATTGAACACTTCATGATATATGTAAATCAAATCATTATACTGTATACCTTAAACTTATACAGTGCTATATTTCAATTATATCTCAATAAAACTGGAATAAAAAAATAGAAACATTAACACTTCAAAAGAAAAATTCTCATTAAAATTCAAACAGGATTCTCTTTCCGCTTCTTTCATTAAACTGACTCCACAGGGAATTCCCTGGTGATCCAGTGGTTAGGATTCCGGGGTTCCACTGCTGGGGGCCTGGGTTTGATCCCTGGTCAGGGAACTAAGATCCCGTGGCATGGCCAAAAAAACCCAAAACCCAAAAAAATCAAAAAACTGACCCCACAGACATAACACCTTTTCTTATTCCACTGGACTCTACTTTGAACTACAGTAGACTCCTTAACCTTATTTGTACACATATATATTGTATACGTATGTATTTTAGTTAGAGAAGATAAAGAAATTTCTGCATCAGCCTCTGTATTTAATTCAGAAGTCTGTGAGCAGCGCTGAATATTTTGTTTTAATGTTTGGCAGTATAAAGGAATGATTAAAAGCATGGGCTCTGGGATTTCACTGCTGGTGCAGTAGTTAACAATCCACCTGCCAATGCAGGGGACACGGGGTTCAATCACTGGTACAGGAAGATCCCACATGCCTCAGAGCAACTAAGCCCGTGCGCCACAACTACTGAGCCTGCGGTCTAGAGCCTGCGTGCCACAACTACTGCGCCCGCGTACCTAGAGCCTGTGCTCTGCAACAAAAGAAGCCAGTGCAATGAGAAGCCTGCGCACCACAACGGAAGAGTAGTCCCCTCTCGCCGCAACTAGAGAAAGCCCGCGCGCAGCAACGAAGACCCAACGCAACCAAAAATAAACAAATAAAAATAAAATTAAAAATTAAAAAAACAAAAAAGGGGCTCTGGGACCAGGCTACCTTTCTAGCTATGTGACGATGGGCAAGTTATTTAACCTCTCTGTGTTTCAGGTTTCCCATCTGTACCTAGGCAGACAGCCTGGCACATAATAGTATTATTAAACACTTAGAGCAAATATAAATTTGTATAAATAAAAATAATAGGTCCAAACATCTGTAGGAGTGAAACAATGTTACAGAAAAGTCCCAAAGAGTATAACCCTAATCTCAACGGTAGTGTAACCAGGGTGATCAGGTCAGAGTAAGGATGGCTCAACACTGCCGATAAATAAAAGCTCAAAGCACATCAGAAATACCATCCTTATTTATAAAAACTGATACAAAAAATAAAAAGCAAAGGCAATTCAAATAAACCCACACTATCCAATGTGGTAGCCACCAGGTTCATGTGGCTATTTAAATTTAATTTTAATTCAATACAATTAAAATTTTAGTTTTTCAGTTGCACTTGCTACATTTCAGGTGCTCAATAGACATGTGCTTAGTAGCTATCTTACTGGACAGCACCACTCTAAACGATGAGGACATTAAAAAAAAGATTGAGTTATTGGAACTGAACCTCAGGCTGTAACATATACAAACTATTAATGTATCTGTGCAACAGGGTGATCCAGATCACAAAGACAACAACCTTGGACAACTTTAACCTTGCACTGGATTCAAGTCCCAGATATGCCACTAACCACCTAGAGGACCTTGGATATGCTACTAAATCCCAGGCAACACACTACAGTGGTTAAGAGCACATAATCTCTGGAGTATTTGGATTTGAATTCCAGCTTTTATTAGCTATGTAACATTGGGCAAGTTACTTCACATTTCTCATTTATAATCTTCATTTTACAGTGGTACTTACTGCCTACAGACATTAAAGATTAAACACTTCTAAAAGCACTTCGAACAATGCCTGGCATTACTAAGTGCTATGGAAATATGTGCCTAATAATCTCTCAAGTTTCTATTTTCCCGATTTCAAAATGGGCAGGATAAAACTTACTCTGCCCAGGGCTTCCCTGGTGGCACAGTGGTTAAGAATCCGCCTGCCAATGCAGGGGACAGGGATTCAAGCCCTGGTCCGGGAAGATCCCACATGCTGCGAAGCAACTAAGCCCGTGAGCCACAACTACTGAGCCTGCGCTCTGGAGCCCGCGAGCCACAACTACTGAAGCCTGCACAGCGCAACAAAGAGTAGCCTCCACTCGTGGCAACTAGAGAAAGCCCGCGCACAGCAACGTAGACCCAACACAGCCAAAAATAAATAAATAAATATTAAAAAATTTGTATTAAAAAAAACTCACCCTGCCTATTTCACAGGTTAATAATAAATATGAAACTCACTTAGCTCCCATCCCTGAAAGAAACAGATAAGGAGGCTATACTTTTGGGAGAGTTACCTTTTTATCATACACTTATTTGTGAGAAAAAATTAAGTTCTGTTCATGTTCACAATTAACAAGTATTATAAACAGACTAATTTGCCCCAAATATCCTCTCACAAACCGGAAACAGAAGCACGAAACAGCAAACACTGGGAATCTCATTAAAAACCCTGAGAGACCCTTATTTGCAAACATAACCTGCAGCCCACGAAATTTCAAAGGCAGACCAACACCCGACCAACTGCTCAAAGGCAAATTGTGACAAATTATGCTATCAGGTTAACAAGATTAGCCAGCACATGCAAAATGCGAATTTGTCTTCTGTTGAAATGTCAAAAGCTGTCAGCTGTTAGACCTCATCCCACGGCATACTGGAAGCCAAATTCTTTCTAGAGTTTGAGGTTTCTGTGAGATGATGGGGTTGCAAAATCAAGGAAAATAAGACAACAAAAGGAAGCAGAAAAGGCCACCTTTTGCAGTTACTAGAAAATACCATTGCTGACTGCTTCAACAAATGTTCTGAAACAAACAACTTTACCACAAGCCATATATTTTTGATGGTGGGAGAGAATAAGCACAGTAGTAGAAATTAAAAAGTGAGGTAACCAAAATCAAAAGAATGTGAATTGGATGGGTTCATCTGGTTCAAAACAGTCCTGGAGTAGGAGCTGCCAGTACTCCAAAGGCCCTCTTATCCCGAGCACGGAATACAATGTAACTAAAAATAAGGGGCAGGGGAAGGCGAAGAAACCGGAGAAAGGGGATCATCACAAAGGTACAGGCTCGTGGACGGTTAAAGAATGCTCCCCTAGGACGCTCGCCAGCCCGCCAGTCCCTCCGCCCCTTTCTCTTCCCCCACCCAGGCTTCTAGAGGAGCGCGCAAGCGCAGCAAGTACGGGCTGCGCGTGGCGACGCGCAGGCGTAAAGTGAGGAGAAACAATGAGCTTTGTTGCCGAGGCGGCAGTGGGGGGCAGGGGAAAAGGGTATCGGAGGGTGGGTGAAGCGATTGGAGGGAGGGGCGGCACGCGAGAAAGTGCTATCCCGGCAACCCTCGCGCGCCACCGAGGACCCGGATAGAGAGCTGCGAGATCCAAACCATAATAATGACAATGAGAAAAAAGCGACGGCCATTTCTCAGAGAAGAAAGAAACTAAGTCGGTCCAACATCATCCCTCAGACTCGGCTGGAAGAGGCAAGGAACAATGGGGGCCATACAGGCTTGGTGGCCAACAACCCAGGGGACCCTCTAGGCCCCTCAGCCGTCGCCGAGGTGCTGCCCCTCGACCGCCGGGCCGCCGCACCCTTCTCGCCGCTCCGCCCGAGAGAACCCCTCACCCAGTGCACGGCAGCGGGGACGGCAGCCAACGAATCCGGTCGGCCTCCGCGGATCTCCACAGGCAGCGCCGCTACCCCGCTCGACGCGCGCTTCGCCCGCCGCCTCCCTTCTCCAGTCCAAACAAACACCCCAGCCCGGAAGTGACTTCACTTCCGCCGCCGCCACCGGCCCCGCCTCTCGTTTTGTCATCGTTGCCCTCCGAGGCCACCAGAGAGCGCGCGCGAGAGAAAGGGCGACCTCAAAGTTCTCTTCGTCCAAGCTGCACACATGTGCATGCGCAACAGCCTTTCCGGCGTATCCTGGCGGCCGCGGGGAACACTGGGAGTCCTGTCGTGTTCTCTCAGGAAAACCGGAGTAGAGCTGGGCCAGTGTCCCCACAACCGCCGATCCTTCGAGAATGATGGGATGCAGTGAGTGGGGGAGCTGGGAAGGAGACCCAGAAAAGATACACAGACGTGGACTACTACACACCGCAACGGTTACTTCAAACACACTGACATCAAATAGGAACATCTAGATAACGACAGCGCACTCACACACCCAGGAACACACACCAAACGTGATACACAGCGTCACACTACGAGTGACATGTACCAAATCATATCCAGAGATCCTGACACAGAAACATAACACAGAAATAATAAACTAAGATTCACAGAGGCGTGTTAACTGATCTACGAGCACCTGCACTCATACACGTTCAGGAACACACTTTTTGGAGCTAGATCTTAACACACAGGCGCAAATTACCGATATATATATATGGTGCCCAGGCTAAGGGAGGAAATACTCTGTCCAGAGGTAAGATAGAAGGGTGAGACCTAAAGGTCCAAGAATTTCCTCGACCATGATCTTGGATGGGCTGCCCTGCACACGTTACTCTAATCCATGCTTCCTTGCTTCATCACTGGCAAGTCCCGATATATTTTGTGATGCTAATCAAGCTACAGTGTATAGTATGTGTAAGAAAATTCCGAATATACATATTTGAGAGGGGACACACAAAAACTTCTAATTTCTTCCCCTTGGGGAAGTAAAATGAGGGACTGAGATTTATCTTTTTACTCTCTTGTAAAACTTGAATCTTTAAAAAACCACAAGCTTTTATAACTGCTAAAACTAAAGGAAAAAAAAAAAGTTCCCTCCATGAAACTCTTGAATCCAAGAGAGGGCTTCTCTCTAGGGCCATTTCACTCATTAAAAATCTGCTTTGAGTCAGCCCAAAGCTCCAAATAAAGTTTGACAGTTGTGCCTTGGTCAACCACTTTGGCTACATTTGCAGATCTGTATACTAAACTGGAAGGGCTTGGCTTTCTTGCTTGCTGAGCCAACAGCTCTGGGGAAGAAGATGGTGCTGTTTTGCTGGTCTGTGGAGCATGATTCATTCAAGGAACCTGGAACTATCAACTCGAGGCTAGAAGAGGCATGGACAGGAGGGAGAACAAAATCAAAATAGGTAGTTTAATCTGTAGATGACTGGCAATCTTAAAAGCTAATCATGGAGATAAATGGAACTTATTACTTAACACAACCCATGTAATTTATGTTGAAAAATAATCTTTGCTAAATCCTGGCTTATTTTAATCTGAACCATTCAAAGGCTTATGTTGTTTTTCTCACACAAAGGGGTTATAGATCTCAATTCCCAGCTCACAGAGTTCACCATTGTGGCTGAGAAAGCCTGATGGGCCCAGGGTACTTTCATGTTTTTATGCTATGCCTGGATGGTGGTGATGATGGTCTATGAATGTAAAACACTACCACAATAATGAAGGCTAAGAAGTTTGCCAATGATGAGGAAAGACACTGCAATGGAACCATCAGAGGTGCAGTTTTAAAATGCTGCAGACATTCAACTGTTTGTCTCAGGCACTAACAATTCTAACTTGAGATGGAAGGTGAAGTAGGAATCAGGAATCAGGAGAGGATGGTTATGAAGGCCTAGGATGGCTATGAACAGCTTCCCACTCTCCCCGAATTATCAAAACGTAGAATGTGTAAATCCTCTGACTCAAAACACTCCACGTATGGGGAAGAAATCAGACATATATATAGATACGTAAGGATTTCATAGCTATGTTATAAACAATCAAGAAACTGAAAAGCCTATCAATAGGGAATTGGTTAAGTGAATTACGGTATTAACAGAATAAAGCAAGTTATTAAAAAATGGCTAAGATGGTAAATTTTGTGTATTAAAAAAAACTGTCCTAAAAGGAGGGTCAAATTTGTAGAAAGTAAGTTGTAAATGTAAAACAAGCAAAGGTGATTATGCTTTGAATAAGAAGGGTGATATGAGGAAGAAAAAATTCCTTTTCCAGTCTGAGCCAAGCCCTTCCTTGCTAGTTTTGCACAGGCTCAGCTACATACGAGATGGGTCAGAAACACACCTTGTACTTGCGAGCAGAAGCAGCCACCATCAGGAAAATAAGTTCGGTTTTCACTAAAGTTTCACCATCCATTATACCAAGAATCATTTAAACTCCAATTCCTTTCCACAGGTCTTCATACCACAAAATAGAGTGCACACAGAGCATGAACTAGGGCTTATCTTGATACTAAGTGTAGGAAAAAAAAGGGGGGGGGACATATATCAAGAACATAGTTGGTAGTTGCCAAAGAAGTAGCTGTGATTTAACAACCCTGGCAAGGTTGAGCAAATAGAAATTGGTCCTACTTTTGATAGTCAGGTGCAATGACTGAAACTTCAGTATTTTGTCCTTGTCAAAGGTAGGACATCCCTGCTGCTCTTGGTATATCCATTTGGATCAGGTCCTCACAACCAATACATCAATGCTGCCATGTATGAAGCACAATGACAAGATGGTTCAAAGATCATTAAACTTGTATCTAATGGCAGCAATTTTCACCCGAAGTTTACAAATGCTATTGGCACGGATACGTTTGACTTTTCTCTACTACATGTAACATACTGCTTTTCAATTTTCCCATTCTCTACTGTACATTTGGCTTTGCAGAATTCTTAAAACTGTATGGAAATTATAAATCTAAGAACTATAATTTCAAGGAAAGGCCAGGGTTAAAAATCTTAAGATAAAGCCTTTTAAAAGTATTAACATAGCCTTTTAATCATGTTATTACCTGACAGTCCTCTCCCTCAGAACTTTTCCGAATTACTTTAGTACCTTAATTGAGCTCTAGCTTGTCAACTATAATGTTTATAATTCAGCAAATTAGATATACCTGGAGTGATGGGCGGTACCTACTTCCATTTTGCCATTCACTTGAAACTTCAGTAAATTAGCTGTTCAAGATTTTATTAATGTTCCAAGCAAAAGATAAAGGGTTGACTTGGGAAAGCAGTTATCTAGGGCTCTGAAATGGGTGTCTCCCATTAACAACTCTTTAAAAAATGCTTTGTGAGCACCCCCAAATAATGATTATTTTCCAACATTCCCCTTATTTTTAGTTTTTAACAGTAGCAAAACCAGTACTTCAAGCAACAGCATCTAAACCAGGTGTTTGATTACAACTGCCTAGCAGTAACACTTCAGCTACAGGTAAACCAAAGTGTGGCCTCTATCCTTGACATCACCATCACCTGGTAACTTGAAAAATGATAATTATTAACACCCACCCTACACCTAGCAAATCTGAAATTCTAAGAACAGGGCCCAGCAATGTTTAAATGAAGCTTCCTGGTAATTCTGATGCATGCTAACATTTGAGAACGACTAAAGAAAAAGAATTCACAGAACCATTTTGTTTATATACCATGTTGTATAAGAATCTTGGTCTTACCCATGACAGCCAAAGGACCTGCATCAGACTGGAGAGGCACTCCAGCTCAACAAACAGCTCAAGGTCCTTGTCAGGGAATATAACCTCAAATGCATAACCATTCAATGCTTGAGCTTTCAGCTATCCTAGGCCATTTTCTATGATGGAGGCCAATACAGAGAGTACAGAGCTACTCACTCCTAGCCCTAGTGCATGTTATCCTAACCAAACTGTCTATACCAATTTTGTTACTAATTTGATTTAAAAATATAATCTGCAGTGTTCCTACAGATTTCCACTACATACCATGAGCCTCTTTTGTCACAATTTTTATTCATGATGTTGTTTTACACGTCAAAGCCACCAAAAATGCACTGTGAACAAAGCGAGGCATAAAATGTGTACCCTTCCCCTTTTATAAACTTAATGCCACCGTAATACTTAATAGGGTATATACATCCTTTACTTGTCCCCATCACCCTAAGGGGTTAAAGAATTCAGAGAAAGGATATAACCTTTGAAAGTTCCTTGCAATCATACCGTTTTCTAGAGGAGGTACTTCCTGGTGTACTCTATAGCCAGAAATTCACCTTCCTCATTAATAAAATCTTAAATAAAATTATTTTTAGGATACACAGTACTACAGCTAGCAAACTCAAGCCTTACCAGGGTCACTCTCATATGCCGAATTTATCAACAATCGGTTAAAAGAAAACTGTAAAACAAACATGAAGTGTTTATAAAAGTTTCCTTTACCCAGGATTAACAGCAGCTTAAACTAAAAACTAAAATGGTGGTAGGAAAATTTTCAACTTTATAGCTGGTTAAAGTGGAAACACTCCTCTTAAATAAAGGTTTGCCATAATCTGGGAAATAGCTGTTACAGATTTATTCATCACTAGCAATTTATTTATGAGAATTTCTGCTTTCAAATGCT
This sequence comes from Balaenoptera acutorostrata, assembly GCF_949987535.1. NCBI lineage: Eukaryota > Metazoa > Chordata > Mammalia > Artiodactyla > Balaenopteridae > Balaenoptera > Balaenoptera acutorostrata. The sequence continues at coordinate 124,768,299 of NC_080065.1, read as the reverse complement.
ATCAAATGAAGATATTAAACATTCTTTTCTACAACTTGGTATATCTAACAAAGTAGGATCTATGAAAAGTTATCATTGACTGAAAACAATCAAGGGATTCCATGTACACAAAATGCTTTGTGTAGCTGCTGTTAAAAGTTGGAGTTAAACAAAAGCAGGTAATTAGTAAAGGCCAAAATTAAACTACAGAAGTAAACTGGCAAGGATTTTTTGTGCATGTTACATTTAAAAAAGTGTCATCTGCCCCTCAGTGGTAGATCATAATATTTCTTTCAACTATTTGATATATCCTTTAATACACTTGGACCTAAGAGTTTCAAAGAGAATCCCTTAAATTCTTATTTTTTTTTTAATTAAAAATTTGTTTGACAATAATCTCTTATACCTATAATCCCAACAACTTTGAAAGGCTGGTAATGGTAAAACCAATGCTTGTTATTCCATGTTACTTCCAATTTTATTGTTAAATACTTACACATGTCTAAACATGAGCTTTTACCATTTCCTCACCCTTAACATCTTAAAACTCCAAGGTTTTAAAAAACTATGAAGAGTCCCATTTTCAGTTATGTAACAGCAACAAGAAATCCACCAGCACCAAAAGCTTTAAAACTCAGATCTTTAGTAGCAGTCTTTAGAACACGCTAAATTAAAAATGTAATAATTTGTTAAAGCATGCAAAAAAGTGTAACAGTGAATAAAAACCACAACTGACAAATATATTGGTTAACATTTCAAACATGTATAACCAATGAACATGGCCTAGGTTTTTTTTTTTTATTGGTACTCACTTCAGAAACTTGAATCCACAGATATAAGCAGTATATAACCAGAAAGTTACAAGTAAACACAGATTATACATGCAAATTTCTGTTCACAAAGGTCACATATGCAGTATATGAATTAGAAGCGTGCGTCTAAGATTATGGCCAAACTGTTTTTAAAATGCAGAAATGTAAAATTACATCTTGAAAATATGAAGAGATGGTCTACACACTTCAAAAATCAAATGTGCTTATACCAGATGTATGACAGCTACAGGATTCAAGTGACAAGCAATATCTCAAGAAATTAATACTGGTCAAAGAGAATGGGAATATTTTTACATTTCACTGAAAAATACATTGACTACTAGAATACGAAATCTAGCAGGAACTTAGGGAAAAAATTACAAAATCTAAAGCCAATTACTTAATATTTCTTATTACCTAAACAGCATGACATTAAAAGAAAACTGCACCTGCATTTTAATTACCAATCTCACATTAATGACGTTCTCAAAAAATGAAACAAAACCAAAAATGCTTCGAACTGCAAATGAAAAGTCTGAAAGGCTCAGATTAAAATGTGGAATGTTTCAGATGAAAGTAATAAAAATACAATTGGTTTTGTTCTTTATTGAATGGAATCAAAAGTTTTGACATTTCTTTGAAGCTTGGAACTACTAAATTTCATTTCTCTGAATGTTTCTACGTATCTTTCTTAGTGATGCAAGTGTCTTAAGTAGCATATGAAGTCAGTCTCTACCAAGTATTTCTGTCTGTTACCATTTTGATAAAACAAAAACAATTCTTCATTAACTTAACCGTATATGTATTTTTGCTATAACACTTAACACATGAACAGACGTCTATTATTTTTCCACTATAACAAAAGAGTACAATAGTTTTCTTCTAACTATCTGTATTGTATTTAAAAAAGGTTAACATTTAAAAACAAAGAACCATTATTTTCTTTGAAATCATTAAGCTTCTTGCACATCTTAAGCTTCCTTCTTCTGCCTGCGTTCTTCTGCCAATTTATTCAGAAATTTCTGAAAAGAAAATAGAAAAATTTTTTTTACAAGGATTAAGTCACCGCAGTGAAACATACCAAATAGATTAACTCCAAAACAAAATATTCTATCCATGTTTAGGGACTTGAGTCTAATTTAACTATAACCTTATCAATATTTTTAAGATCCAGTTATTCTTATTAGGCAAGTATGAAACTAAACTGGACACCAGTTTAGTAAGGCATGGGAGAAAAACGGTAAAATATGGAAAAGTTATTTAATGTGCAATTAAGACTAACTTACAGAGATCATCAAACAAAGACTGTAACAGCCACACAGAAGAACTACTGTTACCCCAAGAACTTAGTTAAAATGACACGTATTTATTCAATGACCCTTCCACTAAGCCAAGCAGACAAAATATTTATATTAAATTGCTGCTACCATTGAAAATAACCAGTTCTTAATGCTCTAGTAGCTTTATATTAATCAGTGTTATCTACAATTATGAATTCTTTAACTCTTACTTTCAAGTTTTTCCCATTATTTATTTCAATACTTAGTCCTTAAGCCACTAACTAAAACACCAAACTTCAAAATATCCAAACAGAAATTTGTTATGCTTTACCATGTTGTGCTTTTTAAATTTATCCTTTTATCTTTATATCCTGTTGATCATGAAACTTACTGAAGTGTCATTATTAATATATAATAATTTAAAGTCAATGTAAAAATCATTAAGTATGAAGGGATATGGCACTTTATAAAGCTGGCTTTCAGGCCTCCAATATCCAAATTAGAGAAATTACAGTCTAACAACCATTTGAGAATACTCAAATAACTTTATACCAAAGAATTTGTAACATTTAGAACTATAAATTTAGAAATTACTCAATTAACAACATTTAGTTAAGAGTGTTTTCTAGAAAGAGGCTTAACGGATGTTTCTAGAATTCATTAAACTGCTCAAGGCCCATCAATAAAGAATGTTATCTCCAGGATAAAGCACGCTGGGTCCACAGGCAGTACTTTCCATAAACTTACATGATTTGCTAGTTTTCACAAAAGAACTCTCCTCTTTTAGATATAGCCTTACCTTTAATTTCTGATAATGAGGAAGGCTGCTGCAATGAGTATTCTTTGCAACTTCTTCATTTGTATAAAAGAGTGAACACAGCTTACAGTAAAACCCTGTTTTAGGTATCACATAGTCTATACCTAGAACACAAACATACATTCTTACAAATTCAGTAAACTGAAGATTTTAATAGTGTTCTCAAATCTTTTTTTCCTGTCAATATAATTTGAATGAGGTAACATTTGTGACAAGTCTAATATAGCCTAAGCTAAAACAAAACAAAAACCATGACATTGTCAATAGTTTGTACTTAATTGATGTTTAAGGTCCCACACCTAATTGTTCTCTTAAAAATCTTGAAATAGAGAAGGTAAACAAAACAAAAAGCAATGTGAAATTCTCAGAAAACTTTATGAGAAAAGAGAACATATTATGGAATGGTAACAAAAGATAATACAAAATCAGGAGACACGGGTAAGAGGAAAAAAGAATGTTCCAATTAAGATTTACAAACTGTTTTGCATATAAGTAAATTAAGAATGTTATCAGAGCTTATGTAAGACCAATTTTAAAAATCTTATTTAATAAGAGTTTGGGGAGGGTGAGAGGGGAAAGAACAAAGCCTTAAATCTCACCAACAGGAACATTGGGCTGATATGGTCCAATTCTATACTCATCTGGGATTGTATAGTCCTCCTTGTTTTCATCACTTTGGCCATCTGCGTTTTCACTTGTATCTTTGTTGGGATCATCAGCATTCTCAGCAGATTCAGCACCTGGTTCTGTATTTTCCTCATTTTTAATTCCATTTTCCAACGCTGCTTCATTTTCTTGGTCAAGTTCCTCGATCTTGTCCACCTTAATTTCAACCAAACCATCATCATTTTTGTCACCAGATTTAAATGCCATGCCCGATTTACGAAGTTTCTGAAGTTCCGAATCTTCCTCATCACCAACCTCATCTAGAGTGACAAAACCTTCCATACTCCCTGGGAAACGACGCTGTTAAGAAAGACAAATTTACTCTGCAACAATTATCCTGCAGCATCCCTTCCATTTGCTTTACTTGAAGGGAAAGGGATAGCGTCTTTGCCTTCATTCATTTTCTCAAAAAAAAAAAAAAAAAAAAAGCTGACTTCTTCCTTTTTCCCCCCTAAATTACTAACCTTTTCAAAAACAGCTCAGCTTGTTTTAAAACTAAATAATCGAAGGCTTGCCTCATACAAAGAGCAGAAAATAAATATGAGGACATTCATATTCTATACTTTCTGAGACTATTCTGCTGCTAGGGAATGTATCGAAGAACTGATTTGATAGTTGAAAGATGTCCTTCAAAGAAGGTATCTTATGGTATAAATCTTGCTTAGAGGACATTCAGTCTAAAAATAGCACTGTGGTTTAAAAATCAAGCTCTGGAGCATGACTGCTTAGGTTTAGATTTTGGCTCTGCCATTTATAGGCAGTATAACCACAATCCACTCAATTTTAACATATCTCAATCTGCTCATTCAAGAAATGGGGATAAAAAAGTATCTATGGCATAGGGTCATTATAAGAATCAGTTAATCAGCACACACAAAGAGCTTAGGAAAAATTATAGCATGTAATAAGCGCTCAATAATTATCAGCTCTTAAGAGTGCAAACATAGCACTATCCACTTCAGCCAGAAAAAGAATCTCAAGACTAACTTTTTTGACCAAGCCATCGAAAACTGGAGTAAGTATTAGTTTCCTAGTAGCTGAGTACTGCTTAGAAGGAACCAATGAAATAGAATTATAAAAATCTCATTTCAAGACCCATTTATCTTAAGGAGCTCCAAAGGGGCTCCTTAACATAGGCAGTCAATACACCATGGGTCTTTTGAGTTACTGTTCTTTTACCATGTATGTATTTTTGTATTGATATTCGCCTTATATGCTCTTATATGTGACGTGTTCTAAGAAAAAATGTTTTAAAACCTATTAAAGTATCTAATCAAGGTTACATTTCTCTAATAGGAAAATTCTTCAGATTCAACCATTTTTGACAAAAGGTTTTTAGTGGCCTGGGTCAGTTAAGTTACTGTAAAATTCATACCCCATCTTTTAAAAAACAAGCTGGACCATAAAGGCTGCCTACTACTACTTACACACTACCACTACAAAACGGAATCATATGTAGTTTTAAGTCTTTCTCCTTCATTACTAAAAAGTTCCCTTTGTGAACTGACATTTTTCTTTTGAAAATTAGTCCTATTTAATCTATTTATTGCAGAGTTTAGGTTTCAATGTTTTTATTATTCATATCTATTTTTTCCTAATATAAGTGACTTCTCTTTATTGTGACCCTAACATATATAATTTGAAACGTTTATCTGATCTCGTTTTCTACTAAAACAGGTCAACATATAATCTTCCTTTACCTTTTTAAGCTTTTTCTTCGCAGTTGCTGAAGCACTCGCATTTGCATCTTTTTTCACAACTTTGTCTGAAGGTTCCTTTTTCCCATCAGATGCCACATCCCCTAAATTAGCAAGATCTGTCTCATCTCCCACTGAACTGCCACTTTCTAGCAGTGCTGCTGCTTCTTCTTCATCTACAAGTAGCTCATCTTCAGATTCAAGAAGCATGTTAGGTTCTTGTTCTGCCTGGTCATCCTTTGTATCTTTTTCACCATCTTCTCCTGATTTCTCTTCTTGTTCTTTACCTTCGGTTGTACTTTCAGTCTTCTGGGAACCATCAGTTTTGGATTTCTTATCACTTGGAGATTCTTTGCCATCTGGAGAGTAAGATCTTTTCCTGAAACCAAAAGATACATCTGAATTAATTCACCTGAGCTGGAAAACAAAAGTTTTTAATATACTAGTGTACACAAAGACACCGACACACCGACACACACACACACACACACAGGGAAATTACCGGGACTTATCTTTTTTCAGTAAGTCAATGCCTCTGTTGGGAATCTAAAAGACAAAATTTTACAGAAGTTAAATAAATGTATTAGAATTTGTAGAATATATAATTATCCAATTAACTAATAATTGATGACCATCCTTTATATATCAACTAAGCTTATTCAATCTCTGTAACCATACCTAAGAATTTAAGCTGCATACAGTTACCAGTTCATTACAATCAACATTTCAATAGCAGTAAATAATAAACATTTTGTTAACAGAACTCTGTTCAAAAAAAATCTTAAATAGATAAAAGTAAAAAGGTGCTTTATACAGACATCAGTTTAAAAACTTCTGTACTAACGAAGACCAGAAAAAGAGAAAAGGTTATTCTCTTTCAATAACCAAACCCTATATTCTTGGCATATAAAAATGTTTATAAGAATGTCATGGCTTGAAAAGCATGAAAACAAGCTTTATAATGAAGTAGAATCAAATACTACATACCCTGAGTACCAATTTTTTGTATTTTTCAGACAGGTCAACTTTTACACATCTCCCTTGAAACCAAAGGGCCTTTTTCAAACAGTGGTCAACCATTGCCATTGCATCTTCTCTGGTCTCCATCTCAATAAAGGCCTGAAAAAAAAAAATTAGCAAAGACATTATTTTTCAGAGAATTGTACAGAATTTTAGAGCTTATTTTTTCTACCTGTTAGGAGAATTTAATCTTTAGTATAGAGATAGCAGTAAGAGTTAAACATCACCCAGTGAAATAAGGGCAATTTGTCAGATTTACAAAGTATCTTGTCCAAATATTAAACCACCTATACGCAGTCTTTTTGCAAAAGTAATTAAAGTACTAAGCTTAGAAAATATCACTCAAAATACATTAAGGAAAAGAAAAAAAAATTAAAAAGTAAAAGTTTGGAAGGATACAAACTCATGTTGTTACAAAAGGGTTAAAAAAAAGAAAGAAAAGATGCTCTCCTTACTATGAATTTTAAAAATGAAATACAAGTATGACATAACTTCATCCATCCATTAAATTCACATAATTTGAAAAGTCTTTAATATCCAGTGTTTGCAAAGCTCTCACTCTCAGACAATGCTGGTGTGACTATAAATGAGTACTATTTTTTGAAGAGGAATTTGACACCATCAAAGTAAAGAAAGCAAATATCAGGATCCAAAATTCCAATTCTGAAATTGTATCCTCCAATCAAATGCATAAATTCACATGCCACAAAGTCCACAGCAGCATTAATGGCACAGCCAAAATACTAGCAACTCTAATATCCATCAACTAAAGAAATTAAATTCATTACAGTTTACTCAATGGAATCGTATAATGTGGAAAACAACAGTATGATATAATCCCATTTGAAGTAAGGGGGAAAAGTATACCTATATACACAAAGGAAGATCTTTGGAAGCAAACTCTGGAAACAAATAGTGTTGTTAACCAAGCAAGAGAAAAGATCTTTACTTTCCACTTTTATTTATTCACTACGAATGAGGATATTAAAAAAAACACAAAAAACAAACAAAACTTAAAGCACTTTGAGAAATAATCTTTTTAAAATAGAGCTTTACTGGAGTGTAACTGCTTCACAATACTCTGTTAGTTTCTGTTGTACAACAAAGTGAATCAGCCATATGCATACGTATACCCCCATATCCCCTCCCTCTCGAGCCTCCCTCCCAATCCCACCTCTCCAGGTCATCTCAAGGCACCGAGCTGATCACCCTGTGCTATGCTGCTGCTTCCCACTAGCTAACTATTTTACGTTCGGTAGTGTATATATGTCGATGCTACTCTCACTTCACCCCAGCTTCCCCCTCTCCCCACTCCATGTCAAGTCCATTCTCTATGTCTATGTCTTTATTCCTGCCCTGCCACTAGGTTCATCGGTTCCTTTTTTTTATTTTAACATTCCATATATGTGTTAGCATACGGTATTCGTTTTTCTCTTTCTGTCTCACTTCACTCTGTATGACAGACTCTAGGTTCATCCAACTCACTACAAATAACTCAATTTCGTTTCTTCTTATGGTTGAGTTACACTCCACTGTATATATGTGCCACATCTTCTTTATCCATTCATCTGTCGATGGACATTTACATTGGTTCCATGTCCTGGCTATTGTAAATAGTGCTGCAATGAATATTGTGGTACATGACTCTCTTTGAATTATGGTTTTCTTAGGGTATATGCCCAGTAGTGGGACTGCTGGGTCATATGGTAGTTCTAATTTTAGTTTTTTAAGGAACCTTCATACTGTTCTCCAAAGTGGATGTATCAATTTACATTCCCACCAACAGTGCAGGAGAGTTCCCTTTTCACCACACCCTTTCCAGCATTTATTGTTTCTAGATTTTTTGATAATGGCCATTCTGACCGGCGTGAGGTGATACCTCATTGTAGTTTTGATTCGCATTTCTCTAATAATTAGTGATGTTGAGCATCTTTTCATGTGCCTCTTGGCCATCTGTATGTCTTCTTTGGTGAAATGTCTATTTACGTCTTCTGCCCATTTTTTAATTGAATTGTTTGTTTTTTTGATATTGAGCTCCATGAGCTGCTTGTATATTTTGGAGATTAATCCTTTGTCCATTGTTTCATTTGCAAATATTTTCTCCCATTCTGAGGGCTGTCTATTCATCTTGTTTACGGTTTCCTTTGCTGTGCAAAAGCTTTTAAGTTTACTTAGGTCCCATTTGTTTATTTTTGTTTTTATTTCCGTTTCTCTAGGAGGTGGGTCAAAAAGGATCTTGCTGTGATTTATGTCATAGAGTGTTCTGCCTATGTTTTCCTCTAAGAGTTTTATAGTGTCTGGCCTTACACTTAGGTCTTTAATCCATTTTGAGTTTATTTTTGTGTATGGTGTTAGGGAGTGTTCTAATTTCATTCTTTTACATGTAGCTGTCCAGTTTTCCCAGCACCACTTATTGAAGAGGCTGTCTTTTCTCCCTTGTATATTCTTGCCTCCTTTGTCGAAAATTAGGTGACCATGTGTGCGTGGGTTTGTCTCTGGACTTTCTATCCTGTACCGTTGATCTATATTTTTGTTTTCGTGCCAGTACCATACTGTCTTGATTACTGTAGCTTTGTAGTATAATTTGAAGTCAGGGAGCCTGATTCCTCCAGCTCCGTTTTTCTTTCTCAAGATTGCTTTGGTTATTTGGGGTCTTCCATGCTTCCTTACAAATTGCAAAATTTTTTATTCTAATTCTGTGAAGAATGTCATTGGTACTCTGACAGGGATTGCACTGAATCTGTAGATTGCTTTGAGTAGTACAGTCATTTTCACACTATTGATTCTTCCAATCCAAGAACATGATGTATTTCTCCATCTGTTTATGTCTCTGATTTCTTTCATTAGTGTTCTATAGTTTTCTGAGTACAAGTCTTTCGCCTCCTTAGCTAGGTTTATTCCTAGGTATTTTATTCTTTTTGTTGCGATGTTAAATGGGATTGTTTCCTTAATTTCTCTCTCTGATCTTCTGTTGTTAGTGTATAGGAATGCCAGAGATTTCTGTGCATTAATTTTGTATCCTGCAACCTTACCAAATTCACTGATTAGTTCTAGTAGTTTTCTGGTGGCATCTTTAGGATTTTCTATGTAGAGTAGAAAATTATGTCACGCCATCTGCAAACAGTGACAGTTTTACTTCTTCTTTTCCAATTTGGATTCCTTTTATTTCTTTTTCTTCTCTGATTGCCGTGGCTAGGACTTCCAAAACTATGTTGAGTGGCAAAAGTGGACATCCTTGTCTTGTTCCTGATCTTAGTGGAAATGCTTTCAGTTTTTCACCATTGAGTATGATGTTTGCTGTGGGTTTGTCATATATGGCCTTTACTATGTTGAAGAAGGTTCCCTCTATGCCCATTTTTCTGGAGAGTTTTTATCATAAATGGGTGTTGAATTTTGTCAAAAGCTTTTTCTGCAGCTATTGAGATGATCATATGGTTTTTATTCCTTAATTTGTTAATGTAGTGTATCACACATCGATTGATTTGCGTATACTTAAGAATCCTTGCATCCCTGGGATAAATGCCATTTGATCATGGTGTATGATCCTTTTAATATGTTGTTGGATTCTGTTTGTTAGTATTTTGTTCAAGATTTTTGCATCTATGTTCATCAGTGATATTGGTCTGTAATTTTCTTCTTTTGTGATATCTTTGTCTGGTTTTGGTATCAGGGTGATGGTGAATTTGGGAGTGTTCCTCCCTCTGCAATTTTTTGAAGAGTTTGAGAAGGATCGGCGTTAGCTCTCCTCTAAATGTTTGATAGAATTCGCCCACTATGACTTTTAAAAAACTACCATTTGGCTAGAAAATTTATCTATGATAAGATAAAGAACCACTCCACCTTGGATGCCAAATTACCACCCCTGCCCTTTCTTCACTACGAGGATATTAAAAAAACAAAACGAAACAAAAAACTTAAAGCATTCTGAGAAATAATCTTTTTCAAAACTTCTACATGTATATTACCTGACTTTTCATCCTCATCAGTATATAATTCTTAATTTTCCCATAAGGCTCAGCAAGCTTGAGGACAGCACTGTCAGAATAGCCAGAATGAGGTAAATTGCTGAGATGTATCACACGTCCAAGCTCTTGTTTTTGATCAAACTTCTGGTCTGGTTTCCCTTCAGGTTTCTTTAATTTAATAAATGGGAAAAAAAAGGAGGGAGGGGGAGTCAAACGTTGGTAGGCATGCCGTAATTATTAGTTAATAGTTAAGATTATCCTAGATATTAGCAACAATTTAAAATAGCTGTAAGCTTGTAAATATTAAAATGATGTATCAAATGGTTGGTAATACAAATCTGGAAAAACAGATATTACCTTTATTCTTTTATACTTCTGGGATAAATGAACTCTCACTGGCTTGCCAAATACTAATGCTGGTGTGGTTGTATAATAATCCACTGCAGCCTGAGCATCTTCTGTGGTTGCCATTTCAATAAATGCCTAAAATGGCAAAAAAAATTATTTCCCAAAACCAACCAAATTCCACAATGCCCAAACTCTTTCCAAAAATATTTAATCATTAATTAGAAAGCATTTTCAAGAATCTAAAAGCAAAACAAGAAACCCAGCATTGCTAATTTGCTATTTATTAATGGTCACCTCAGATTTTATTACCATCATGATACTAAAACTATCATTTATTATGCCTACTGAACCTGAAATAATTTGGTGCCACTTGGGTAAAAGTTTGAAATGGTTTTCCAAATAATTATTCTTATATAGCCCTTATAGTAGCAGCAGTATAATTATGACAATGTTACTGCTTAAGAATCACAATTTATAAAGTTACTAATAATCCGTTAGTACTAGAATTTACAACTGATTAGTTCAACTATTGGCCCTTTGCTCTACATTACATTCCATATTGATGATTTAAGCTTACATTCTTTTTCTAATACAAAATTATGTAATCCCCTTTGGAAATATTTTAGTGATGAATAAATACTACACTTAACTCATACCTCATTAATTTTATTTAGAATCAGATGATTTGAAATAACTCCAAATGGTTCCACCAGCTGTAATAGTTGATATCTCAAGTTTTTCCCTCGCTGGAAATCCATGATGTGAACAACTCGGCTAGTTTCCTATCCATTAGGAAAAAATGAAGTTAGTAAACAAGTCTCTTTAGAAGCAATACGAAACAGGTTATGTATTATATTAAAACTTTTATAATCTACAGTCAACTGGAAAAAAACTAAATATTTAAAATATGTCACTGGGACAAATCTCAAAAGTTTCAGAAAACAGTACCTGCACTGATATTTAAACTGACTACTGTGTACATAATTAGATAGCAAAGTTCTTAACTTTGAATCAAGGTGAGATCTGTAGACTATGGACATATGAAAACAAAGTTTTAACTCTTATCAAAGTCATATATAAAAGCCTGATGATTTTCAAACTAAAGCAATCTTCCTATAATAAAGACTATGACACAAATTCCATTAGCAAGGATTCAAGTCAAATCACATTCCCCCGAACAGCTAAAACAGCAAAAGCAAGAGCTTTATTACTGACCACTCTGCCCTTTTGCATGTGTCTTGGTCCTTGCAGGTTTCCATTTCCAGCACCTTTATAGGGAAAAAGTGTATTTTTCAGTCTTGTAATAAATATACTTGCGCTACCAGGCTATTTTAATTGAAAAACAGACATCTTTCAAACACAAATGAAGGATATTAACAAATATCATATGAGTACCACATGTCTTCTCATGCAATGTTATTTCTGAGTTACAGTTCAATGACACTTCTTTTGCCTAACATCACTGCATTTAATTTTTATGATAAAAGCTCTTAGGGAAAGGTAACATGAATTTTATAATCACCCAGATTTCCTCTTGGTCCAACTGCTGGTCCCCCAAGATGAAATGAGGGAGGCGGAGGTCCCAGAATTCCTGGTGCTGGGTTTGTAGATTGCTGCAACATGAATGGATCACCCCTAGTATAATGTGAAAACATAAAATACAAAGCATGATAAAATCCATCAGAAATAACTAAAATTTACTGCTAAAACATTTGTATGACTATGATTCCAATCTTTGGGGGCATTTATGTATGAAGTAACTAGGGAAAAATCTATAACAATAAAATAAAAATTACTATATAAGAGATAGTTTCTAGAAATTCTTTCACCCACAGTGACTTCTACTTTTACCAAACTCTCATATTCAATAAAGAAATTATGAAAATACTGTTTATGAAATGTTGAAAAATTTAACCTGAATTCCTTACATTGATCTCCTTTACAAACAATAGCTTAAAAAATTTAACTTACATTGTGTGTCCTGTATCATTGTCAGGATTCCATTCTGGGTAGCTTTAAAAAGACCAGAAAATTAACTTTAAAATAAAACTGTCCTATTCACAAAGTAGCCTCGCTTGGCCTTTAAAATAGAGATTATTCATTAGTAAAGTTATACAGAGTCTAAGTGTTAGAAATATTACAGTTTAAAAACATGACATGTTGATATTTCCAAAGGAAAATTTCAGAATTTCAAATTAATCCAAATGAAGGAGAATATACTTGTTCTGTATTGCCTGAAAATGTAGGCAATGTATGTTGCAATTAAAATACTCCTATATTTGGCTTTTTTTTGGCCATGCCACATGGCTTGTATCCCCAATCAGGGACTAAACCCGGGCCCTTGGCAGTGAAAGTGTGTGTAGTCCTAACCACTGGGCCGCTAGAGAATGCCCTATATTTGTTAATTTACAAAGAAGAAAAGTGCTCCATGAGGGACTGGAAATGTTGGGTTATATGGGGAAACAAAGACTGACCACAGATTTTCTTTCTCCAATATTAAATACCAAGAGCAGAGCTGAGTTGTGTCACTAGACAGAAAGGACAGCCCCAACAGAGCATAGCATACGTGAAAATGGCCACTCCAGTGAACAATGGGTATCATGTGCTATTTTAGGCAGGGAGATTCTTTAGGAATTCAAATTCATTCTAGCAACTTAAACTCAGAATCAAAAGTATCTCAAAAGCAAGAAATACATCCTGAAGGGTTTTGCTTGAAAACTAACTTTTAACTTCTAGTAATTTCCCCCCTTTCCACGTCTTCTGTATTCTTAGAGCACGTATTACTGTTACTGCAAATGCTCTCATGAACCTGTTCTATGTATCAAAGGCTATCTTTAAGTCTATTAATTCTTTCAATTTGTATAAAAAGAACCAACATTTATTAACCCTACAAATATTAAATAACAAAGTACCACTACCACTGCATCTAACATCCCATATACAATTCCAGATCTAAACATTTTGTTTGTAATTGGCATTGCCTGGACAGTATCAACTATGCAGTAAAAACAATGTGGATATTACAAGTAAACGGTGAACTCCCCAAAGCAATCAATGGGTGTTTCTGATTCACGATAAGGATGCTTTAAAGGTATTTCAAACTCCTACATTTCAAGAAGAAGCTGGCATCGACGACTGTGACTTGCTCCATTGATATGTTGACTCCACTCCTGTAGCAAAGTAAATTAGTAGAATTAACAAAAATAAAACTAAGGTATTTTCATTTGAACCATTCAAACTCTAGAATGTTAATCTATATGTAGTATCATAAGCAGAACAAACACCTGCCCATTCACTAATCACACTGAATTAATTTAAAACCATTTCTCTGAATCCTTGTAGCTTGATCCTGCCCTCAAATACGCCATGCACATTCTTGGAAAAACTGGATAACTTGGTTAATATACTAACAGACCTGACAGGGAAAAGATATAGAGTTAATAAAGATCAAGAGTAGTAACTGACCTTGAGATCAGTAGGCATATTAATTTCTGTGGACGAAACTGAATTTTTATTTACGTATCATTAGAATTGCTTTTATAGAACTCTAAATATGATAAAATATCCATGCTTATATCACTTTAGAAAATATATACTATAAATGTGAATAATTAGTTAAAAACAATATCTTTAATTTCATCCAGCCTTTGAGGTATGTTGCAAGTGTACTAAAGCCATAAAAAGCTAAGTTGATTCAACAGGAGTGACTTTTCTAGAAAATGCTCCCATTTATCAAAAAACTAAGCTCCCATTATATTTCCCAAAAACAGAGAAGCAAATTTTAGGAGTGTCCATTTCTAAATTTTAGGGACGAAAACATTTTATTTCTTCAGTATTTGCTCCTGTGTGATTATTTTAAATTTGAAGGGATTATTTTTTTCCTATTTTATGCAAATAAACTTTCCTTTCTTTAGTTAAAAATCCACATGTAAATGATTAACATAAGAAAGAGTTAGGAAAAGTAGGCTTTGCAGCCAGACTGCCTACATTCAATTCCCAAGGTGCCACTTACTAGATGTGAATCCTTCGTATAAGTTATTTAAACTCACTGTGATTCAATATTCTCCTAGAATTTTGTGAAAAGTAATGAATTAATAAAGGTAACCTGTTTATCGGAACATTGCCAGGCACATAGGAAGTGCTAATAATAAAAAAATTTTTCATTAAAAAGAAAAAAAAGCAACTAATGTAATGTAACTATTACATTGCTTATAAAGAAAGCTATCTTGTTTTACACTTCCCGCTTTACAAGTATTATTGTTTCACAAATCCCCACAAAATAAGGCAACTTTTCCAACACCCACACTACCTAATACATTATATTTGGAATATAAAACATGGTCAGGCAATGTTTTAAAAAGGGAGTCTCACTTAGAGCTGTACTAAAATAAGGAACCAAATTACAAGAGACACCATTCTGAAACTTTAGAAAAAGTTATTTTATAAATGGGATCTAATTTTTAAAAACTAACTTACATTTTGAGAGTTTACACACATTTCTATGCCCTACTAAAAATTAACTAAAACTGTGAAAGAGGTAAAATGGAACACATTCAAACAGAATGGTACTTCTAAGAACTTAGGGAACTATCTCTCAAAGCTGGTTTGTCTTTTTAAAATAATGGCTAATAAGTAAGGAACTGGAAGAGATCTCTCCAGCTGGCTCTACAACCAGATATTTGGGATATAAAACATTTCTACTTGCAAAGCAACAGACCACTGACTTGTTGGAGGCCACTTTAAAAATGGCTGTAACCAAGAGGCGCCATAGGTAAAGTTCACAAAATTCAGAAGCGGGATTAAACAAATACATTAACTTAGAATTTTCTTAACGAAAAATATTCAGATTTAAAATACCCTTGAGAAGTAGTGTGTTGGGAGAGGAGCAAAAGTTACCCTATTAGGCATGCTTCTAATTAATAGGAGATGGAAAGGATATCTAGTTGACCAGAAGTTATTTATATCCAATCCCCCATGATCTTTAAAGGTTCAAACTTGTGAAAGTATGGCTGGTCTTACAAAGTACTAGAAGGAAAGCCAAGATCAAAGAATCAGTTATATACCTCCCAAACCCACCCATTACTAATCTACACTACCATACCTGATCTTTTACTGTTTGGTCTAAGGTGAGGATTAAAAGCCAAAAGGGTTTTTTAAAAAACCTATATCCTTGGATTCTACATGGAGGTAACTCTCACATCAGATTAATAAAGACAAAGGATTCACTTTTTGAATTCAGAAGTTCTGCAGGAAAAACTACATTCACCTTGATGTCACTGAGATACCTAAATTATATAAAGAAAAGATAATTTGGAGAAGCACATGTGGAATGGCAGAATAAAGAATAACTTAAGGGCTTCTAGAATACTGAAAGGAAAATATGAACTCAAGTGACAAGACAGTGAAAGGGCTGTAGTGGCCAGTTTTCTTTAAATGAAAGGAATTTTGAGGCAAGTTTGAGGCTGTGTAGAAGAGCAACTTGATGTTCTACAATGACCTAGAAAGAAATAAAAGCAACACCATCACTGAAAGTTACTTAAAATATCAAAAATAATGATGACAAATTAGATGTTTTGCACCTAAAAGTTTCTTATTTCATAGTAAGAAGAAGTTTTGATCATGTAGGCTATTTAACATTACCACTAAGTGAAAAGAACAGATTTTCCAAGTTATGCAGCAATACCAGAGAGCAGGATTAAATGTTAAAAAAATTTTCATTATCTACTTTCTCTAAACTCATTGATTCTACATCAGCTATAAATTAAAAAGATCCCTACTAAAAGTGAGTATTTATTTTTTCCATAAAGAAGATATCCAGAAAACATTAGCCATGTTAAGGAAACTAAAATACATTAAGAGAATCCAGGTGCTAAAACTTCTTAAAATTGGTACAATTTACAAATACCATAAATTTTGTAAATCAAACAATCAAAGGGCCTCTAAAGTAATTCTTAACTGTTTCTAAATTTGTGATAAAATACCCAAACTAGCTAGGGTACATGCATTTTTACAGGTTAAAAGTACCTCTTGCACTAGGTAAGGTGTCTTCTTACTCTTGAATTCAAAGTTTCAAATATTCAAAAATATTCTTTTGTCAATTTAGGTCCGTTACTATCATTATTTAGTAATATAACTGTTAAGGAACTAGAAGGTAGCAACATTTGGAGAGAAAAGTATAATCATATATAAAAATAGAAACTTTTTTCTGATTAAAGTCCTTCTTGGTTTTCTTTTGTGTTCCTTTACTGAATGGTTTTCCCATGTGTAAGCAGCAAGGTTAAATTACCGCTCAAAGTCAGGAAAAGGAGACTTCCAACAACAGCTTTTGATTTATGATGACTCCAGTAGCAAAGATTTTAAGTCCCTTACAATCACTTTCATTTGAGACACTGTAACTAGCTATCTTCCTTGGAGTTTAGAGAACCTATCTGAGAATATTTCTCATATTGCCATTTCTGCGAACAGGCAAGAAGTAACAGAAAATATTTTGAGTCACCAAAGCTTAATGGACCTTTTCTTTGAATCAATTCATACCAGACCTAAAACTTGAAGTTTGGTACTGAACAAAAACTAAATTCCATGATATACTTAGTGTATCCAACAAATTTGAAAAAGGAAAACACCTACTAAATATAATTCCCTAACTTCAATGAGTCTGTGGTTCTGTCTTAAATGAAAATTAATCTATGAACGTAAATTTAGCATTTGAATTTATTTTGACGTGGATTAAAGATTAAAATATTCCTTGTATACTTAAATTATTGATGCATTAATTCAAAAGATTTTTGTATTATAGGAATACATACATATATTTAGCTAGGAATTATTCTTAAAGATATTTTTCAAAATACTCTGTAAATTCAAATAATATAAGAAATCTCTTCTTTTAGTTATCTGAGACAAAAATATTGAGATCCAAACACAGAAAAGGGATTGATTGGTAATACTTTTAAAAAGATTAAAAACAAAATCTCTAATGACCTATATGATATACTTTGCTCAAAAATCAACTCAATTAAAAATGCATTTAAAAGGGATAGATATGAAAAGAAAATGACCCTTCCAAATGTTACTGTGAAGAAAAAACCCTGTGACAGTAACCATCAAATCAGTTTCATGGCAGCAACATGTTCCAGTTAAGTACAGCACATCAGGAAAAATGGATGGTCAGATTACAGATCAAGCTAGTGGAGTGCTATAATGTTGACTTTAAGTCAACTGCACTGTATTTTGGGGGGGAAAAAAAACAGTGCGAATGATTAGCATTGAAAACGTTGAAAGAGAAAGGACAATATATTTAAAACGACATTTTGAAAAAGTTCCCATTTTGCCAGATGTGATAATTAAAGCAAAGGAGAATTAGATTTTTTTTTTTCCTCAAATGACTATACCAGAAGTCTAAGCCTAAGTCAGAAAAAGAACATGCTTATGAGGAACACAGAGCAGGATACTGCAGTAGTTGATTTTCCCAAGTCTCTAAAGGGATAGATGCAATATGGGATAATAAAAAGTGAGTTTTGAAGTATGTTTAAGAAAGTTGTGGAAAAGGAGAAAAAAAATGATGAAAAAATTTCAGTTATAGCATGAGAGTTTGTGTTAAAGGGAAATTAAAAAAGGAAGAATGAACTAATCTAAAATATGAAATATACTGAAACAAACACCAGGGCTCTACATTAACTCTTTCCCTGTAGCCACAGATAAGGAAAAAAAGAGAATTGTTCAAGAATACATCTTTACTACATACGAATCAGTAATTAAGACAGATGGAGAGCTGATTATCTAGCATCCTGAATGGCAGAGCACATTGACTGCAAAAAAAAAAAAAAATACTTAAAACAATTCAACAAAGCAGACAAAAAACCTGCTTAAATATACGATTAAGAAGAACATATTGATGCCAAAAACCAACAAGATAATCCCAGTGGATGACAGCTTTGTGGCCAGAAGTAATCTAGGCAGATTGTATTAATGTAAAGCCCTGGTTTAAAATGCTCAAAAACAATTACCTTCGAAATAAAGTAAGTGTTCTCAAAAGTATAAAAATTCTTGATCAACTCAATGTCACCAGACTACAGAATTAGAGTAAAAGATATAGGTAAATACAGAATAGGCACTACAACGTAAAAGAAATTAGAAGTATCTGTTGCATTAACTCACCTTATTAGAATGAACTGGCAAATCACATATAGAGCACAGATGGGGATAACCCTTCGGTAAGAGTCCATGGAAGTCTTCAATATTGCTACTTGGAGGAGCGCCCCTCTTTTTCTCAAAGAGAGATCTCTCTTGTAAGGGGCCAGGACCACGTCCCATTCTCTCATACTCACTGTCAAATTTATGATAGTTATGCGAGGTCTCACCAAAAAAAGAATCATCCCTACACCTTTCTCCATCTCTTAATCTGTCATCTTCATAATCCATTCTGTCATAATAACCAGATTCTTGAGAACGACTTCCATGGTCATAATCAAGCACTGGGTTGAGACTAGGACCACGATCATCAAAACTATCTCTTCTAAAGTGCCTCTTTTCTTCCCAATCGTCCCTAGGTACTCTGTATGGTGGCTCCCGTGTAGCAGATCTGCCATCTCTACCATAACTCAATGTAGGGCCTTCTTCAGTTCTCCTTCTTTTAAGCTGTAGAAGGATTTGGGGCAAGTTCTCAGGAGTAATCTTGTCCTCTGGATAACGACTCAGTTCATCTAAGTCTCTAGCAGACAGACCAAAGCTGGCCAAAATGTTACTGGCCTGGTCTGCATCTCCACGGTGTTGAGAAGACAAAGGGAGTGGACCTCTACTTCCAATGTTAAATATAGACTGCAAATTATGGGAAGAAGTACTAGCAGAAGACAGTGCACTATGAGCTCCTTGTTGATTCAATGAAGAACTCATTCCAAGATTCATTAAACTAGCAAGGCGTGCAGTACCCTGGTTCATCCTTCCAAGAGATGCTGGCATACTTAAAGACTGGGTAGCAGCAGCAAGAAGGCCTATTCCTGCTGCAGACAGGTCACGCCCATGACCCTGCGAGTCCCTACCGAGAGATGACTGCTGGAATGACTTGGACATTGTAGAACTATCTCTTGTCTAGTTTATAGATTAAAAAAAAATTTTTTAGAAGATGGCCAAAAAGAAAGCTCAAACTAGAAAACTAGGTTAACTTTGCTTCAAAAAATGGTAACGCCAAGAAAAAGGATCAATAAGGACTGTAGAATCTTCTTCAAGCTGAGAACCAGCAGACAACTCTGTAGAAAAATAAGCAATTTTAGTCATAAATCCCTTTAAGTAGATGCCGTTTTTTTAGAAAAAAAACTTATGCATCATGTTGATTAAAAAAAAAAACATTTAAGATCTCAAACTTACAAAGAATTACATAACTTAAACAGATTTCAGATGTATGCAGAGCCTGCATATAGATATTTAAAAAGTAGTCTTTCATGATAAAGTTTAACTATTAAAGGGAATTTCATACTGAATTTAAAAACATTTCAATTGAAGGGTTAGATGTCTGGATACATCAAAATTTCAATAAAAATATAGATGGGTCTCTTCTTTTAGAAGAATAAAAATACACCCTATAGTATGATGCTTAAGTTCCAGAAGACTAAAAACAAAAAAATCAAGGTCAGCAAGTCAAAGATGAATCAGTTGTATTCTGTTTTAGAAAATGAGACCTATTAACACTATCAGAAAGAACCAAGTAAAACCACAAGTAAACGAAGCTTAGGTGTCAAGTACCTAGTATAAGATCTAAGATCAAACACAATAGCTGAGACCTTTATGCAGCAAAATCAAATTGAGGTAAAGACAGATGTGAAGAAAAATAAGGGACTTCCTACAGTTTAAGGATTTCTGCACAAATTTAAGCCAAATAATTAACTGCCTTCTTACTGTCCATCCTATATCAGGCAGTTGCTTATTTCATCTCTAATCTTAAAAGGTAAGGAGAACTAAATATGCGCAGTACAGAAATAGGAGACCTCCCAAGAAAAAACCCAGGTACAGGAAGTATAGGTGATTTAAAGAAGTGAAACTCCCCAAGGTAGCAGCCATCGACATTCACTTAATGCTCAAGGCCACAGCACCCCTAGAGCTCAAAACAGGTGAAAATGAAAATGAGATCTTGCTTACACAGATTTCTATAAACACAGATTCTTTCACAAGAATAGCCCAATCACCTGGAAAATTTAAATTCTGAATGCGATCCTCCAAGATGTGTTTCCTCCAAGACGTGAAAATAATGAAATTATTTTCATTTTCTTTCTTAAATTGTTATTTTACCTCAGAAATTGTTACATAAGAATTTGGAAAGCATTTGTGTGAGCTCATAAAGTATCAGTTAAATGATATACACAATAAATGTCCTTGATGAAACAATTTTATAATCACAATTACATACAGAGGTTGATAAGTCTTAAATTGTTTGCTACATAATTCTACTAGAAGGCATTGCTCAGTTAACTTTAATACATTTCATCACCCATACCCCTAAGTACTGTTAGTTTAAAATATTAAACTTTATTAATGCAAAAACCAGGCAATATTCAATAGTTACAAGTCTATTATGGGACCAATTCCACCAATGACAGATTAAAGTAAGGAAACACTGGATGAAAACAGTGGTAGAAGAAGTATAAAAAAAAGTTGCAGGCAAGACTTAAGTTAGATTTTACAAAAAGATGTAACAAAGTTAAAAAGACATAGAAATGCTATCAGAGGTGACTGGAAGTACAGAAGATGTTTTTGCACACCAAGGAAGACGAATTTGAGAAAAGACACTAAAGAAACTAGTTCTAGATGAGATCCATTATGTAAACTACTTAGGCCTTAAGATTAATAAAGACAAGAGTTAAGTGTACATCATTGGATGAAGGTTTCTTTGATATGACTTTTAAATGCCATACAGAATGCCGGTTGAAATATTGTGTAAACATTGGTAGGACCCTCTAAGTTTTCACGTATACTTTGTTAAAAAAAAGAAAAAAATCAATACCATTAAGAGGGTTTTTCGAAATCAAAAATTTAAAGTATCGAGGTTACTATTAATTGTAGCTTTGCCCTTCATTTGAGAGCCAAAGCTTTGTACTTTGAAAAGCCAGTCTTTTGAAAGAACTATTCTTTCCCTTAGGGAAATTATACTGCGGCATTATGATCATATGTAATTTTTTAAAATTGATCATATTTTAAGGGAAATAAATGATCGTTGCATTACAGAATTATTTTTCTTTGTAGCATATATGAAAATGGTGGATCTGCAAAAAGGAAAGGTTAAGAGAAGCAAAGGTAAAAGGTGATAACCTTAAGACAAACAGAAAATGGATGTCAGAAAAACTAAGAAAAAGGGCAAGACAAACCATGTAAATCCCATGACAACTTGTAATTCTTAAGAATAACAATATTTTTGTGACTCAGAGTTTCAACTTAAAATGCAGTCCCACACAATGAGAGTAGCATTACTGAAAAAGAACTTAAGTCAGACTTCTGATTGAAACAAAGTTTTTAAAATCTTTTATTAGAACAAAGAAATTAAGAGAAATCAGACAAGACGGCACTGGCGCAAGAACATTTATAAAAAGTTCATTTAGATCTTTGGTCAATGGTGAACGTAAGACGAACAAGTCACTTTAAAAGGCTCCTTTAAGCAAGACCTACTGCCTATGAAAGTTAGCACAATACTGAGAGGTTTACTAAGTTACCAAGATGTTTTAAAAAGATTAGCTTCTTTTACTGTATTTTTTTCCCATCATTATATAAAATTGCCTTTTCATAGAGATTAATAAAGCTTGAAAATACTTCGAGATAACTAACCTAGAATGTAATATCAAAATCTAATTTACCCACTTAAATTCTTTATACAATAAATTCTAAATGCCCATTAATGCAGAATCTTTCACTTCCAAAAGAGAAAGTACCTCCACACCACCCCCAACCAGAAAACATCAGAAAAAGAATGACTAATTAGGCTTGCTTTACAAATGCCATTTAACTACAATCTGATATTCAAATTCTCAATGAACAGATTTAAAGCTCATTTTAATACACAATTCTAAATTATTAACCTGGAACTTAAACCTAGTTCATGATATAAGTGCTACTAAAGATGTTAGCTTCACCTTCAACAGCTGAACAAGTATCTGTATGTATGGTTAAGAAATAAGCTTCAGTTAATCATATTCAACCTCCACATTCCATGAATACTATCTGATACTCTTTATTGGATTTATTTTCTTCAACAATTAAAAAAAATGGAAAACTAAAATATTTCAGAAAACAAATGAAAGCTTAACACATCCAGAAGGTTCACGGAGAAAACAAATAGTTGTTCCATATTTCGATTTCCTATGTAAAATAAAGATTACCTATGTCTTATTACATATTCATTCTTTCAGAGGATTATTTAGCAGGAAGTGAAATGACCATAAGCAGACTTTACTTCTTTAAAAGACATTATAGAAAAAAATCTTCAGCTTCTAAATTTAAAAATGCTATGTTTTAAAGATATCTAATACCATCATATGGATCTTTAACTATGTTTACAATTGTGTGAAATAATCACTTCTTAAAAACAACTAATTTTAAGATGGTATAATCATAAAGGCTTGTAGAGATGCTCAGGAAAGAAATAACCACTTATAATAACCCTTTAATCTCATATAAAAATTCATAATAACCCTTTAATCTCACATAAAAACTTAACAAACAGCTAAAAAACAATAGTTTCTTACAGTATTTTCCCCGTCTGAATTAAAAACACAAAAGGCTGTAAGAAATTTTCAGATTTTCCAAGTTCTATCAAGGTCAAACACCCTTGTGATTTAACTTATTCATGCGAAAATATGCCAAATACACGTAGCAACCAACAATACCAATACAGTAAGAATGTCCTAACCATTTCACCAACAGATGGCAGGGATAGTTCACTATTAGTAATTTAAAGCATTGACTACTCTGCTCAGAACTTTTAAAGCAAGCAACTGACTCATTTCCAATTAAAATACAGGGTTAGGTTAATTATTCCTTAAAGTTTCTCATGTATTAAATTTATAATGGCTTTATAAATAACTTATCAACATAGTTTCCATTTTAGAGTGTTAAGTAAATTTTCATTTTCACATTAGCTTATGTCACTATATGTTTTCCTAATATATGTTTACAACTTGTATTTCATTTAACAGTCTGATTTTTTAAAAAGATTGTTATCTGAGGAACTATTCAATTTTATATATTGAGCTTGAGCCACTTTAAAAACTTATATTTTAGTCTGTGTTCTTCAGTGCCATAATCTCATTTCAGTATGGCATGCCTTTAAGTGGCTTAAGTTTTTAAAAAAACTAATTAATTTAAGTAGTAAACCCCCTAGGAAATACTGTCCCAGATTCTTTTTTTAATTGAAGTATAGTTGATTTACAATACTATATTAGTTTCAGGTGTACAGCATAGTGATTCAGTATTTTTGCATATTATACTCCACTGTAAGTTATTACAAGATAGCAGCTATTATTCCTTGTGCTATACCGTATATCCTTGTTGCTTATCCAGCTCTATTAATTTGTTTTGTATAAAGCAATATGTACCTCAGCACACAATAAAGATAAAACCATATAAAGTGTCGTGCCCAGGAAGACTGAAAAACAAGTATTATTTTTAAATGCTTTAAGACTGTTGGTGTTAATCCAATCACAGACCTGGATTCAACCTCTAGCCCACTTCTTGGTCCTTAGGCTAACACAGTACCTTCATCTGCTAAAATAGAAATCTTCATGGTAATCCACAGAAAGGATTCCTATTATTCAGACTTGGAACATTTTTCTTCTTCCTAGGTTTAAATTTTTTTCCTAGTGACTTTATCAACTAGACATTAATTATTTTCAGATTAAGCAATAGAGAAAACTAATGAAGTAAATTCATACTACAGGAAAGAAAATTATTCCATTTAACAGGCAATTTTGACTCTTGATTTGACCTAAGACACTAACTTGGCTAACTCTCCTCTCTACTTCAAAGCAAAATTTGTGGTTTTTCTCAAGGCACCATTCTGCAGTCTTAAGATGTTCCCCCTCCACTCACAACTTTATGATCTACTGCTCTTGGTTTCCACAAACATTTGTACAACTCTCTGATTTGATACAAACTGAGATTTTTAGAGCCCAAATGCCTGGATTTGAATCCCAGTTCTACTACAAAATAGCTGTGTGACCTTGGGCAAATTACTTAACATCTCTGTGTTTGTTCCCTG
Source organism: Balaenoptera acutorostrata (assembly GCF_949987535.1). Taxonomy (NCBI): domain Eukaryota; kingdom Metazoa; phylum Chordata; class Mammalia; order Artiodactyla; family Balaenopteridae; genus Balaenoptera; species Balaenoptera acutorostrata. The sequence continues at coordinate 124,743,479 of NC_080065.1, read as the reverse complement.
GTATGTAAAATGGGAATAAAAATAACACCCATTTCATAAGACTTGGTACATGGTAAGCACCATAGTGATCATCTACTTTATGCAATCTGATCCTCACAACCAATGAGAAACTAGAAGTAAAAGGACTGGCCCAGAGACATAAACACCTTTCACTTTCACTGCACTATTTCATATATCAACTATACTATCATGTCTCATCCCTTTCTATTTGAAGTCAGATTTAAAATCTGAACTTTGTTCCTGAACCAGAAGTCTGCTTTAAAAGACCAGATTTAAAGACTGGCAGTAACCTAGACAAGTAAGACTGAAGAAGAGAAGTGGATTCTAGTGAAAGTAAACAAATTAAACCTCTTCCTTCTTCATTCCATTTCCAATCTACCTTTAAATTACCTTCTCATCCTTCAGAAATGCAGTCCATAACTCTCTATCTCCTCTGCCATAACCTTACTGGAGATACTCTGTCCTCTTGCCTTCCAGATGGCATCCGTGTATTGGATCCAGGTTCACAGGTTTCAATATAAGCCTCCTAAAATATCACTCATTATTTTACTCTCTTCAAAAATATACTACTCGCGCCGCGGAGCAACTAAGCCCGCAGGCGACAACTACTGAGCCTGCGCGCCTAGAGCCCGTGCTCCTCAACAAGAGAAGCCACGGCGAGAGAAGCCCAGGCACTGCAACAAAGAGTAGCCCCCGAAAGCCCACGCACAGCAACGAAGACCCAAAGCAGCCAATAAATAAATAATAAATAAACACACACACACAATTCTCTACTACTTACCACATGAAGTCCACACTCAAATACAATTATTAGCTGGAATGTGTCTCTCCGTTCTCCATTTAATACTAGTAATTCTCTTAAGGCCCAGCACCACCCCCTTTATATCACACATTATACAAACCAGTGTATATAAACACCAAGGTTCAGAAACAACGTTAACAAAACCTTAGATATCGTCTACCTACCAATTTCCAGTGATTCCTCCTCCCCTTCTGCAGTCTCTTAAGTCTTACCACTTAATAGACACATATCTTTTTAAAAAGTGTTAACTTCGCATTTCTGAATTTTATACAAATTGGCTTAAAATGTATGTATTGCTTACTTTTTAAAACTGATTTACACATGAATTACATCTACATTTTCACTGCAATATAGATACCATTATGGCGCATACACTTATCTGTTTTGCAGATGATGAACATTTAGACTGTTTCCAACTTCCTGTCATTACCAAGAACGCTGTTATGGATATTTCTCGGTCTCCTGATGCTTAAGTGTAAAGTTCCCTCGTCCATTCTGCTTTCCCAGAATATCACAGCCCACACAAGGAAACATAACTAAGCATTAAAATTGTTGTTGTTCCACATCTTTCCACAGCTAGAAAAGATTTTTTTACTTTTTGATGTGAACCATTTTTAAAGTCTTTATTGAATTTGTTACAATATTGCTTCTGTTTTGGTTTTTTGGCCCCTGGGGGGGGGGCACGTGGGACCTTAGCTCCCCCACCAGGGATTGAAGCCGCACCCCCTGCATTGGAAGGCAAAGTCTTAACCACTGGACCGCCAGGGAAGTCCCAAGAATATTTTAAGTACAAAGGTTTGTATTTCTTTGCTATTACTGTTCCTTTCCCACCTACTGTGTGATTCAGGTGTTCAAACACTTGACTTTAAACTTTCACATATGGTATAAGCTCTTCTATCAGTGATTATACCAAAGGGAAATGTTTAATATCCTAGAAATTCCCACAGAGAAAAAAAAACACCATACACATCACCTTTAAAGACCAGAAAGTTGTCTATTTAACAATCTATGATACTACAAATCAAAGATCCTACTGAGACTCTAGTATCAACAGATTACTTTCCATATTTGCATTTACTGCTAACTATGACATCAACTACAGGCATTTCCCCCCTCTTAGCTCTTCTTACCCAGCAGCATATCCAACAGCAAGAGCTGGGAAGACCTATCATCCCACCCCCACCACCACGGGAACCCTCTTTGTTTTCCTACTAACCTGTTCTGACAGGTACCAACAACCACAGGCTATTGGTATTCTACAAAAGGAAGGCAGAGATTTGCTATTTAAAACAGTTTCCAGAAAAAAACCAAGTATTTTATATCAATTAGCCTTAAGCTTTGGAACAGTTTTAAAATCTTTAATAATTAAAAATTTTAAGTTAAAAGATTTTAAGTTAAAAAAATTTTAATTAAAAATAATTGTACATAAGCTTTCATTGCTACTTCATGTAAATTTTAATTTCAGCAACTCCTGAGCCTTTATACAGACATTAAGGCTTGACCTACAACTGGAAAATCACACGAAGGCTGCAACACATCAAAGGTACTGCATCTATTCAGACCTGCCACAGTAATAAATTATATTCAGGTGAGGAAAGATAGCACAGCATTTATCATATAACTTCTACTGTATTACAGTTTATATTTAAGCTTACAGTCAATATCATCTGCGGTAAGTCAAAAGCTAAAGTACTTTAAAGGCTACATATCCAAAGTCCTCTCAATCCACTGGCTTCTCTCTACTCTGCCTTTATCCACTAAACAGCTTTTCTACCTATAAACCTTTTAACAAGCATGTCACAACCCTTGATCCTAATGGTCCAATGAGAAGACCCACTACATACCTAGGAATTTTAAATTAAAGCAATTTCCTGGACAGTGTTAACCATGGAATAACCACATATATAAAAAATTGCAAAACTACACTGTCTACAACCCTTCCACCTCACCCACAATGAATTTAGTATAGTCCATCCCAAACCTTAAGTCAGGCAAGTATACGTAGAACCTGTTGCCACAGTGTGGTACAATTTTAATGCGATTCTAACTAAGAGAGGTATATAAAAACAAAGCACAGGCTTTAATTAGAAGATCTGCTAAGAACACCACCTAAGAGACCATTACCCAATTCTCTAGTTTTGATCATTTAAAAACAGCTAATGGCTGCAGTTCATATCATAATCTAATTATTAGTCCTAATAGTAATTTTACATAAGAATGTCTTCAGATTTCTGTTTGTACATACATAACAAGAGTATCTTACACAAGCACTTCTTTCTGTCACTTTTGAACACTCTGCACTTGATTTCAAGAAGCTGGCTCATTTCTATCTCAATTCCCCTCAAAAATACATGAGATCCTAAAAAAACAAAACATGAGATAGTCTTTTCAGCACTTCTAGCATTTACAAAAAATGTTTCATTTTTCCTCATTACAAAAGTAAGTATAACGTCTTCTGGATATTTCAGAAAAAAAAAGAAGGAAATACAAATGACCCACAATGCCAACATCCAGAGCCAAAATTTTGAGTATATCTCTATTTTTATGCTTATTTATATGTTCCTTGAAACAACAACAACAAAAAATCATCAAATTCGGTATTAGTGGAGTTTTATTACACTTTCTTCCCAATGAGTACTATATTCCACTATAATTTCCCCATCACTACTCTCCTCTTAAAACACTTCTAAATAGCTGTATAGATTACCACTTGATGGCCACACTACAATTAGATCTCCAAATGTTTTATCTTCTGGATTTTTAATATGCTTAATAACCAACATTAACATTTATGTACACCAATCTTTGACACATTATTCCCTTATTTACAGGATAACTTCCTGTAAGTATAGTTCTTCCATTTTTAAGCCTATTTATTATAACATGCAGAGCCTGAATCAAGTATCCAATCAAAATGCAAGCGTTCTAGAACACAGTGGCATCACTGCCATTGGTTAACTACATAACAACGACTTCCTTGGGGTTTAATTCTCTCGTCTATAAAATTAGGAATTTGAACTACCTGTTATTTCTTAAATTATGTAAGACATTTTCTTTGCATTCTTCAGTTGTTAAAATTTGTTTAAATATCATTGACTTGTAATAATACTTGGCGTTTACACTTCCCTAAAAGCCTTAGTAGAATTAGTATGTTTGAAGACTCCTTTAACATACACAATGTTTTAAGGTCAAGGGTGGTTAAATCCTTCTGAAATAATTAGCTCAAAATGCTACGTAAAAGCAACTCCACTTACACAAAGCTGAGAAGGGAGATGTGTAAAGATGATAATGTGAAAACTTCCTCTCTGGGTAAAGTATACGCTAACGTTATCAACATATAACGTAAAAGGAAGAAATGCCAATTTAAGGCACTTTCAACACAAACGCTTCTGGCTAACAATCTCTTTTCCAAGTCTTATTTACATAACCAACCAGAAGAACCTTCGTGTAGTACTTCAATCGTGTTTAATTTTAAGTTTAGTTAAGTATAAAAGTCACACAGCGTTTTTTGCAACAAAAATCTGTCCTCCCCGCCTTCTTGATTTCCACAATACTAATGTGAAACAATTATGTCGAGACTCCGTAGGTGACTGAACCATTTAGTTTTTTAAAAGGAAATTTTATTTTGAACATGTATGAAAATAGCCTAAAATATAATTTTTGCCCGCAGAGTACAGCTGTTTAAATTTACCTGGGAGAAAACTGTTTTGTCGACTATCTAAAAATATTAAACCAAACTCTGTTCAACACGCAGAACGCAGCATCAATGCAAAATCTCATGACTACGACCTGGGAAATCGACTCGCACACTATTCCAGCGCGCCTGAAAGACTAGAATTTCGGAATCGCCATAACTGTTCTAGAAATATCTCGCTGGAAAACTGTAACTGATCCAATAAGCCTATGCCACAGAATGGGGCCACAGAGCAGGATAAACACCTGGAGATATTGCTCCGCCGTAAATGGGAAAAGTCCCTGTAGAACACAGAACATGGCACAGCGCCGGCAACGAAAAGAACAACGATGCCCCGACTACACCAGGGTACTCTAAACCCTTTGTCTGGAAACCGGAAGGTCCCCACGCCACGCCATCCTCTCTAGAGAACCCTAGACTGATAGTATTTTAATAAAGAGGAAAAGGAATGTGAGGTGTCTCTCTAAACAACAAATCTCCTGCCTCGCAGCGCACTGAAGAAAGCTTTATCCACGACGCAATACGAGAAACAAGCGTTAACGTTTCATTTTTCGGCCATTTTTACCCGATGGCGGGTGGGGGGGAATTGTTTCTGAGGTCCGGCTAAAATCGCGCGCGCCTGTGTGTGGGCAGGGGACAGGGGAGTCTTAGGGGGCGCTATGAAACGATGGGCGAAAGGAGCGAAGGCCGCGACACCAGAAAAAAAAACGCCGCTCAAACGGCTAGGCTTTTCAGAGTCTACGAAATCCTCCATTTTGGGTCACATTTTCAGGCGCAAAAGGGAAAAAAGCGCGAATATATCTGGGACTGGCCCTATCTTAACTATCCTCCCCAAATGGCAGGCCCCCTGTGATAAGCCGGTCCCTCAGGCCTCGAGCGCTCCTCCCTTCCCCTCAGCACTGCAGTCCGCGTGTAACGGGCTCGTCGTCCCGCCCCCGCCCACAGCAAGCCCAGGACGCAGGAAGCTCGGCCGATCGGCTGCCCTGTGCGCCCCCGACTCTCCCGCCGCACCCTGGGCCCTTGCCTGGCCGCGTGTCTCCCTCCGGGGCCGCTCACCTCCGCCGCACGAGAAGGCTGGTTGCGCCGCCACTGCGCTCCTAACATGGCGGCCGCCGATCAGGCGGCTCACATACGCAGCGCGGAGGGAGGCAGAGCGGGCGAGCGGGAGCGAGCAAGAAAGGCGCGCCGCCGGCTCCCCGCGGTCCCTGTCGCCGTCGCTGCCTCCTCCCGGCGGACGCAGAGAGCCCCCGGCCACCCCACCCCGATTCTTACCCGCTTCTCGCCTACCTTAAGGAGAGGGAGAGGGAAGAGGAGAGGTACCTCTCTCCAAGCGAGCGGGACGCTGAAGCTCCCACAATCCCCCGCAGCAACGGCGCTGTAAGAGGTGGCAGCAGCGGCTGCAGCCCAAGAACAAACCCACTCTCGCGAGAGCTCGCCCCCACCCACCTCGGTCCCTTTCTGCCCCTCCCCCTACTCAGCGCGCGCACGTCGCTCGCGCCCTCAGCGGCGGTCGTTGTTCTCTAATCCTGTAGCCCGCTTATGGCGGGAAATGGAGAGCCGTAGTTTATGTGTTCGAGTCCCATTCCCCACAAAGGATTTTTCTCGACTCCCCCCATATTGCTTGGTGCAAAACTTAAAAAGAGTATGCGTTAGAAGCGAGTCGCAGGAATCCCTGGCCTAGACCCAATTTCTGTCCTCTCTGGTATTCTCTGATAATTTGCTGAGGGGTCATAGTTAGGGCCAGGAAGTGGGGACAGATACCATTTTAAGTGGTTTTTGATTTCAGTTATTTCATGCAGAGGGTCATTGAAGAGGAAGACATCTATTGAAAAGACCGCCTCAGCCATTTGGTGAATTTGAACGTATAACACTCTTCAAGTACCCCATGAGCAAAGGAGTCTATAGCACATGTGGAAATCCTGAGAAATTGTATAGATAAGGCCGGAGGAAAGGGCCATTTCCCTGGGGTTTCAAGTTTAAACGCAGAGGGCCAGGCAGTCAACTGACACCTGAGGTAAATTAGTGAATACAAGTCAGATTAATAGCCCTGAAAATTTTAAAATCTTGAGTATGCTAACTCAGTCGTGTCTTTGAAAAATCATTCTGGGTCCACTGTGAAGATAGTGGAGGGGGCAAAGATGGAGAAGAGCAGAGACCTGTAGAATGTTGAAGAGATCGTTTGGGACAAAAAGCAATCAGGTAGAGCTGAATGGCAAAAGAGACCAAGTGAGTAGAGGTAGGGGAAAAAAGCGAAGAGGGGGGAGGCAGAGAAATTGTACTGCCTTGACAGCCCAGCCAAAGTACTTAAAGGCCAAAATGATCAACAGGGTCAAATGCTACCAAGAGGTCAAGACTAGGACTAAAAACCTACAAAAGATGTAGCAATGTGGACTTCCAGTAAAGTGGGAGAGGAAGTCAGTCGGGAGCTGCTGAGTGTATGGAAAGCTGTAAGAGGGAAACTACCAAATGCAGAAAAAGTGGCTATGAAGAGAGGAGAAAGCAGGGTTGGGGAAGATTTTTGTTTTACTATGGGAGAATTTTGGGAACAATTAAAATGTTTGCAGAAGAGTTATCTTAGGAAAGGATTGGTTGAAAAAAAAAACAGGATGAGAAGGGATAATTCATATTGGACACTACTCAAAGGATGGGATCTGAAGAAAGGAGACATGTCTTTACTGTAACAGGCGGTATGGAGAGGATGGTGCCGAGTTTTCATTAGGAATTATAGTCAGGTGACTTCAATTTTCTGTGACTAAGCCATCTGTGGAAAGGGCTAGAGTTGCATGAAGGAAAATTTTTAAATAGCCGTTGTGAAGCATGCAACTGGAATCCCACATCTCCATTATGTTGCATGATTTTCTACAGGCTTTGAGAGGGCATTTGGTAGAATACATCAAGAACTGGGGTTCCCCTGAATAAGTAAGGCTTAAGCCCACTAAATAGTTAACTTTGGAATGAAATTTGGGAGCATCCTAAATGTTCAGTGAATCTTGGGTCCTCCTTCACTTGAAACCAGATCTGCTTTCTACTCTGTGAGTCTTTGATTCCAACTGATTTTGGATAAGACTTCACTTTATGTTCTCCCCAGATCTTAGATGAAAAAAAGAGGCTCTGCTTCTCTGGAGACAGAAACATGAATGCATGCTTAGTTCAGATATGCACTTACCATGCTTTTGTACAGGCTGTTAATGCAATCTGGTGGTCGTACAAAGAAGGAAAGGCAGACTTTTTCAATTGAGTAATTATTTATTGAGGATCGGCTTAGTGGGTCAACAGCAAAAAGACACATTGGAAACCAAATTGATACAAGATTTCAGTCATCAAATGCCAATTTCATGAAAGACAGTGTACAAGGGTGGGTATATAATGATGGATAAGACAAATTACCAGCTCTTGAGGATCCCAGTCTGATGAAGATTGGACAAGGAGTCTGGCCTCAAGATGGGCCTGGCTATGAGAAGAGATGGATCAAGAGCTCTATTCACATTTGGGTTTCTTGGCAGTGGGTGTGGTACACCAGGGATGATAAAGAGGCTACGAAGCAAGTATTTCTGCTGAGACTTTGAAATGTCTAAGTGACAAGTTTGGAATAAGGCTTTAAACACCAGGATACAGTCTACATTTGAGCTAATAATGAATACCTTTAAAAGTTTTAAGCAGAAGAGTCATATTGATTGAGGACATATATTTTGAAACCACAAAGTAGCTGATAATGCATTATAATTCTGAGAGTAAAGTACCATTACTCTTGTTTTACGTAAGAGATTAAGAAAGCCTGCCTAAGGTCATATAGCTAAAGAGTGACAAAGCCAGGATTTGAACTCCAGTTCTAAATAAATCCAAACCCAGAGCTTTAAAGCATTATACTGGATTGCCTTCAGCAAAGCTGTGGTCTCAGAATCTCCTGGCAGTCCACCATCTACTTTTTAAATAGATTTAATGCCCTGGAACCAGGTCATTTCAATACTTTAGGCTATTTAAAAACAGAAAACTGTTAACCAGTGGTTCTTTTTCAGCAGTGGCAAGGGAGGGGAAGTGAGCTTAAAAAAGGGTTTTGGGGGACTTCCCTGCTGGTCCAGTGGTTAGAACTCCACACTTCCACTGCAGGGGTCCTGGATTCGATCCCTGGTCAGGGAGATCCCACAAGCCATGTAGCGGCGAGGGCAAAAATAAATAAATAAATTTTAAAAAAAAGTTTTGGAATAAGGAATACATATAATAAAATTCAAAGCACACAACAAAGAGTTTTCCCCAACCACTACTCCCTTACATAAAGGCAACCACTATCAACCATTTGTATATTTTAAGGATTTCCTATAAACATAAACATTTATATATATATACACACACACATATATGCTTGTAGTGAATTAAAGATTGCCACAAATAATCCTTTTCCGCACTTATGAAACAGTAGTATCAATTTCCCCCTTACCTGCCCTCTGTAAGGGCCCTGTAATTGGCTTTTTTTAAAAAAATTATTTATTTATTCATTATTTTTAGCTGTGTTGGGTCTTTGTTGCTGCGTGCGGGCTTTCTCTAGTTGCAGCGAGCAGGGGCTTCTCATTGCAGTGGCTTCCCTTGTTGCGGAGCACAGGCTCTAGGCGCGGGACTTCAGTAGTTGCAGCACGTGGGCTCAGTAGTTGTGGCTTGCAGGCTCTAGAGCGCAGGCTCAGTAGTTGTGGCACACGGGCCCAGTTGCTCCACGGCATGTGGGATCCTCCTGGACCAGGGATTGAACCCGTGTCCCCTGCATTGGCAGGCGGACTCCCAACCACTGCACCACCAGGGAAGTCCCTGTAATTGGCTTTTAACAACAGAACACAGAAGTGATTTTAAGATCTACTTTCATCCACTTGGAAGTCAAGTGCCATGCTGTGAGACCACATCAAAAGAATCAAGGTGCTTTAGTCAACAGCCCCAGCTGAGCTCCCAGGTGACAGCCAGTGGCATCTGCCCGCCAAAGTGAAGCCTCCAGATGGCAAGTAGCCCCAGCCAAATCCATGTGGAACAACACAACCACCCAGCAGAGCCCAATTAACCCACAGAATTTTAATACTTGTTTGAACTACTAAGGTTTTTTTTTAGTAGATTTTTTTTTTATTTTAAATTTTTGGCTGCGTTGGGTCTTCGTTACTGTGGGCAGGCTTTCCCTAGTCGCGGTGTGATCTATCTTCCCAGACCAGGGATCGAACCTGTGTCCCCTGCATAGGCAGGTGGATTCTTAACCACTGCACCACCAGGGAAGCCCCGAACTACTAAGTTTTAAGGTGGTTTATAATGTGGTGACACACCAAAGTCTTATTTTCCTATTTTCTGCTATTCAAAGCATTAGTATTAAAAAGTTTAGGTACAGGAACTCCCTGGCGGCCCAGTGGTTAGGACGCGGCACCTCCACTGCAGTGAGCATGGGTTCGATCCCTGGTGGGGGAACTAAGATCCTGCACACCCCATGGTGTGGCCAAAAATCAAAAGTTTATGTACATATTACCCTATACATGTCAACGTCTATGTGCAGTTTAAAATAAACCCCTCGGGCTTCCCTGGTGGCGCAGTGGTTGAGAATCTGCCTGCCAATGCAGAGGATGCAGGTTCGAGCCCTGGTCTGGGAAGATCCCACATGCCGCGGAGCAACTCGGCCCGTGAGCCACAACTACTGAGCCTGCGCATTTGGAGCCTGTGCGCGGCAACGGGAGGCCGCGATAGTGAGAGGCCCACGCACCGCGATGAAGAGTGGCCCCCGCTTGCCACAACTAGAGAAAGCCCTCGCACAGAAACGAAGACCCAACACAGCCATACATACATACATACATACATAAATAAAAAGAATGTAAGCAGACAAGAATGTCATTAAAAAAAATAATAATAATAAAATAAAATAAAATAAAATAAACCCCTCATTTTCTAAACCTACGCTGTCACTGTACAACAGCCATAATCTACACTCACTTTCTCAATCTTACTATCTATAGTTAACTAGTGGACAGCTTGGAGAAAATTTCTGTCATTGCAGAACTTTTAATTATACAGTGCTGTTCTAGAGCAGTGGTCAGGCAAAATTTCTGTAGTGTCAAATGGCATTTTAGGCTTCAAGGCCCATAGTCTGTCAGAAGTACTCTGCACTTGTGCAAAAGCAGACACGATTGGTCAATAAACGAGCATAACTATGTTCTAATAAACATAAATATTGGAATTTTAATTGGAACTAATTATTCCTTTGATAACTTATCAAATTCTATTTGTAAATCTGATTGGTGGAAAATGGAATTTAAGCTATGGATTTTACTTGCATTAAGTAGGGTTAAGCATCACTTAACTGTTTATATCTTTTGCCATTACCTATTGGGTTGTTGAGCTTTTACCTCTTAATTTATAGGGACTGTATTAAAGAAAAATTAGCTCTTGGCAAACATTTTATTGGTTGTTTGTTTTTCCATACAAAATTTTTAAAAATCTAGACATCTTCCAGTCTTTTTAAGTATTCATTTTGTTTTTTTCACTTAGAAGGCAAAGCTACTACACAATTATACCTTGTTTTCTTCTTGAACTTTTTAATTTGTTTCAGGATCTATTTTTTTATAAGCAGATATTCATTTTTAATTATTATTTATTTATTTTTGGCTGTGTTGGGTCTTCGTTTCTATGCGAGGGCTTTCTCCAGTTGCGGCAAGCAGGGGCCGCTCTTCATCGCGGTGCGTGGGCCTCTCACTATTGTGGCCTCTCTTGTTGTGGAGCACAGGCTCCAGACGCGCAGGCTCAGTAGTTGTGGCTCATGGGCCTAGGTGCTCCACTGCATGTGGGATCTTCCCAGACCAGGGCTCGAATCCGTGTCCCCTGCATCTGCAGGCAGATTCTCAGCCACTGCGCCACCAGGGAAGCCCAGGATCTTTTTTTTAAAATTAATTAATTAATTAATTTTTTTATGGCTGTGTTGGGTCTTCGTTTCTGTGCGAGGGCTTTCTCTAGTTGTGGCAAGTGGGGGCCACTCTTCATTGCAGTGCGTGGGCCTCTCTTGTTGCGGAGCACAGGCTCCAGGCGCGCAGGCTCAGTAATTGTGGCTCACGGGCCCAGCTGCTCCGCGGCATATGAGACCTTCCCAGACCAGGGCTCGAACCCGTGTCCCCTGCATTGGCAGGCAGATTCTTAACCACTGCGCCACCAGGGAAGCCCAGGATCTATTTTTGTATTCCCTTAAATTGTTCCATTCATAGAGTAGTCCACTCAGGTGCCAGTACCACCCTTTTTTATTTGGCTGCACCATGCAGCATGCAGGATCTTAGTTCCTCGACCAGGGATCAAACCCTTGGACCGCCAAGGAAGTCCCCACCCTGTCTTATTATTTTAACATCTGGTAGAGCTAGTTTTCCTTTATGAGTCTAGTTCTAATATTATATTATTCATAATAATTCTTAATATTATGGTTTTCCCATATGAATATTAGAATCAACTTGTCTACTTCCAAAAATTATCCTGTTATTTTTAATGAGATTTTAATAAACTTATACTTTTCTTTAGAGTTATTATGTTGAGATTTATTGGACATGGTATGACTTCCATTTAAGGTCTCATTTTTGTCATTTTAATATTTTCTTCATATATAACTTACACATGTCTTCTTAATGATTCCTAGCTTTGTCTTCCTTCCAGTTTATCTTCAAACTGATTACTTGCTACTTCAATGGACCATTTTCAGTTGACACTCACAGCATTTAAGAAAACTTATTATCTACAACTGATTTTTACCTTTTCCCCCATTTATACATTTTCTTCTCATACCTAATTGCCTTTGATAGTACCCTTGAACAAAGCTTTCTGTTTTAATCGGAACAGTTCTAGGGTTCCTCTATTAAGCATCACACAGGCTTTCAGAATAAGATACATTTTACCAGGCTTGTAATCCTGACTCTCAGCAATTTTAGTAAATGCCATTTTAGCATGTTGGGATAATATGTAACTGTTATTGAGATAAATTAATTGCAAATATTTTTGATGTATTCTTAAAATAATCTAGGAATAATGTTATATTTTTATATAATGGTTTATCTATTAAGGTCTTTATGTCCCTAATTTAGCAGGTATATTCCACTATATATGTGAAACAGAAAAGAGAATCCAACTCCCGTCTTCTAAAGACATAAATTCTTGAGGAATTTTTAAATGTCTTGAAATTCTTATTCTGACCCTCTCATTGAGCCCATAGTTTAGTAGCACAGGCACTGGAGAATTTTAATAAAATATGATAAACCCTACCAAAGAGCAAAGCTAGGGGTGGGGATGTGTGACACCTTTCAGGGACTACTGAAATGCTTCTCTTCTTGCTTCTAGTCTCTTACACATAACAAATGCCACATACCTTGTTTCAGGCCATCGGCATCTTGGCCACTATTGCTGTAGCTTGAGGAAGCTTTCTTTTGCTGATAACATACATAGAACATATACAGACATAGCCTTTACCCTTGCTTTTAAAAGGAGTTTCCATTAGGGACTTCCCTGGCAGTCCAATGGTTATGCAGGGGGCACAGGTTCGATCCCTGGTTGGGGAACTAAGATCCCACATGCCACGCAGTGCGGCCAATAAATAAATAAATAAATAAATAAATAAAATAAAAGGAGTCTCCATGTACTTCATACTTCCTCTCATAGCACCCAGGAGTCTGTTAGGCTGAATGAAGTTGATGATTGAAGGTATTTATGAGAATTAGTTGGAAGGGAACTATACATGAAAGCCCCAAACCAATCACTAGCTTTGCAGTCAGATTCAGTGACCACCACCATAGTTCCTGGACCAGCTGTGTGACCTTGGGCAAATAACAGCATGTACCTTGTAGGGCTGCTGAGAGGATTAAGAGATGTATAGAATGATTTTAGCAGTTTTGGCCCATGGTCAACATGCAGTAAATATTCTCCATATTCTATGTCCTGAAGTGTATTTACATAAATATTCTAAAATGACAAAACCATAGAATCAAAGATTATTCACTTTTATAGAGCTCCAGAGTAAACATGTTAAAATTATCCATTTAAATCTGGTTATAGGGCTTCCCTGGTGGCGCAGTGGTTGAGAATCTGCCTGCTGATGCAGGGGACACGGGTTCGAGCCCTGGTCTGGGAAGATCCCACATGCCACGGAGCAGCTGGGCCCGTGAGCCACAATTGCTGAGCCTGCGCGTCTGGAGCCTGTGCCCCGCAACGGGAGGGGCCGCGATAAGTGAAAGGCCCGCGCACCGCGATGAAGAGCGGTCCCCGCACCGCAATGAAGAGTGGCCCCCGCTTGCCGCAACTGGAGAAAGCCCTCGCACGAACCGAAGACCCAACACAGCCAAAAATAAAATAAATAAATAAATAAAGTAGCTATAAAATTAAAAAAAAAAAAAAAATGTTTAAATCTGGTTATAAGTTTTATCCTGGCACCTACTTGTCAGTGCAATGACTGCTAGTAAGAGAGGTTCTATAAGTTATAATTTAGAAAGATGTTTCAAAAATTTTCTTCAACATAAGGACACTTACAGATTATCAAAGAAAGTTTAAAAGGCCACACACGTTTTAGTTAAAAGATGTTTCAAATTTGAACAAATCCTTTGCAATTCCATTATTTTCATATAACACTTTGAAGCTAAATTTAGTTTCAAATAGTTAGGCACTGTTATATCTTTAGAGTCCACCAGCAAATGATTTGGAAACCCAACATCTTTGTTTCCATGATTTTTCTTTTCAAAATTAAACAAAACCAAACCAGCACTGTTATTATCCTTACTTACTGGGGTATTGTTAAAAAGTAGGATATGCCTATGGCCTTACTCTATATTGGGTACCTTATGACACACTGATACTAATATTTACCAGTTGAGGTTCTTTAGTCAGCTGTCAGTAGAACTGAGGCTGCTTGGCTATATGGGAGTGAGGTAAACCTCTAAAAACTGGTGAATAATATCTTTCAAAGGACTTACACGGCATGGGGCTATCTAGCTCCGCGGTAAAACATGGTGCAATGACACACAAAATGGGTGCTCAGTCAGGGAGGGTGGCTTCTCTGCTGAAGTGCTGCCTGAGCCGAAATGACAAAGTGGAAAAGGAAGATGGAATGGGAAAGGGAAACAGCATGTGCAGAGACCTAGACGCAAAAGGACCGAAAGAAACCAGCATGTCCAGAAAGAAATCTGAGAGTGGTAAACATGAGAGGGCTAGACTGTATCTTGTTCATCACGTATCCCCAATGTCTAGCAGAGTTCAGTTCATAAAAGCTGTAAAGCCATAAAAAGGGTATGAGTTAAATGACTAGTCTTCTGACAAGATGAGTAAATAGCATAGGTTATTTACTCATCTTCCTCTAACTCAGCCCAGGAGATATTATACACACAAATAAGAGGGAGGTTAGGGATGTGAGAAACTAAATATGAAGAGTCCCCTGGATGAACAGATCATGATTGGGCCCTACTATACAGGGGCAAGAAATGGAAGCCCAGTGTAGAAAACGGTAGAGTGCCATGGGAGTAGGGGTTGTGCCACAGGCTGGCACAGAACTCTCCTGGGGTGGTCAACATACTGTAACCATTAGCTCCTGGAGTTCTCCTCTAGAGAATTACAGCTGAGGGGAAGAAGAGGAAGTTCACCATCTGCCATTCTGGTGAAGTCCAGATTCTAACTCACAGGCTCTGTGCCTTGAGGACATCTCTACATTCCTTCAATTCATTAGTACACTAGGGCCTGGGCTTGGCTCCTCCCTTCTACCACCAGCTGATTCAAAATTCCCATCCTCTACTGTGAGCTCATAGGGTAAAAATAATCAGTCATTTGGGGAATACAGCATCTACTATAAAAGACAACAGCCTCAACCAGTATTCTAAATGAAAGAGAACAAAGACCATAGACTAAGACATGTTGAGTATTAAAAATGGAATGTTCATAAATCATAGCAGTGTTTTCTTAGGTCAGTCTCCCAAGGCAATAGAAATAAAAGCAAAAATTTAAAAATGGGACCTAATCAAACTTTTAAGCTTTTGCACAACAAAGGAAACCATAAACAAAACGAAAAGGCAACCTACAGAATAGGAAAAAATATTTGCAAATGATGCTACGGACAAGGGCTTAATTTCTAAAATATACAAACAGCTTGTACAACTCAGTATCAAAAAAACAAACAACCCAATCAAAAACTGGGTAGAAGACCTAGATAAGACATTTCTCTAAAGAAGACATACAGATGGCCAATAAGAACATGAAGATGCTTGACATAACTAATTATTAGAGAAATGCAAATCAAAACTACAATGAGGTATCACTTCCCACCAGTCAGAATGGCCATCATTAAAAAGCCTACAGATAACAAATGCTGGAGAGTGTGTGGAGAAAAGGGAACCCTCCTACACTGTTGGTGGGAATGTAAATCAGTGCAGCCACTATGGAAAACAGTATGGAGGTTCCTTAAAAAACTAGAGTTGCCATATGATCCAGGAATCCTGGGCACATATCCGGAGAAAACTCTAATTTGAAAAGATACAAGCGGGACTTCCCTGGTGGCGCAGTGGTTAAGAGTCCGCCTGTCAATGCAGGGGACATGGGTTCAATTCCTGGTCTGCGAAGATCCCACATGCCGCAGAGCAACTAAGCCCGTGCACCACAACTAGTGAGCCTGCGCGCCACAACTACTGAAGCCCGCACACCGCAACGAAGAGTAGCCCCCACTCGCAGCAACTAGAGAAAGCCTGTGTGCAGCAACAAAGACCCAACGCAGCCAAAAAATAAATAAATAAATAAAATGAAAAGATACAAGAACCCCAATGTTCATAGCAGCACTATATAGCTGACAGGACCTAGAATGCAATAATACCTCAGTATCTAGAGCACATGTAGCGCCCAGATCTTGGTTCCTTAATACCATTCTCCAATAAAGGAACCATGATTCCTTAGATAAATGGCTAACTCTGGGACAAGAAAAATATAAGATGAACCTGGAGCATCTTATGATGCCATAAAGTGAGAAGTGTTTAAAAACAACAGCACAATGATGGCGGCATATTGAAGGGACACAGGAGCTAACTGTAAGAGCTGCCAGTGGCCAAAGATGCAGCACTTTGAACAAAATTAAGTTTATTACTGGATTATTTCCTAAAGCATAAAATGAATATCCATGAGTCCATAGTGGTAGAAATAAATTTAATAAATGAGGGAAGAGACCAATTACTTTCTATAGAATTTCAATTAACTGATGTAAACATTTCACCCTTAAGAATACCACAACTCGGGCTTCCCTGGTGGCGCAGTGGTTGAGAATCTGCCTGCTAATGCAGGGGACACGGGTTCGAGCCCTGGTCTGGGAAGATCCCACATGCCGCGGAGCAGCTGGGCCCGTGAGCCACAATTGCTGAGCCTGCGCGTCTGGAGCCTGTGCCCCGCAACGGGAGGGGCCGCGATAGTGAAAGGCCCGCGCACCGCGATGAAGAGCGGTCCCCGCACCGCGATGAAGAGTGGCCCCCGCTTGCCGCAACTGGAGAAAGCCCTCGCACGAACCGAAGACCCAACACAGCCAAAGATAAATAAATAAATAAATAAATATAAAAAAAAAAAAAAAAAAAAAAAAAGAATACCACAACTCCATACTACTATATATAAAATAGATAACTAAGAACCTACTGTATAGCACAGGGAACTCTACTTAATACTCTGTGGACATATGTATAACTGATTCACTTTGCTGTACAGCAGAAACATTGTAAATCAACTATACTCCAATAAATATATATATATTTATAAAGAAAGAATACCGCAACTCCACTCTTCTTAAGTGTGGGCTGCACACAGTGACTTCATTCCAAGGAGCACAGCACTGGGGAGAGGGGGTAACTTTACAGTGGAAATACCTGAAAATATGACCTCAGCCATGTAATCAAGGTTAACATCAATAGTAATAAGTCATGTTGATAGTATGTACCCTTGATATGGGAGAATGGTACTGTGGTCTTCCTTTCAAAATCACTTAAGATTTTTAAATCCTAATTATGAGAAAATCCTACTTATGAGAATAACTCAAACTAATTGAGAAACTTTCTACAAAATGCCTTACTCAAAACTTGAGGTCATCAAAAACAAGGAAAGTCTAAGAAGCCGTCACAGCCAAGAGAAGCCTAAGGAGACATGATAACTAAATGTAATATCTTCAATGGGATCCTGGAACAGACAAAGGACATTAGGTGAAAACTAAGGAAATGTGAATAAAGCATGAACTTTAGTCAATAATAATGTACCAATATTAGCCTATTAATTGTGACAAATGTACTATACTAATATAAGATGTTAACATTAGGAGAAACTGGGTGCAGGCTACATGCGAATTCTTTGCACCAGCTTCACAACTTTTCTACAGTTGTAAATAGTTGTAAATCTACAACTATTCTAAAATGAAATAAATTTCAAGGTCCATTTTATCACCCCTTTCCCAGGTAACAGTTAAGTCACCCTTAAAAAGCAGTATAAAATGTTCTCACACCCCAAAGGGCTTATAATGGAGATTAGGGAGAGCTAAAGTAACAGGGGCTCCTTTGAACCAGGCCTTAGGATCCTAAATTGACAAATATATCACCTAGCATGTTGGGTCATTAAAAGTGTTCCTAAATAACAATAAAGAGAAAGGTGTTGCTAAGCAGACATTCTAAGTATTACAGTTGATTTGTTAATTCAGTTAAATTGTTTTCCAAGAGAATATTGACAGGTCCATTAACTGGAGCTGTTCATAAAGCCCTAATTAAGCAACAAGACTCACAAGAGCCATCCTCACTGTTTTAGGTTCTTAATTAGTTGCTCTTACCAGGTTGTTTTCCTTTGTGTGAATTCCTAGGCACTGAGGCACCTTTTTATGTCCCTTTGGGGCCTGCAGAATTTATCCTCTGGGGTTTTGTTTTCCTGATTAAAATTTGAGATATAACCCGAAATTTCAATGTAAAAGTTCATTGACAAGTTTCTTTCAACCCTGAAAGAAGGAAAATAAATTGACAGGTGCCAGGGATAGCACTCAATACTTGGGGCCCCCTACTCATCCTGTTTTAATTTTCCCTCTTAATATAGTACAGGGCCTGAAACTTGAGCAGAGCAATGAAAAGGGGCACTTGTGTTTACAAACTGCTATCTATGGCAGGAGGTGGCAGCTTGGATATTTACAGACCAATATCTGCCAGTCCAATTTCAGTTTTCATTGCAGCATGAGAAAAGGGTGATGGTGAAAGAGAAGGAATGGACAAAAAGCTACTCTGAAATGTGTAACTTCATCTTAGACTCAATAGGAAATCTTAAAAAAAAGAAATCAAGCCGACAGGGAGTAGTAGGTGACCAATTAACTTCACTTATCAAGTAGGAAATCCCATTAAATTATTTTAATGTGCATGATTAAGCCACTGAAACCTCCTGGGGTACTGAATACAGGCACAAACACCAAATGAATTTTCCCTTTTCAAGTAGCAACATGGGGCCCCTCCCTGCACCTGGGTAGCTTTACCATGCTCAGGAAAGCAATCTGTATGCTCAGAGAAACTTGAGATCTCAGATTTTAAACCCTGGCTATTCATGATATATAAAATTTTCCTCTTTCCTTAGGGACCATTTCTATTTCACTACCTAGGGTTGAGTTTGTGATCAGCTTCTGCTGGAAACCAGATTGCTATTCTTTCTTAGGGCCTCTTCTTTAGATGTACATTAGTGTACGTTAAAAGAGAACAATTATAAGTAACTCATTCAAAAAGTATATATAACAAACACCAAACACAAGAAATAAGGACTATCCTACTACTGGATAATTTACTAAAGTCACCTCAGTCCTCTAAAAGGAGTTTAATACCATATGGTAAAAGCTTGCTCTAAGGCAAAGGTATTGATAACATAATTTTTCAGGGACACATGTTAGTACTGGCCCTAAATCTGTCACAAATGAGCTGTAAACTCCCAAGGCCTGAATTTCATTCCTTAAAACAGAGTTTGGTAATTCTGCCCTGCCATCTGTTTTTGAAAGGTTCTCAAGCTTAGCATGGTTGAGGGGAATTTTTTCTTTCAACACTGAAAATTTTGTGAAATTTCACTTTCAGTGTCCCTAGATAAAGTTTTTTTAAAAAATAAATTTATTTATTTTATTCATTTATTATTTTTGGCTGTGTTGGGTCTTTGTTGCTGCATGCTGGCTTTCTCTAGTTGTGGTGAGTGGGGGCTACTCTTCGTTATGGTGCCCAGGCTTCTCACTACAGTGGCTTCTCTTGTTGCGGAGCACAGGCTCTAGGCACACGGGCTTAGTTGCTCCACGGCATGTGGGATCTTCCCGGACCAGGGCTCAAACCTGTGTCTCCTGCATTGGCAGGTGGATTCTTAACCACTGTGCCACAAGGGAAGCCCCCTAAATAAAGTTTTATTTAAACACAGTAATGTTCATTTGTTAACATATTATCTATGGCTGCTTGCACACTGCAATTGCAGACTTGAGTAGTTGCAACAGATACTATATGGTGCACAAACCTAAATTATTATCGGGCCCTTTACAGCAAGTTTGCCAACTCCTGCTCTAGAACAGTAGTGTAAACTTCCTGCATTGCTGGAAATGTCTTCTAAACTGGCCAGTAGGTAGTCACTAGATACTGATATGGAGAAATGAATTTTATTTGTCAATTTAAATACACATGTAGTGTACAGCAGAGCTCTAGAATATGAGGGCTTAGTTTAAGTCTTGGACTTTTTTTTTTTTTTTGGCTGTACTGCACGGCTTGTAAGATCTTAGTTCCCCGACCAGGGATTGAACCCAGGCCCCTTGCAGTGGAAGCCCGAAGTCCTAACCACTGGACCGCCAGGGAAGTCCCAAGCCTTGGACTTTAGATTAATCATTCTTCTCTAAAATTCTAGTTCTCGCCACAATTTTCTTTTAAATAAATTTATTTTTTTTGGCTGTGTTGGGTCTTCGTTGCTGCGTGCGGGCTTTCTCTAGTTGCGGTGAGCAGGGGCTACTTTTCGTTGCGGTGCACAGGCTTCTCATCGTGGTGGCTTCTCTTGTTGCGGAGCATGGGCTCTAGGTGCGAGGGCTTCAGTAGTTGTGGCACGTGGGCTCAATAGTTGTGGCTCGCGGGCTCTAGAGCGCAGGCTTATTAGTTGTGGTGCACGGGCTTAGTTGCTCCGCAGCATGTGGGATCTTCCCAGACCAGGCTCAAAGCCGTCCCTGCATTGACAGGCGGATTCTTATCCACTGTGCCACTAGGGAAGTCCTGCCATAATTTTTTAAGAATTTTAAGTATTCCCACCTATAAAGAAAACCTCACTTCTGTTTTTCCTTTAGTCTCACACTCTGACCACACTCTCAGTACTTCTGACACCAGATGTGTGGGTGTTTTTCCCACACCAAGCAAATCTTGTCACCAGCTGGGTGTCCTGCAATTTAACTCAATTCTGACAATATCTACACCTAGAGATAACTTCAGATCCCAGAGGCCAAGGGCACAGTCCCATAAGACTGCCCCTTCTCCACTTCAGATGCCAGACACAAGTCCAGGTTGTTAACCTGTACTTCTGACAGAAAGGCTATAAGTCAGAGATTGCCACAGCCTCCTCCTTGGGTTTGACTAATTTTTGCTAGAGTGGCTCAAAGAGCTCAGGAAAACAGTTTACTGTATACCTGTTTATTATAAAAGGATACGATAAAGGATACAAACGAACATCCAGATGGAAGAGATGTGTAGGACAAGGTATGTGGGAAGGGATGCCACTCTCCCAGCAGCTCAACGTGTTGTTCACCACCGGTTAAGTTCTCTGAACCCCATACTGTTGGAAGTTTTATGGAGGCTTCATCATGATCATTAACTCCATTTCCAACCCCTCTCCCCACTCTGGAGAATGAGTGTGTGTCTGAGAGGGGTGTGTGAGTGTGTGTGAGTGTGTGTGTGAGTGTGTGACAATTCTAAGCTCTAATCATTGCCTGGTCTTTCTGGTGACCAGCCCCACCAGAACAAAAGATATACATCACCCAGGAAGTTCCAAGGGATTTAGGAGCTCATTGTCAGGAGCCACATTCAAAGACCAAATATTAGAACAAAAGATGCTCCTAGTGCTCTGATCACTTAGGAAATCACAAGGGTTTTAGGAGCTGTACCAAAAACCAGGGGCAGATATATATATATCAAGCGTGTGTGTGCATAAAAAAATGTATGTATATATATTTTTTCTATTATTTCACACCACCCATCTGAGCTGAAGTGAGTTAACTAGAAACTACATGACAAAAGCACTGCATACATTACTTATCTTGGTGTCACAAAGGGCTGTCAGACATCTGAGGTCCCAGTGGAGGAAGGTTTCTCACTCAGGTAAAGGCATCTAGGATTCAAAGAGGAAAGGAATGACAGGCTATCCTTAAGGCAGGGTCCTTTTCTAACAGAAAAAAACTGTTTGCACCCAGACTAGGACCAACTCCACAGGAGGAGTTACTCCACTCTCAGAGGTGCAAAACGTTGCCCAAAGGTACTCAGCCACAGCGCCAAAACAGTACTGGAACCAGACCTCAATAAAGGCAGCACTTGCTCTTCCAACAGTGTAACACCATCCGAGGCATCACATTAGCCTGGACAGCTGACAACTGCTGGATGATTCCTGAAACAGTTTTCTTATTTGTTTCAGATACCCAAGTACCCCAGGTAGAAGACATGGATATAGGTATGCCCATGAATTAAACATTGACTGCAAAACAGAGGCCTGGGAACATTGATTGCAGACCTTGCTGTCAAATCCTTTAAAAAATTGGCAACAGGAAACCCTTTCCCATGGCTTCAGTCATTTTATCCAACATTGAGAGAGTTCTTGCCATGTGCTGGGCACTGTGCTTGGGATCTAGCTGTGAACAAGGTAAGATACACTATCCTTTCCCTCACGGAATTTACAATCGCCCCCCAGTTTCCTCAGATGGAATGACACAGATAATCTCAAAGATCCCACATGCCTTCAGACCATAATCACCAAAATCCTACTCAGCCTTTCCCTGAGTAGGATTTGTTAGGGGCAAATACAGTTGATTCTGCCTCCCAATTGTTTCCTGATGGGCTCCAACTAACAAACAGGCCTGGCACATAGTCGATGTTGGAATGAATAAGGACATTTACCTGATAACTCCATACAGACTGTCCATCTGCCACTAATTTCTCTCTTCAGGACGGCCAAGGATGCCCTACTTTCAAGTCATCCTAAAAAGAAAAAGATTTCAGTGTCCAACATCCCAGCTCCTAAGGCTGCTTTTTTGTAGAGATAGAAACAAAATGCTGTCTGTCGTTTATGATTTACCATAATTTTTACATCCTCAGCAATTATTTTATTTCCCATTACTTACCTTTTTTCTTGCCTGTTACTACTAAAGACCTCTAGATATCAATTGTATTAAGAACCAATATATTAAAGGCTATTCACAATGAACATTTGAGGTATTCACCCAAAGCACCCAACATTTAGCTAAGAGAATCCTTTTAAGGCAAAGCCAATTGATAGAACAAAACTAGCTTTGATAAATAACTCCTCTGCTTCCCAACATCCTCACCAGTTCCTTCTGTAGAACTAAGATGTCACTTTTCACAGAAAGCAGCAACTAAGTCAGCCCTATTGGACAACCTCCAGCATCACCCTGAGTGATAAGTGATTGCCTAGAGCTGAGAAGCATCTCTTTTTAGAAAATTACCATTCTAAAACAATATCACTACAAAGGGGACTCAATATCTACTGCTCCAAAGAGGCAACAACTCCGCTTACTCCTGAAAGTCAGTAAGATATCAACAAAAATATACTGTCAACCTAAAGCAGAAATTATTATCATTGTAGCTAGGCCTAGTATCTAGAGCCCCCTCAATGAATTGCTATTTTTATATTCCATTAATGAGCTAAAGAATGCCCAGGGAATCCCCTGGTGGTCCAGTGGTTAAGACTCTGCGCTTTCACTGCTGAGGGCCCGGGTTCGAACCCTGGTTGGGGAACTAAGATCCCACAAGCTGTGCAGCAGGGCCAAAACAAAACAAACAAAAAAAAGCCCATAATTTTAAAGCAAATTCACATCTACGTTTCCTTGTAAGGCATGGCATTCTCACAGGTAACTACAGCTATCCTTCTACAAAGGGTTTATCCTGACTAGCTCTGTACTGTGGGGGAGTGGGAGCTATGAAATCTGCAAAAATCCCATTGACTTTCGCCCTCTATAAGGCCCCCTCTTTTTTGTGTGTCTGCGCACAGTTTTGTTTTCTTTTGTTTTGCGGCGGGGGTTGGAGGGGCCGAAGCGCGGGGCATGTGGAACTTCCCTGACCAAGGATCTAACCCATGCAGTGGAAGTTTGGAATCTTAACCACTGGACCACCAGGGAAGTCCTATAAGGCCCCTTTTGAGCACTTGGTAGACTCAAAAAA
This sequence comes from Balaenoptera acutorostrata, assembly GCF_949987535.1. NCBI lineage: Eukaryota > Metazoa > Chordata > Mammalia > Artiodactyla > Balaenopteridae > Balaenoptera > Balaenoptera acutorostrata. The sequence goes on along the minus strand of NC_080065.1, from coordinate 124,719,592 downwards.
TAAAAGCCCAACTTTTCCTCTCTACTTATATACCCCTCCATTGCCTTTGTTCTGTTTCCAAGGCACGACTCAAGGATTCAAGGAACTTCATACTAGCCAAACCTGTCGGACCAGAACCATTCTCCATGTTAGGTTTCTCCTTGCAAAGGCATGCTCTTGCAGATTTAACCTTAATGGAAAAGCAACTATGCAGGCATCCTGGTATAGTTAACAACATAGTTGGCATGAACCAGGCCCAGAATGCCAACCAGCTATTGGCTGCTGTTCTCCCAGCAGTGTAACACTTGCCTAGGTACACGGAAACCTAGGCAGCTGCCTACAGCTGGGGCCAAAGGTAGGCTAATGGAGTTGCACTCACCTGGAGCTGCATCTTCCCAAAGTCCACAGCTGGCCCCTCTGCAATCAAAGCACTCCAGGTTAGAGTCAGCCAACAGTTAGTGAACACTTGTGTGGAGTTCAAGACCCCTACCCTCAAAACTCTGTAACTTGGTGAGGCCTGAGCCACAGAAATAACAAGAAACAAAACAAATAGCTTTCCCTTGGTTAGCTTTATTGTCATATGTCATTTGTACCTGCATACCACAGCAGTTCAACAGTAGCAAATTAATGGTCTCATCAAGTATCAAATTAATGGCTCTGTCACTTAACAGCCAAGTGGCAGTGGGCAAGTAACTTAACCTCTGTACCTCAGTCTCCTCATCTGAATGGGGGTGTTGATAATAGTACCCATGGTGGTTGGGAGATTTAAATGGAATACAAATTAAGCCCATAGGATAATATCTGCTATAGACTGATAACTCAGTAACACTTGCTATTATCAGGAGCTACATTCCAGGCAAGGAGATGAATACTGGTGAGTAGAAGGGGAAGTTATCCTGGGAGAGCAATGGGCAGTGAAAATTGGAGAGGCTGGTTAAAACTAGATTGAGAAGGGCCTCAATTATGCGACCTCTTGAAGAACCATAAAACAGCATCTTAAAAAATGATTGGATGCAGTAATCGGTGTGAAAGGAACTGGAGGCAGTTAGGTTGCCATTCCTGCCAACGACCCCAACTACTGGTTGAAAACAATAACCGAAATATTTGCAAAAATGTTAATAAACATTCCTACCCACTCACCCTTATAATCTTATACATATAAAGTGAGAGTATCTAAGACCATACTTTTTTCCAGCCATTCTCTAATTTCACTCCTAAACGCCTCCAAACAATTTAGAGGAAAAGGAAAATAGAGGGGGCTTATTGTCCAGGTCTAAAAACGAATCCAAAAATAGCCTGTCCCTTTCAGGGGCTCGGGTTGAAGGGACTGACCGAGCTCCACCCGAACACGTGTTCCTCAGAAACCTTCCCAAGTCCCTGGCCCTGGTGCCTGGGGACCGAGACTCTCCGAGACCGGCTCTGGGGAACTCTCCAGGGACAGTAGGGATGGTAGGAAACAGGGGGCGACTCTGGGGGTACGATCCCCCAGCATCTCTTCAAGATGCCCTCCGAATCTGGGGTCACGAGGGAACGAACCCCAATTTCGTCCCGTGCCTCGGAAGAAGCCTCCCCACAACTGCCTCTCGCCCCTGGCTGGTAAACCTCCAAGGCCTCTCCCCTCTTTGCCCTTACTCACCAGCACGTGTCCGGAGCTCGGCTGGGACACTGCAGCCCGGGTAGAGTCCGCAGGGGAAAGGGCAGCAGGGAGCAGAGGGGAGCCCCGCCCCGGGGCGGCTACTGGGCGGACCCTCAGCGGGCGGGACCCAGAAACCCCGCCCAGGAAAGAGTTAGAAAAATGGGAGAGCTGTGGCAGAGGTGAGCATATTCTTTACAGGAGCTAGACCCCGGAAGAGAAAAGGTAGGAATCCGAACAAGCGTTATAATTATCTGACACCCATCCCATTTGTCACTTACGCTTGGAAAGGGCGCTGGGTGTGGGACTGCTTAAGAGAAAACTTGGTGTATCCTAGCGGGGCGGTGCTTCCCGCCTGCCCACACCGAGCGCCGCGGGTTCCTCTCACACGTGTGGCGCCTTTCGGTTGCCGCAAGCTCAGCCCACGCTTTTTCCACCTCCCACGCAGATCCTCTTTCTGGCTTTCTTCAGCAGTTCTGTCACTCGGCTAACGGATCGCCCGCCCACACAGGTCACCTTGGTCTTTGGGATCTCTCCAGGAGGTTTTCGGCTGGATTATGCTAGTCACTCCAGCCTAACCTGCAGGACCATCCCTGCGGCCCTGCAGTGGGATCCTTAGCTGAGCTGCAGCAACTAAAGAGTACTGTCTTTCTCTGCCAGACTTGCCTTTCACCGTGGCACAATAGCCAAAGAGGCCACATTTTGCCCACCAGGTTGCCAGCATTTCTTTTGAACACTAAACCTTCCCCCACTACCTGGAGTCAATATGATTCTCTCCTGCTGAACATTTGGTGAAGCTGAGGACTAGAAGGGCAAGGCCCAGCAGCAGTAATTCCGAAATCCATTCCATAATTCTCAAAATTCTAAAGCCACTTCGTTCCTATTGCTCCCCCACCTCCAGCATCCTACTGGCTCTGCTGATCTATTACACCTGGCACCTTTGTCAGGTGAACCCCTGGGAGTCAGCCAATGCCCTTATCTGCCAACATGTTTTATTATCTATTTCCTCAGGTATTTCATAACAAAAAAAATGTGCTTCCTGTACACCCCCACCCTTCCAGACCTCTGCTGAGAAAGCCCAGAGTCCTACATTGATTCCAGGAAAAGACTTTAGGCCCTAAGGACAGAGAGCCACTGAAGTGGCAAGCACAAATCCTCCCCAGTTTTGATGGAGTTGGACACAGGCTCTGGTAGGAAAAAGGCTTACATAAATACAGTAATTAAAAACGTCACATGATCAGTGCTGGGCTGGTAGGCAGGAGCTCTGCTTTGCAGTTAAATAGGAAAGTGGCTGAAGACTGCTGCCATAATCAATGCCTGCATCCAGCTGCCACAGTGTGTTCATAAAGGAGGGTTATGAGAGCTATAAAACCGGACAGATGGGGTGGGTAATTGTCCTGCAGAGCTCTGCTAAAGGAGAAATTGCACTGGCATCTCATATATTTTGCTTTCTTTCGTTCCAAACACACAAAATGGAGAAGGCAGAGCTACCCTGAGGATTCATGAAAAGGAAGGATGAGGTTTGTGTGAATGTGTGCATGTGTGCTTTCAGAGCAAAGACAGGAAGTAATTGAGAATAGGGAGATACCAGGGCCTTTAAGGAGAGAGGGACCAAATGACCTGGAGACAACTGGTTTCACAGATCAGTCCAGGGAGAAGGCAGGATGGCGGGAAGGCCAGACATTATAAGTAAGGCTGAGAGATGTGCCATGTTCTCATGTGATATTGAAAATGTGGTCACGTTTTTTAGCTATAGGCCATTCAGTGTCCTTTGGAGGAAAACCTAGATTATGATTTCTTCATTTCTCAGTTAAAAAATCCTTTATAGTCAACCTTCTTAATCTCCATCCTTTTAAATTCTGAATTCATTTTGGTGAGTTGACTTATATGGTCTTTTATTTATAATATCAACTACTTTTTTCCCTTTTTGTTTCTTATTCTTGCAAAGACAAAATTGTTAGGAATAACAAAAAAGAAAAGGGAGAATTTCTAGAAAAAAAAATGCAGCGAGATGAAAGGCAAAGGATTAGGGAAGGGCCATGAGCTCTGAGTTTGACCTCATAATCGAAAGGCTGGCTCCAAGGGACACTAGGCTTCCAAACTTTTTGCCTGCCTTTCCCTTTCTCCTTCATTTATCCTCTCCTTTCTTGCTTCCTTACTTGATGTCTTTCATCCCCGAGACTGCTCTTTTCCTCTCCTCCCTGGACAGGAATCACCAGTAGAGAAATATTTAATCATTTCTTCAATTAATCTGCCCATCAACATTTACTGACCATCTACCATTTACCAGACCCTGTTCAGGCGCTGCATATAAAGTCAGAGGAATAGGACTTCCCTGGTGGCACAGTGGTTAAGAATCTGCCTGCCAATGCAGGGGACACGGGTTTGATCCGTGGTCCAGGAAGAGCCCACATGCCGCGGAGCAACTAAGCCCGTGCGCCACAACTACAGAGCCTGTGCTCTAGAGCTCGCGAGCCACAACTACAGAAGCCCACGCGCCTAGAGCCTGTACTCTGCAACAAAAGAAGGCACTGCAGTGAGAAGCTCGCACACCACAACGAAGAGTAGCCCCCACTCGCCACAACTAGAGAAAGCCCACACACAGCAACGAAGACCCAATGCAGCCAAAATAAATAAATAAATTTATAAAAAATAAAATTAAATTAAAAAATAAAGTCAGAGGAATAGAGATTCCTGCCTGCCTAGAGCTTACAGTCTAGTGGGGAAGAAAGATAAGTAGTATAAGTATCCTTGGGCGTATGTCAGGGGCAGCTAACCTAGCCTGGGGAGTCAGGAAGAGTACTAGAGATGGCAGTATTCCCTCTGGCTGATCTTAAAGGCTTAGAGTAGAAGAGGGATCTCTCCTGTATCCCTGTACTCCTTGCTGCTGCTCTGTAAGAGCTAGCAAACTTAGAGTGGGGCCCTGCAGTAGTCCTTATTTCTTTTTTTTAAATTTTATTTATTTATTTATTTGGCTGCGCTGGGTCTTAGTTGCGGCACTCGGGATCTTCATTGTGGCGTGTGGGATCTTTAGTTGCAGCATGTGAACTCTTAGTTGCGGCATGTGGGATCTAGTTCCCTGACCAGGGATGGAACCTGGGCCGCCTGCATTGGGAGCGCAGAGTCTCAGCCACTGGACCACCAGGGAAGTCCTTACTTCTCAAACGCATAGTTAGATTGTCAAGGATATAGAGAAATTGGAACCCTCATACACTGCTGGTGGGAATGTAAAATGGTGCAACTGCTTTGGAAAACAGTCTGGCAGTTCTTCATATTATTAAACATAGAGTTACTTTATGGCTCAACAATTCCACTCCTAGGTATATACCCAAGAAAATGAAAATGTATGTCTACATAAAAACTTGTACACACATGTTTGTAGTAGCATTATTCATTAGAGCCAAAAATTTGAAACAACCCAAATGTCCTTTAACTGACAAATGGATAAACAAAATGTGGTATATCTATACAGTGGAATATTATTTGGCCATAAAAAGAAATGAAGTACTGATTCATGCTACAACCTAAATGAACCTTGAAAACATTGTGTTAAATTAAAGAAGCCAGACCACACAGTGCTTAATTCCATTCATATGAAAGTCTAGGACAGGAAAATCTATAAAGACGGAAGTAAATTAGGGGTTGCTTAGGTTGAGGGGGGGTGGTGAGATAGCTAAAGGTTATGGGGTTTCTTTTTTTTTAAATATTTATTTATTTATTTGGCTGCATTGTGTCTTAGTTGCAGCATGCGGGATCTTTGTTGCGGCACGCGGGCTTCTCTCTAGTTGTGGTGTACGGGCTCTAGAGCGCACAGGCTTAGTTGCCCCTGGCATGCGGGATCTTAGTTCCCGGACCAGGGATCAAACCTGCGTCCCCTGCATTAGAAGGTGGATTCTTAACCACTGGACCACCAGAGAAGTCCCATGGGGAATTAATTATAACTGAGGAGAGTCAAAAGGATATCGACTACTAAACTTAAATAGAAGTTGAAATTTTTCCCGTTCATATAAGGTACCTGGCGCACCTTCTATGTCTACAATCCATTGTGGAACTGAATTTTGAACACTCTTTTCATTTAAAGTCATTCCAGGAGGTGGGTCATTTTGCAAAGCCAACAGTTCTTTCTGTAGTCATTTCTGCATTGACGCCATGATGGAACCATCCCCCCAAGGCCGGTGAGGCAGAGATGCAGGGGGAGGAGCTGCTGTGTTTGCGTAAAGGCGTGGGGCCCAGCATCCCATGGGGTTTCTTTTTGAGGGGATGAAAAAGTTCTAAAATTGTGGTGATGGTTGCACATATCTGTGAGTATAATAAAAACCGTTGAATCGTGTACTTTAAATGGGTGAATTGTATGGTGTGTGAATTATATCTCAATAAAGGTGTTAAAACAACAATAAGAAGCATACCTGGGGACCTAAAAGATCTGCAATTCTGATTAAAATTGTGGGCCTCATGGTCATTGTCAATTTTAAGGTCTAGAAAGGACTTTTTATTTTGGGTCTTGTGGCCTTTCAGAGTTCCTTCCTCAGTATACAAAGAAAATTAATGCATTTGGGTGGCCAGCACAAACAGATGCAGAGGGGTAGACTGTGCATTCTCATACTTCCCCTCCCTAACTTGACTCTCTCATAATGTTTTGGTTTAAGATTTATGACGGTGTACCTACTGTGTAGAAGGTATATGGAAAGAGCTAGTCTCTTTATTTTTCCAATGGTTGAAATTAAGTTACTAATAGGCTACCCTCTATATAAACAGATAAAGCTCTTTAGAAGATAGGCAATGTGGGGACTTCCCTGGTGGTGCGTGGTTAAGAATCCACCTGCCAATGCAGGGGACGTGGGTTCGAACCCTGGTCTGGGAAGATCCCACATGCCATGGGGCAGCTAAGCCCGTGTGCCACAACAACTGAAACCTGCGCTCTAGAGCCCGCGAGCCACAACTACTGAGCCCATGTGCCACAACTACTGAAGCCTGCATGCCTAGAGCCCATGCTCTGCAACAAGGGAAGCCACTGCAATGAGAAGCCCATGCACCACAACGAAGAGTAGCCCCCGCTCGCCACAACTAGAGAAAGCCTGCCCACAGCAACAAAGACCCAACGCAGCGTAAATAAATAAGTAAATAGAAGATAGGCAATGCGATACAAAGAATAGTTGCAAAGCATCCTGGGATTCTGGGCTCCCTCTATGGCATGTAGGGAAACATCATGGTGACATCAGCTAGAGCAAGACTGATTCCCAGTCCTTCTTGATGTTGAGCAAGTTCCAAGACTTGGCTCCCTCCTCACATGCTTCCAATCACCCCTTCATTTGGTTTCTAGACTCAATTAGTTAGTCTATTTCCATACCACCCCCACCCCCACAGTGTCCAAATTGGCCCTCCAGTACTGAAACCATGTGCCGGAAATTCATTAAGCTGAACACATGGGAAATTACAGAGGAGATTTCACTTGTCACTTGGGCTCAAATATAGAAAGTAATTTTAAAAGGACAGTGGCAAGAGGCTATTTTTATCTTGCTTGTTTGTGCTGAATTTTCTTATCTTGCTGTCTCTCATTCTCTTCCTGGCTATCTCTCCTCTTCTTTGCTTCTTCTTTAAAATAAATGTTGGCCTTTTTAATCTTCATCTTAGGTTCTCTTCTCTTGCTTTATGGAGTCTTTTGTCTGCCTTTGTCATTCATTTATTCATTCATTCAACAAATATTGAATATCTACCAGGTCCTGTGCTGGGCACTAGGAGAATACAGTGGTGAATAAGACAGACATGGTCCTTACCATTATGGAGATTACAGTCTGATGAGGCAGGTGGACATCAGGTAGATTGAGTTCGGTTTTGGTCACAGGAAAGCCTTGAGGGAGTTACTGGCACCTTTCTGATGCTAAGTTTAACCTGCAGTAAATGTGCATGTGAAAACAGCCAAAATCCCAGCATGTTTGTGGGGTTAAAGAAGAAACTAAATATATCAGAAGGAATGCAAGGAAATCAAAGACCCAGGTTTCTGTGTTATGTACAAGCCCCTGGGGTAGAGAGAACATGGATTTGACAGTCAAATGTGGATCTGATTCTGACTCCACCACTTAAATATTAGTGGTTTGACTGCTGAACCTCAGTTTCCTCACCTATAAAATGAGAATTGTAATCACTACATTTTAGGTTGTTGTGATGATTAAACGAGATAGCACATATAAGGGATGGGGCAGGTGCCCAACATATGTTGCTTCCGTTCCCATTACCTCCTTATCCCACCTTTGAATCTCACAATTACAAAAAAAAAAAAAAAAAAAAAAATCCAGCCTCTCATTTGATGGGAAATGAGGTTCTTCAGTTGGTATTAACCAATCATATGCCCAGAGAAATTGGTTACTACAAATTGCACTATACATGCAATTTATGACAGATTACTCCCTTATTCTGGGGTAAAGAAAAGGCAGTAAAAAAATGAAATTATACAAAAAGACTGAAATAAGGTATAACAAAGGACTTCCTCACCATGAGGGCTGGAAATATGAGTGGATGCCTCGGAGAGCTACAGAATCTTTTTTTTCTAAGAGTACCTGTTTAGACTGGGCTAGGGAAGGTCGACCTGTAGGTAAACCTGCCAACCTCTTCATGTCCCATTTAGCCTAGGGAATCTTTTCAGGAGGAATTGCTGTTCTTCCTTTTCCAAGCCAGGCGTCCTCTGGGGAGATGAATGCTGCCAAGAAGGCTTATTGCTCACAAGGAAAGGAAAAATGGCAGCTGCCATTTCAGGCACTTAATAAGTACACTAAATTGAGAAGCTGCTGATTTGGTTTACCTGATTCCTCCCCCCTGATAAAGAAGAGATCTCTTCAATCAGACGTTCTTTGAAACTGAAAAGGAAGCCTGAGGTCCAACTGCGGAAATTGGCAGAGGCAGCACTCAAAGGGATAAGCCCGGCTCAGCAGGCGACACCAGGGTTCCTGGATTCACTCCCCCGCCCCCGCCCACAGGAAATTTCAAGTTGCCTTTGTTCTGCTGAGTTCTTTTCAAAGGGCATTATTTTAGTTGTCCTCTCCTCCTTTACCACCATTTTTCTTTCTTCTTCCTTCTTTTCCTTATTCTCGCTTTCCTTCCCTCCTCTCTCGTGCCGCCTCCATTTCATTTTCTCCACTACCCTCTCCTCCCAATCTATATCAGCTATGGGATCTCGTCGCCTACCCCACTGGGATTTCGGTTCCAAAAACTTTAGAATTCCTTCTTCTAAAGTAACAGTATTATGCTGCTAACAAAGACGCTGCTCTGTATATTTAGAGAGCAAGGTTTCCGCAAGTGTAGTCAGGTACGTTGGGGGAAGACCTTTCAGGCAGGATTTTCAGAGCCTTTCATACGCTAATGAATCGTGAGTGTCCATGGGGGAGGGGGTGCTTAGAATATTGGAACCCATTTTCCCAAACCTCTTGATCTTTTTTTTTCTCCACAGAGCATATCCTGGGACAGATGGTCTTTGGAACACATTTCAGAAACAATCATATCATGTGCTAGGTTTTTTTAAAATGCTGTAACATTCATCATCATTTGATTTTTACAACTACCCTATGATAGGACAGGGAAGTTATAATAGCCTCACTTTATAGATGAGTAAAACTGAGGCTCAGAGAGATTGCATGCCTGGCTCATAGTAACATAGCTAACCAGCAAGCAAAGCTAGGTCTTCTTGTTTATGGCCCTACTCTATCTGCACTGCCTTGTACTGTGTTTAAATATAATACATATGTGACATCATAATATGGCATGTGATATACGATATAGGATCTAAAAGACATACATACTATAAGTGGTGAATTATGACATTCATTTTTTTCCCATTCAGCTAAATATGTATTGCACATCTATTATGATGTGTTTATCACTATTCCAGGTGCTGGGGACAGAGCAGTGACCAAAATAGACAAAAACACAAATTCTTGCCTTCACGGAACTTACATTCTAGTGGGGGAGATAGAAGTTATGAGATAAATATGTAAAATATATTCCATTATATATGTTACATTTTTTATATATATATATATATGCCTTATAATCATAAGGGCTAAGAATAAAAATAGAGAAAAGGATAGGCAGATGTGGGAGTTGCAGATAAGGGGTGCAGGGGGTCAAGGAAGGCTATACTGAAAAGGCTACATTTGAATAAAGACCTGAAGGAGATAAGGGAGTGACCATGCAGAGGTTTAGGGTGCCTAGGAGGGGGCTCCAGCAGATAAAAGCAAGTTCAAAGGGCCTCAGGCAGGAGTGAGCCTAGGGTGAGGGTGAGCTATTGAGAGGGTGGGGTGGTAGGAGATGAGGTTAGAGAGATTGAGGGGTTGGGGTCCAGATGCCACCTCTTACAAGGAAATGAAGTGATATAATGCAGATGATATGCCATGATACAATATTAATAATACCATATGACAGGTCTATTATGTTGCTACATAACAAATTACCCCCAAACTTTAAGAGTTTAAAACAGCAAAAGCTTATCTCACATAGCTTCTGGGGGTTGGGAACTGGGAGCAGCTCAGCTGAGCTGGCTCAGGGTCACTCATGAGGCTGCAGTCAGGCTGTCCACTAGGGCCTCAGTCCTCTGAAGGCTTGCCTGAGGCTGGAGGATCTGCATCCAAGCTCACTCACATGGCTGCTGACAGAAGGCCTAAGTTCCCTCACATGAGCCTCTCCATAGGGCTGTTCACTACATAGCAACTGGCTTCCCCCAGAGAGAAAGTAACCAAGGCGGAGCCACAGTATCTTTTATAATCTAATCTTGGAAGTTACATACCTTTACTTCTGTTATATTGTGCTAGTCTCACAGATAAACCCTGGTACTATGTGGGAGGGGACTACAAGTATATGAATATCAGGAGATGGAGGCTGGCTACTATAACTGGTTTAAGGAAGAAAACGTCCTCAAAATAACCAATACTTCAACAAATGTGTGCCAGATATTAGCATGTGTCTCCCAAAACACTGGAGCTCACAGCCCCATGTGGGTTGAGGCCTGAACAGGGACACACAGAGAGCAGGAGCTTCAGAAACCCACTGTGGGCCTGAAGGTCTTATTTCAATTCTGCAGGAGCATGTTTCTTTCTTCAAAGCCCCACTTCCTCTAGGCCTGGGCTCATTATTTCACTCACCCAGTTAACGCAACGTAGAATAATCTTAGTTAAACCTGCAAAGAAACAAAAATGCTTTGAGGAAAGCAGTAAAACTTCAAAGGCAAGCTAGGACCTCTCTGGGCAACTTAACCTTGAGATGACACTGGACTTTTATGAAGGGCAGAGACAACACACCTACCCCTCCACACTCTCGTGGATCTTCTTGTGAAGGCTTCCTGCCTGGTCTAAAAGGAATGATGACAGGGAAGAGAGTATTTGCTCTGTCCCTGAGGCCCAGCATTGGGTCTGTTCAGAGACAAAGACATGGCCTCCTGAGACCCAGGCAGGTCTCCTGCCGACTCCTGCCAGGTTCAGCTTTGGCTATGCAGCCGGAGTCAGCCAGTTTCCTAAGTTGAGCAGCAGATGGCATCGCAGCCTCAGGAGCGAGCATCCCAGACTGCTGGCGAGAGCAGCAGCACAATTAAGAACTCAGACTCCTGCTTGGCATCTGGGAGTTCCTGGGGTGGGGGCCCCTGCCTCCCCAGCTCCCAGCTCAGGAAGTTTCTGCTCTGTGCCTGCAGATTGGGATATGGTCAGGCTGGTATCTCAGAGAGTAGAGCTTGGAGCCCCCAGTTAGGAAACAGATGATGAACATAGGGTCTTTTCTACGATCCTTTCTGAAAAAGATGAAAATCAGAGGTTGCTGTGCCCAGAGCTACTGTGTTTTTCCATCACCGCCTATCCCTTGCTTGTGAGGGTCTGCACGGAGTATATCCTGGTTGGGGGGCTGACAGGTCCCTGGCAGAAGCCTCCTGGGATGACCAGATGGGGCCAAAGACAATTTGAGGGATCAGAGGGCTCTGGAAAGCATCTGAGGAATCCTAAGGACTCAATATTGAATCTTTTTTCTCCCTAGTCACCTGAATGAGGAGCCAAGCCCCAGAGCTTTCTCCTAGCAACACAGGGAGGGTTCAGTCCCACAGGCCTTCTTTTTGTGCCTCAGTCTCCTTCTTTCTCTCTGTATTTCTGACTCCTCCTCCTCCTCCACCTCTCTGTTCCACTTTTTCTCTCCTTCCTTTTTCCTCTGTCACCTCTGTCCATTGATGTCTTTCCCTTTGTGGATCTCTTTCTTTCTCTGCTCCAGGATAGCAAGGAAAGCCAGTTACCAAACTGCCCTGGCAGAGTGCCTGTGGGCACTGGGCTGCAACACCATTGCCCGTCTTTAGAGGCTTGGACCCTCTCCACTCGGTCCACCCTCCCTCATTCCCTTCCTCCCTGCTGCTGCTGCTGCTGCTTGATGGCTGGTCCCAAGAAAACCTGTAAAAAGGGAGGTCCAGAGATCACCAAGAGAATATATCTCCTCCCTCAGAGCCTGTGCTCCTTGCTTTGTAGCTATGGAGAGGAAAGCCCTCAGGGGCTTCCCAATAAGACTGAGATCCACTCAACCTCCTGTTCACTAGTTACCCATTTATGCCACTAGAATGTGAACTTGACAGCAGGGACTGTCTATCTTGTTCACTGCTGCATCCATAGTGTCTAGTACATATTATCTATTATCTATCTAGTACATATTATCTATCTAGTACATATTACATTATCTAGTAGATAATACATATTTTTTTAAAAACAATAATGAGAGGATGGATGGAAGGATGAATGCCATGCTCTGTATTAGGTGTTGGAGTACTAACGTGAAAGGTGCCATCCCAGTCCATAAAGAGAGAGGAACACCCAGAGAAGCAGTAATCCATAATAGTAACTATGTGGATGGTGGTGGTAGAAGCTGCAGTGGGTGTCTGAGTCTGCACTGTTAAAACAGAGAAGGCTTTGTTCACTCACCACTTCAACAGTTGTTCATGGAGAACCCATTAGTACTAGACTCTGGATTATAGCAGGGGATAAAGTAGGCCCACAGTTGGGTGTGGGAGATATGAATAAATAAATGGGTAGTAACAAACAGGATAAATGCTGTCTTAGGGGAAATAATGGACTCTGGGGGCAGAAAGCAGAGGCAGCTCACCTAGTCTGGGGGGTTCTGGAAGGCTCAGTGGTGAAGTGAGTTCAGGCCGAGACCTGCTTGAAGGGTTAGTGGAAGTCAGCTAGGGAAGGAGCAGGAAAAGAGAATTCCAGGCCAAGGGAACATCGTGTAGGGTCAAGAGAGAACAGGCAAGTTTCAAGGAACTGAGAAAAAGTGTCAGGAAATCTGGCTGGAGTACTAGTATGGTGGTAGGCTCAGCTGAAAGACACGCACCTAGAGAAGCGGGTGGGAGTGGGGTGAAAGAGCCGCCACACCAGGTTAAGGATTATGGCTTTACCTTGAGGGCATGGGAAACCATTTAAAAGTTTTAAGAAAGGAGGTGATAAGATTAAGTTTACATTCTAGAAAGATCACTCTGGGTACAGTATGGGAAATGGATAGTGTAGGGCCAGAGTGGCATCCTAGAAACCAGTGAGGGAGTAGTCCAGGCAAGGAATAACAGCCTGAATGGTGATGATATCAGTGGGGATAAAGGTCATGTTTGAGTCAAGACTGGGGATAATTAGGAGTTTTCCTGGTAACAAACTTGGGGTGGAGGGGATGCTGGCATTCCTGAGAGAGAAAATGCCTGTGCAAAGATTTCAAGAACTTGTCATGTGCTGAGAAGCTTGTGTGGTTATGTATTTTTAGCTTGTGAGAGGGCATGGGGTGGGTGGTAGGAGATGAGATAGAGAGGAACTAACCTTTGCTGAAGAGCCTTGGAAGCCCAGGGTGAGGCCAGACCCCTTTTGTTAGAGTTGGGGGAAGAGGGGGGAGGTATGGCCATCCTCTCCAGATACCTGAATTATCTGGAGGCTTCCAGAGGGTCCTGGTCCATCCAGGCATCTTCAGAACAAACATATTACCCAGAAGCTGAAGGACAAGGGCAAACAGTATCCAAGGAGGTGAAGGAGGATGTGGGAACTGGAGGAAGCAAGTGGACCAAGACAAGGAGTGGGGAAAATAGAAGAAGACTGCCTGCCAAGCACAGCCAGGTAGCAAAGCTGGGTGAGATAGGCCCCATCAGAGCCTGGAACTCTCTCTTCCAGCATTATCTAGTCTCTGGATTCTTTTCCTGTTCTGTCTCCAGACCTCAAAACCTCCTATGGACATCTCTAATTTTTCCCCCAACGAAGAGATTTGGAAAAGGCCAGAGAGCATGGACCAATTAGTGTAATGCTTAAGAAATTGGGCTCTGCTTCTTCCTTGATTTGCAACTTTGGGCAAAAAATCACTTACAGGAGCCATTTTCCTCACCTATGAAGTGGGGACAATAATAACGTCTACGTCATCGGTGCTGAAAGGTTGAAATGAGGTAATGTGAACAGAAAGCTTACACAGTGAAGGTTCTCAATAAATTTTTGGTGTTATTAAGATTATGATATGAGCCAAGTGGGATGTGGGGGGCCAAGGGGGTATAGAAAGAGATAAGAAGGGATGTAAGTGAGGTGGGCCGAGTGGAAGGGAAGTGAGTTCCAACCTGTGCAGATTCTTCATTGGCTTCCATGGTCTATGAGACAAAATCCTCCACCAATGCTGGTTCCTGCCTACCTGTCCTGCCTCATCTCCATTACTCCCAACCTCATTTAACAGACTAAACATAACACACGCTACTACCTCTGATTCCCAGAACATACCAGGTTCTTCAGGTGTTTACATGAGCTATTCTTCTGGAGAGAAAATGACTTCATACCAATATACCAGGAAGCTTTCAGAGACCTGGAGCACATGTTAGGAGGGGACCTAGGGTGAGTCTGTTGTGGGAGGGGCATGGGGGACTAAGGGAGGGAGGAGCAGGGAAAGATAATATGGCCCAAATAAGTGGCATTTGACAGAGTACTTAGGTGAGGGGCAGGCAGGCTGGTAGGCATGCTTCTCTTGGTAGTGAGGCTAAGACTGGAGAAGAGGGAAAGGGGAAGGGTTTAGGGGAGTCCCAGCACATACCTGGTCTTCCAGCCCCTCCCCCATTTTCTCTTTCCTTTCTCCCTTTAGGGTCCGCGTTCTCTGGGAGGGAATTGCAAGCCTGGGAGTGTTCCCCAGGACTTACTTGTTTCTGTTAGGAGATAAGGTTCCAGGACACAAAGGTCCCATTACTATACTCTGTGGAAAGTGCCTTATGAAGGCTTATGCGAAGGGCAATGGGAGCCTGGAGACACAGGTAGGTAACCCAGCCCCTGGGAAGGATTTGCAGAGGAGGGAAGAGGGGCAGCAGGGCCTCAGGGCAAAGAAGTAGATGATCAAATGCAAAAAGATTTCCAGGCAGTGGGCACAGCTCAAAGGGAGGCAGGTTCTGCCTGGTCCCTGTGGAAGATAAACGTATTCTTCATCCCTCTCCTTTCCTCCATCTCCAGAACTGAACTCTTGTGCCTCCTTCTCCCAGCCCGCCCTTAGAATCATTGGCTAGTAGAGCTAAAAGAAATCTTGGTGACTTGTAGGTCATCCCAGTCTTTTGAATTTTATTTTATATTTTTTGGCTGCACTGCGAGGCATGCAGGATGTTAGTACCTCAACCAGGGATTGAACCCGTGCCCCCTGCAGTGGAAACGCGGAGTCTTAACTACTGGACCACCAGGGAAGTCCTCTTTTGAATTTAATAGGTGAGGAAACAGAGACCCAGAGAGAGGAAGAGCTTGTCTAAGGGATCTCAGTGGATGAGGAACTTGGACTCAGAAGTCAGGGTTTCATACTCATCTCTGCTCACATTTCCCAGTGCCACATTGCCCCCCATCTTCCACCCCAAATCCCAGGGGCAGGGTTTTTTTTTCCCAGGTGAGGACAGGGAACCTTCTATTATCCAATAATAATAACTACAACAACTATCCTTTATTGAACATTTGCTGTGTGTCAGGCACAGTTCTAGGTGCTGGGGACATCAATAAAACAAAGTTTCCACTCCCATGTAGCTCACATTCTGGTGTAGAGACCAAGTTAAATAAACAAACTTGTTCTGTGTCAGGTGGTAAGTGCTATAAAGAAAATTAAGGCCAGAAAGAGGGTCGAATGTGACTATAAGGAGACTATTTTAGATAGGGGCATATATTAGTTATCTATTGTTGCATAATGAATTGCTCTAAAACTTAGAGCTTTAAAACAACAGCAAACATTTATTATCTTTCACGGTTTCTGAGGGTCAGGAGTGGCTTAGCTGGGTGTTTCTGGCTCAGGGTCTCTTTTGAAGGTGCAGCCAAGGTGTCAGTCAAAACCGCAGTATCTGAAGCCTTGACTAGGGCTGAAGGATCTTCCAAGATGGTTGGCTCACAGGGCTTTGGCTGGAGGCCTCAGTTGCTCACCACGTGGTCCTCACTATCTGAGTATCCCCATGGCATGGCAGTGTGTGATCCAAGAAAGAGAGCAATGAGGAAGCCACTTTTTATTATGCAATAATTTTAGATTTACAGAAAAGTTGCAAGGATAGTACAGAGAGTTCCTATATACACTTTACCCAGCTTTCTCTAACATTAATATCTTACATAACCATGGTGCATTTGTCAAAACTAAGAAATTAACATTGGTACACTACTATTAACTAAACTATAGACTTTATTCAGATTTCACCAGTTTTTCCATCAATGTCCTTTTTCTGTTCTAGGATCCAATCCAGGATGACACGTTGCATTTAGTCATCATGTTCCCTTAGTCTCCTTTGATCAGTGACAGTTTCTCAGTCTTTCTTTGTTTTTCATGACCTTGAGAATTTTGAAAAGTACTGATGAAGTGTTTTGTAGAATGTCCTTCAATTTGGGCTTGTCTGGTGTTTTCTCCTGATCAGACTAGGGTAATCATAATGCCTTTTGTGACTTTGTCTTAGCAGTCACACACTGTTATGCCATATTCTATTCTTTAGAAAGCAGTCACTAAGTTGGACCAACATTCAAGGCGAGGAGAATTGAGTTCTACTTCTTGAAGGGAATAGTATCGGATAATTTGTAGGCATATTTTAAAATTACTACAGGGGAGTCAGGGAAGGTTTCCATGATAAAGTGACACTTGAGTAAAGACTTGAAATAAACAAGGGAGAAAGCCATGGACATATTCAGGATAAAGCTTTATAGGCACAGGGTATAGCCAGTGCAAAGGGCCTGAGGCAGGAGTGTGTGCAGCAATGTTTGAGGACTGTCAGGAAGCCAGTGTGGCTTACCAGAGAGAGCAAGGGGGAGAATGGTAGGGCATGAGGTCATAAAATTTGTGGCCTGGGGTTAGGGAGGTAATATAGGGCCCTGTAGAACTACAGAACTACAGAATCCTGTAGTAAGGATTTTGGACTTTATGCAGAGTGAAATGGGGAGCCATTGAAGGGTTTTGAGCAGAGGAGTGACATGATTTTAAAAGGATCTGTGGCTGCTGTGTGAATAGACTATGGGTGTCAAATGAGGAAGAACTCAGTGTTCTTCTAGAAGGAGGCTCTTCCATAGTCCAATTGAGAGATAATGCTTATTGTCTCATTTAATCCCTAACTCAAGGGCTATTATGAGGATTAAATAAGATAACATATTTTGGGTGCTTGGCACACAGTAGGTGCTAAGTATAACAAAATCTCGAGGAACAGCAATGTCTAGAGGGAGTAAATGAGTATCTTTGGGTCTGGACAACCTGCTACTTTTATGGCTCTAGGGATACAAAGAAAAAAAAAACTGAGTTTTTGAGGAGCTCAGAATCCTGTGGGTTGGACATTTCTGCAGAGATAATCCCAATTCGACTGGCCAAAATGACTTGACACAGGGGGGGCTCTGGTGGTCCTGTGAGGAATGCCTGATTTGGGGGAAGTACAAAAGGATTCATCTCACACACAACTTCTGCCCTTTCCATCTATAGTCTACTCACTTAGAAGCCAGGCTTCAAACTCAGGGCTGTCTGAATCTTCAGGCCCACATTCCCAACCACTCTGATATACTGAAATGGAGTAGGACCCTATGGTCCTTCCCCCACCCATGTCTTCTGCCTGCCTTTTGTCTGTAGAAAAACTTTAGCCAAAGAATACGTTTAATCAGAGAAGTGAGAAAATGCTGACACAAAGGAAGACAGTCAAATAAGACCAAATAATCATAGCTTAGTCATTAAACAAAGTCAAGGACCTTTAGTTCCTCTTCAAGGGCTATGGATAATATTCTGAGCCATACCCTGGGAGCTGTCTTGCAGATACTGAAACCCCCACCAGGTGGAAGAAGTTAACTCCATCATGACCAGACTGTAGCCATGACATAAGTTGCCAAAATTCCGAGAACTTTCCCTCAAAGAAATGGGGACAAATGGACTCTGGAACTGAAGATTAACTGTACTTAAAACAATCAAGGTGACACTGATCAGACCACTGCATGACCAATTTCAAGATGACTGTCAGAGCTGACTGTACTGTTTCTGCACGTAGCCCCCTCCCTCTGCCTATAAAAGCTCTTGCCCCCTGATTGTCAGTGGTGGGGGGGGTTGGCCTTTGGACAACAGGAGTCTGCCCCCTCCCACCCCTCCCCCTCCCCCCCACCCCCAGTTGGCAGCCTCTGAAATAAAGCAAACTTTCCTTTCCACCACCCTTGCCTCTTTATTGGCTTTAGAGCTGTGAGCAGCCAGATCCCACTTTTGGTAACAATACGGCCAACCATGTGGTGACATGGTTCTCTACACTTAACCCATGGACTTGCTGGTTACAGCCTCGGCAGAAGCTGCTATGCAATGGATTGAGGAGTTTTCAAAACCCAAAGAGAGAGGGAAAACCAGGCTTATTATCCTCTGATTGGTATTTACTGCAAGTAACATGTAATTAACACACATAGTGGGAGAGGAAGTAGCTATCTATTGGTTATGCGACTCCTGTGGTTAAGGCTTTGGTGAGGCTTCTCTGGATGAGGATGTGGGAAGGTCAGTGCTTTGGTCCTGAGACCCCTCTCCCACAGACCCACCAGCACTGGTTCAAAAAACTGCAAAAAAACTGCCCTTTTTCTTTTTTTAAAAGTGTCTGCCCATTTTACAGATGGAGAAAAGTGCCCTCTGCAGGGCACTTCCACTTGGCCTCTGAAATCACCAATTGAAATTCTTTGGATGAGCTTTCTCTCAAAGAGAAACAAAGAAGCAGGGATGCAAAAAGAACAAGAATGAGAGTGAGACAAAGAAATTGAGGAGGGGGGGGGGGTCTTCCCTGGTGGCGCAGCGGTTGAGAGTCTGCCTGCTGATGCAGGGGACATGGGTTCGAGCCCTGGTCCGGGAGGATCCCACACGCCGCGGAGCAACTAGGCCCGTGAGCCACAATTACTGAGCCTGCGCGTCTGGAGCCTGTGCTCCGCAACAAGAGAGGCCGCGACAGGGAGAGGCCCGCGCACCGCGATGAAGAGTGGCCCCCGCTTGCCACAACTAGAGAAAGCCCTTGCACAGAAACGAAGACCCAACACAGAAAAAAAAAAAAAAAAAAGTTCCTTCACTCCAAAGTAGAAAATGGCCAAGATTTGGGACGAACTAAAATCCCACTCTTCAGTTTAAAAAAAAAAAAGAAATTGAGGTGGATACAATTAGAGGAAGCAGAATTAATCATGGGACCAGAAGAGGCAGAACATCTGAGGGAAGTTACAAAAAAGAAGACAGCTGAAGAATAGGGAGAAGAACAGGCGCTTCTTCCTCACTAAAGGGTCAGCTGATAACAGCCCCCTCCATGTCTGCAGTGATAGAACACCTCCAGCACCTGCCCTCAGATCCCCCTCGTCATCACCCTGCGTGGAGGGCAGGGTGGCATTCACTCCCCAGGAGCTCCTCATCCCTTTGTTCCTTCATTCCTTCAACATACAGTTAATGAGAACCTCCTTTGGGTTAGAAACTGCTCAAGATGTTTGGGATATAGATGTGAATAAGGCAATAAGCACACAAGTGAGTTAACAAGTTCATTGTAGATAGTGGTGAATTCTGTGAAGAAAATGAAGTAGCAGGATGGGGTGTGTTGGGGAGGCTGCCCCGACTAGAGTGTTGTCATCTGTGCAATGGGGTTAGTAACAGGACCGTTCTCACTGGGTTGCTGTGAGGATTATGGGAGTTAATACATAAAGCGCTTAGCACAGTGCCTGGCACAGAGTGAGCTCTCATCTCTCGTATCCTAATGTGGGCAGGGCGTGTTTCTCGGACAAAGTTTTGTTCCCTTCGTTGAATTGTCTTTCTCTGAAGGAAAGGGCTATTATCTATCTTGTTTTCTGCCCTATAGAAAATGCCTGGTGTACAGTCAGTCAATACTTGTTGGATGGAAAAATAAATTCCCATTTTACCAATAGAGAAACCGAAGCTGAGAGTTTAGGGGAGTAAAATCATCCAGCTAAATTAGTGGCAGAGCAGGGACTGAAATCCAGTCCTCTGGATCAGAAAGACTTCAGGCCCAGGGATTCTTAGAGGTCAGTCCTGATACCTCTAGAAGCCCACCTGTTCTCTGGATATAGGGGGATGGAAAGTGGTGGGATGTGATGGGAAGAGGTTCAGAGAGGTTTCTGATAACACCTTAAGTAGACTTAGAAGGAGTCCTGTGCCCTGTGGCTCTCCTTACTCTCCCACCCTCTCTGACCAGCTACAAAGGTGAGAGCCACCCAAAAAACCTCTGAATCTTTTTCACCCCCACTACTGTGGGCTGCTCCCCAGCAGCTAGCCACATGGCGCAGAATCATTCCATCCCTTTCACCACTAGACCCTTGACTGCTGAGATGGCTTTCCTTCTTTCCTTCCTTGCTTCCTCTTTCCAGCTTGCCCAAAGCTCTCCCTTTCTCTCCATCTCTAACCCTCTCATTCACTCCTCTCTTTCCAGATCTCTGATCTTCCTCCCTCCATTTTCCATTTTTCCCTCCTTTCCTCCCTCACTTCATAAAGCAATAGCCTTGCTCTTTCCTCCCTAAACTGAAGGGCAGGAGTGTAGTAAAACAAATGGATGTTAACAGAGTACATTTCCACTGTATTCATCCCCATGCAGAGAAGATTTATCAGGGTCTCTCACCCCGCACTGTTATGTAAATGTGGTAATCCAGTGGAAATATGATATCTGAGGAGTCTGAGGATAAAGCCACCATTAAAACTATCAATTATCCACTGGGGCTTGGATTTGGTTAACTCACTCACTGCCTTGCCTGCCTCCTGCCTTTCCTCCTCTGGGGGGAAAACTTGACAGGTGGCGACAGCTTATAAAAAATGCTTTCTGCCTCCTTGGCTCCCTGGAGGTCATCGGGAGAATCAGATGTTTGTAAAGTGTCTGAGGAATTATAAAGTGCTACATAATTCAAGGGTATTATTATTTCTATTGTCACGTGGGCCATCTCTGTGCCTCTTTGATGTGACAGGTGTCTGCTCTGTCTGCAAGCCTGGGCTAACCCCATGCTTGGGTGTCTGTCACCTCCTTCTGTTGGCCTGCACCTAGAAGCAATGCTCCTTCTTTTCTCTCTTTCTAAGTAGCCCTTGGGCACTCAAGAAGCACGTTGATGTTTGTTTGTCCGAGAAGTTTAATAGGAAGATAAGCTCCTGAGGGGGATGAGAATCCTAGGAGTAGCCCTCCACATTCCCACCCCTCAGGAGTGGAGAGTGGGGCAGGTCCACAGAGGCAATGAGAATAGGAAGGGAGGCTAGGGTCAAAGCCCTTAGCCCCAGTCAGACTTCAGGGCAGCTGTACCGAGGGCCTCAGGATTGCATGTGCTGCCCTACATTACTCAGAGGCTGTGCTCAAGGAGGACTACACTGCCCTCTGTTCCCAAACAGGCAGAAAAGCCTGGTGGTAAAGAGTCCTGGATTTGAGTCCCAGTCTTCTACTTTCCAAATTAATTCCCCTCACTCTTCTCACTTGCAAAATGGCAGTGATAATAGTATCTGCCTCACAGGGTTGTTGTGAGGAATAAATGAGAAAACTTATGAAGTTCTTAGTAGGTAGTAAAATAATTTTGTTGTTGTTTTAAGTGTTGCTCAGAATGTTTTCTACATCATGGGCAATACCCCTCAAAGGCCTGGCTGTGGGGATGTAGCTCTTACTTGGCCACCTTCCCCAAGAAAGGGCCCCTAAATCTGGGTTGTGCCTGCTGCCCTAGAGATCAAGCTGTTTCACCCTAGCAACCCCTGGGGGCCAGAGCTGAGGGACCGGAGAAGGCAATGGAAAGGCAACAAGAGTTTTCAGGGAGGTGGATGTCTCTTACATAGAAATGTCAAGAGTCAGAGCTGGAAGTAGAGGAGGTGGCGGGGGTCGGGGGAGGAGGGAAGAAGATAGGATGTCTCTAAGCTGCCAGAATCCGGATGCGGCTGCAACTCTAGGGCCCTGACACTTCCTGCCACCCCCAGTCTTGAGGATGAGTCACTAGAGGGAGGAGTGATGGAGGCATCACGCTCTGCCCACAGAGCAGCGGGCTGTTCCCCAAAAGAGGGCTGGTGGGAGGGAGAAGGAGATCCAGAGGCTTAGTGGCTGAGAGGAGCTGGGAAGAAGGGGAGAGAGGAGGAGCTCTCAAGGCTCAGCTTACCTCTTGCAAGTCCAGGGAGGCAGGCGCCACCTTCCATCTCATGTGCCAGCTTCACTGCCCATCCTGGCCACAAATAGTCAATCCACAATTGCCCTTTTGACTTCTGTCTCTGCCTGTGTTAGTTTGGCTCTATCCAGTTTTCCTTCTCTACAGGGGGTTGGGTGGGGTGTGGGAGGGTGTGCTTCACATCCTTTTGGGCATCCACAATGCGGGAGGGGACAAGGGACCACTCATCACTTTTCCACTTGGCCAAATCTTAAAGTCTCCTTCACTTATTTATTTATTTATTTTATTAAAACATTAAAAATTTTTTTTATTATATATTGAAGTGTAGTTGATTAACAATGATGTGTTAGTTACAGGTGTACAGCAAACTGATTCAGTTATACCCATACAAGTATCCATTCTTTTTCAAATTCTTTTCCCATTTAGGTTATTACAGAATATTGATCTGAGTTCCCTGTGCTGTCCTTGTTGGTTATCTATTTTAAATACAGTAGTGTGTACATGTCAATCCCAAACTCCCAATCTATCTCTACCCCTGCCCTTCCCCCTGGTAACCATAAATCTGTTCTCTGTGAGTGTTTCTGTTTTGTAAATAAATTCATTTGTATCATTTTTTAAAATAGATTTTTATTGGAGTATAATTGCTTCACAATACTTTGTTAGTTTCTGTTGTACAACAAAGTGAATCAGCCATATACATACATATATCCCCATATCCCCTCCCTCTTGAGACTCCCTCCCACCTTCCCTATCCCACCTCTCTAGGTCACTGCAAAGCACCGAGCCGATCTCCCTGTGCTATGCTGCTGCTTCCCACTAGCTAACTGTTTTACATTCGGTAGTGTATATATGTCGATGCTACTCTCACTTTGCCCCAGCTTCCCCCTCTCCTCCCTTTCCCCTCCATGTCCTCAAGTCCATTCTCTATGTCCATGTCTTTATTCCTGCCCTGCCACTAGGTTCATCAGTTCCTTTTTTTTTTTAGATTCCATATATATGTGTTAGCATATGGTATTTTTCTCTTTCTGACTTACTTCACTCTGTATGACAAACTCTACGTGCATCCACCTCACTACATATAACTCAATTTCGTTTCTTTTTATGGCTGAGTAATATTCCATTGTATATATGTGCCACATCTTCTTTATCCATTCATCTGTCGATGGACATTTAGGTTGGTTCCATGTCCTGGCTATTGTAAATAGAGCTGCAATGAACATTGTGCTGCATGTCTTTTTTTGAATTATGGTTTTCTTAGGGTATATGCCCAGTAGTGGGACTGCTTGGTCATATGGTAGGTCAATTTTTAGTTTTTTTTTTTTTTTTTAATTATTTATTTTATTTATTTATTTTTGGCTGCATTGGGTCTTCGCCGCTGTGAGCACAGTTTCTCCAGTTGCGGCGAGCAGGCTCTAGAGCGCAGGCTCAGTAGTTGTGGCTCGCAGGCTCCAGACGCACAGGCTCAGTAGTTGTGGCTCACGGGCCCAGCCACTCCGCAGCATGTGGGATCCTCCCGGAGCAGGGATCGAACCCACGTCCCCTGCATTGGCAGGTGGATTCTCAACCACTGCGCCACCAGGGAAGTCCCTATTTTTAGTTTTTTTTTTAAAGATTTATTTTTTTTTTATTGATTAATTGATTGATTGATTGATTGCTATGTTGGGTCTTCGTTTCTGTGCTAGGGCCTTCTCTAGTTGTGGCAAGCGGGGGCCACTCCTCATCACGGTGCGCGGGCCTCTCACCATCGCGGCCCCTCCTGTTGCGGAGCACAGCTCCAGACGCGCAGGCTCAGTAATTGTGGCTCACGGGCCCAGCCGCTCTGCGGCATGTGGGATCTTCCCAGACCAGGGCTCGAACCCGCGTCCCCTGCATTAGCAGGCAGACTCCCAACCACTGCGCCACCAGGGAAGCCCTATTTTTAGTTTTTTAAGGAACCTCCATACTGTTCTCCATAGTGGTTGTATCAATTTACATTCCCAGCAACAGTGCAAGAGGGTTCCCTTTTCACCACACCCTTTCCATCATTTATTGTTTCTAGATTTTTAAATAATGGCCATTCTGACCAGTGTGAGGTGATACCTCATGGTAGTTTTGATTTGCATTTCTCTAATAATTAGTGATGTTGAGCATCTTTTCATGTGCCTCTTGGCCATCTGTAATTGAATTGTTTTTTTGATATTGAGCTGTTTGTATATTTTGGAGATTAATCCTCTGCCCACTGTTTCATTTACAAATATTTTCTCCCTTTCTGAGGGTTGTCTTTTCATCTTGTCTATGGTTTCCTTTGCTGTGCAAAAGCTTTTAAGTTTAATTAGGTCCCATTTGTTTATTTTTGTTGGACAGCTACATGTAAAAGAATGAAATTAGAACACTACCTAACACCATACACAAAAATAAATTCCAAACGGATTAAAGGCCTAAATTAAGACCAGACACTATAAAACTCTTAGAGGAAAACAGGAAAAACACTTTTTGACATAAACCACAGCAAGAACTTTTTTGACCCACCTCCTAGAGTAATGGAAATAAAAACTTGTATCATGTTTTTAATGTGGACCATTTTAAAGTCTTTATTGAATTTGTTACAATGTTGCTTCTGTTTTATGTTTTGGTTTTTTTGGCCAGGAGGCATGTGGGATCTTAGCTCCCCAACCAGAGACTGAACTCACACCCCCTGCATTGGAAGACAAAGTCTTAACTGCTGAACTGCCAGGGAAGTCCCTATGATTTTTTAAAAATTCTGCATATAAGAGATATCATATGATATTTGTCTTTCTTTGTCTGACTTATTTTACTTAGTATGATAATCTCCAGGTCCATCCATGTTACTGCAAATGGCATTATTTCACTCTTTTTAATGGCTGAGTAATATTCGATTGTATATATGTACCACACCTTTATCCATTCATCTGTCAATGGACATTTAGGTTGCTTCCATGTCTTGGCTATTGTGAACAGCACTGCAATGAACATTCAGGTGCATGCATCCTTTCAAATCATGGTTTTCTCTGGATATATGCCCAGGAGTGGGATTGCTGGCTCATAGGGTAGCTCTATTCTTTTTTTTTTTTTTAATAGATTTAATTAATTAATTAATTAATTAATTTTTTGGCTGTGTTGGGTCTTCTTTGCTGTGCGCGGGCTTTTCTCTAGTTGTGGCGAGCGGGGGCTACTCTTCGTTGGAGTGCAAGGGCTTCTCATTGTGGTGGCTTCTCTTGTTGCGGAGCACAGGCTCTAGATGCACAGGCTTCAGTAGTTGTGGCTTGCAGGCTCTAGAGCGCAGGCTCAGTAGTTGTGGCGCACGGGCTTAGTTGCTCTGCGGCATGTGGGATCTTCCCAGACCAGGGCTCGAATCCGTGTCGCCTGCATTGGCAGGCAGATTATTATCCACTGCGCCACCAGGGAAGCCCCGGTAGTTCTTTTTTTTTTTTTTTTTTTAACATCTTTATTGGAGTATAATTGCTTTACAATGGTGTGTTAGTTTCTGCTTTATAAGAAAGTGAATCAGTTATACATATACATATGTTCCCATATCTCTCCCCCCTTGCGTCTCCCTCCCTCCCACCCTCCCTATCCCACCCCTCTAGGTGGTTACAAAGCACTGAGCTGATCTCCCTGTGCTATGCGGCTGCTTCCCACTAGCTATCTATTTTATATTTGGTAGTGTGTATATGTCCATGCCACTCTCTCACCCTGTCACATCTTACCCCTCCCCCTCCCCATATCCTCAAGTCCATTCCCTAGTAGGTCTGTGTCTTTATTCCCGTCTTGCCACTAGGTTCTTCATGACCTTTTTTTTTTTTTTTCCTTAGATTCCATATATATGTGTTAGCATACTGTATTTGTTTTTCTCTTTCTGACTTACTTCACTCTGTTTAACAGACTAACTCCATCCACCTCACTACAAATACCTCCATTTCGTTTCTTTTTATGGCTGAGTAATATTCCATTGTATATATGTGCCACATCTACTTTATCCATTCATCCGATGATGGACACTTAGGTTGCTTCCATGTCCTGGCTATTATGAATAGAGCTGCAATGAACATTTTGGTACATGACTCTTTTTGAATTATGGTTTTCTCAGGGTATATGCCCAGTAGTGGGATTGCTGGGTCGTATGGTAGTTCTATTTTTAGTTTTTTAAGGAACTTCCATACTGTTCTCCATAGTGGCTGTATCAATTTACATTCCCACCAACAGTATAGCAGGGTTCCCTTTTCTCCACACCCTCTCCAGTATTTATAGTTTGTAGGAAGTCTCCTCCACTTTAAAAGCCTTTTCCGTGTCCCTGAGCAACCTGTCTATAACTCTATTGCAGCACTTGTTTCATTTTGTTGGGATTTTTTTTTTTTTAACGAGTTTTGTTTGTTTGTTTGTTTGTTTGTTTTTTAATATTTATTTTGGGCTGTGTTGGGTCTTCGTTTCTGTGCAAGGGCTTTCTCTAGTTGCGGCAAGCGGGGGCCACTCTTCATCGCGGTGCACGGGCCTCTCACTATCGCGGCCTCTCTTGTTGCGGAGCACAAGCTCCAGATGCGCAGGCTCAGTAGTTGTGGCTCACGGGCCTAGTTGCTCCGCGGCATGTGGGATCTTCCCAGACCAGGGCTCGAACCCGTGTCCCCTGCATTGGCAGGCAGATTCTCAACCGCTGCGCCACCAGGGAAGCCCTGGTGGGATTTTTTTTTCGGGAATGCCCGATCTCTTAGCCTTCCAGCTCCTTGGTCAGGGACTTCTTTATGTCCCTAGAGCCCATCCAGAGGTTAGGCAAAAATATATGGATGTGGCCTTGGCCCATAAATACTATTTTTTTCTTCTCTCCTTCTCTAGTTACTACTATTCTCTGACTCTTCTTTATAGTTTCCATTAACTGAGCACCTCCTATGTGCCTGGTATCTTTACACATTAATTTATTTAATCCTCATAATGACCTAATGCTCATTTTACAGATGAGATAACTGAGCTCAGTGAGGTTAAGTAACCCGTCCAAGGTCACAAAGTCAGCAGGTGCCAGAACTGAGATTGGCCAGCAAAGCCCGCAGAATTTGGTTTGTTTATTTTAAGAATCTTTTTATTATTATTTTTAAATGCGATTATCAGACCTCTTAGTTGTAACTATTTCACATAGAATTTTTAGTTAGCTTTTGACTTACCTGCTGCTTTTCTTCATATATGTATGTATGTATATATATATATATATATATATATATATAATCTTTATTGAGGTATAATTTATGTACTAAGCAATTCATTTAAAGTGCACAATTCAATAGTTTTAGTATATTTACAGAATTGTGCAACCATCGCCACAGTCAACCCTAGAACATTTTCAATACCCATTTGGAGTCATTTCCCATTTCCCCCCAACACTCCCAGCCCTAATCAACCACTAGTGTACTTTGTGTCTCCTTAGATTTGCCTAGTCTGGACATTTGATGTGAATGGAATCATACATTATGTGGTCTTTTGTGACTGGCTTCTTTTACTTAGCAGAATGTTCTCAAGGTTTATCCATGGTGTAGCATTTATTGGTACTTCATTTCTTTTCATTGCTGAATAATATTCCATTAATATTAATGGAATGGAATAATAATATTCCATTGTATGGATATTGTATGGCTATACCATAAAATACCACATTGTATTTATCCATTTATCAGTTGATAAAAATTTGGATTGCTTCCACTTTGAGGTTATTATGAATAACATTACTATGAACAGTCGTGTACAAATTTTTGTATGAACACGTGTTTTCAACTCCCTTGGGTATATGTATATCTAGGAGTGGAATTGCTGGGCCATATGGTAACTCTGTGTTCAACCTTTTGAGAAATGCCAGACTGTTTTCCAAAGCAGCTGCATCACTTTATTTTTTTTTAAATTTTTGGCCGTGTTGGGTCTTTGTTGCTGCGCGCGGGCTTTCTCTAGTTGCGGCGAGTGGGAGCTACTCTTTGTTGTGGTGCGCGGGCTTCTTATTGCGGTGGCTTCTCTTGTTGCGGAACACGGGCTCTAGGCGCACGGGCTTCCATAGTTGCCGCACGCAGGCTCAGCAGTTGTGGCTCGTGGGCTCTAGAGCGCAGGCTCAGTAGTTGTGGCACATGGGCATAGTTGCTCCGAGGCATGTGGGATCTTCCCCGACCGGGGATTCAACCCGTGACCCCTGCATTGTCAGGCAGATTCTTAACCACTGTGCCACCAGGGAAGTCCCTGCACCACTTTACAATCTCAACAGCAGTGTGTGAGGGTTCCAATTTCTGCACATCCTCCTTTTTTTTTTTTTTTAATTTACCATTTTAATCATTTAAGTGTACAGTTCAGTGGCACTAAGTACACTCACACTGTTGTGCAAGTATCACCACCATCCACCTCCAGAACATTTTCATCTTCCCAAACTGAAACTCTGTTCTCATTAAACAATAATTTCCCATTCCCCATCCTCCAAAAAGTTCAGTACTTGTTATTATCTATCTTTTTTTAAAATAATGTGTTTATTTATTTTAAAGGTTTTTTTAAAAAAATTAATTTATTTATTTTTGGCTGTGTTGGGTCTTCGTTTCTGTGCGAGGGCTTTCTCTAGTTGTGGCAAGCGGGGGCCACTCTTCATCGCGGCGCGCGGGCCTCTCACTATCGCGGCCTCTCTTGTTGTGGAGCACAGGCTCCAGACGCGCAGGCTCAGCAATTGTGGCTCATGGGCCCAGTTGCTCCGCGGCATATGGGATCTTCCCAGACCAGGGCTCGAACCCGTGTCCCCTGCATTAGCAGGCAGACTCCCAACCACTGCGCCACCAGGGAAGCCCCTCTTTTTACATTCTTGATGGTATCCTTCGAAGCACAAAAAAAGTTTTAATTTTGATGAAGTCCACTTAGATTTTTTTTTTTTTCCATTGCTCGTGCTTTTACTGTCATACCTAAGAAGGCTTTCCCTAACCCAAAGTCATGAAGATTTACTCTTATGTTTTCTTTTCGGAGTTTTATAGTTTTAGCTCTTACATTTAAGTCTATTACCCATTTTGAGTTGGCTTTTATATATAGTATGAGGAAGGGGTCTAAGTTCATTTTTTCACATGTGGATATCCAGCATCATTTGTTAAAAGGCTATTCTTTCATTATTGAATTGTCTTGACATCTTTTTTGCAAATCAACTGACTATAAATGTGAGGGTTTATTCTGGAGTCTTAAGTCCATTCCATTGATCTATATGTCTCTTTTTATGCTAGTACCACACTGTCTTGATTATTATACTCCAACTTTGTTCTTTTTATTTTTGACACTGTTGTGCTCCTCTGGGTCCCTTGCATTTCCATATGATTTTTAGGATCAGCTTGTCAGTTTCTGCAGAGAAGCCAGCTGGGATTTTGATAAGGTTTGTGTTGTAGATCAATTTGTGGAGAAAACCCTCATTCTTAATCAAGACATCATGCCATCTATCAATCCCAGTGCAAAAGGAGACAAAAGGAGCATACCAGAGGAGGGAGAGAAAGTGGTCATGCATATGGAGCCAGTAGAAATGAATCCAGATGTGGTGAGGTCCTAGGCCAAACAAGAGGCAGAATTTGGAAACACTGAATTCTTCCTTATCAGATACATCTTCCATTAATCTGATTTCAGTCCATAGACTGAAGACGCTATGGCTTCTTCCTTCCCAAGATCATTCCTTCCTTTTCCCTAAGTTCTCTTCCAAATACCCAGAGGTTATGAGAATGCCTTATATGCCTTGATTGGTGGGATTTAATCAAAACTCCCTGCTGAAAAGACCCAGGTCTCAATAATAGAAAGAAATTAATCTCATCCCCACCCCTCTTTCTGCAGTAGGAAGTGTTACAGCTCCTTCTTGGCAAGTTTTGGAGAAGTTTGCCCACCCTGGGGTCTCTGTTCTAAGGAGACCCACATTTGGAGGGTGTGCATGGCTTTCCAAGGGTGGTCTGGGGTGTGCAGGGGTAGGGAATATGGCTGCAACTCTCTTATAGTCTCCTGATCTGGTGAACTCAGTTGGACCCAAAGCATCTTGCTATAATCTGTACCTTCTGTACTTCAACCAGACCATCTTTCTTGCTAAGAGCTGGTGAGGGAATGAGGATGTGAGAGGTGGGGGTATAGGCTGGAGGAGAAGTGAGCTTAATTCCCTCCTAGTGGGTGGGAAAGGATGATTGAAATTGCTCATTTAGCAAACGATTTAGCCTGCTATAGAAAATCCTATTAAATGACAATTCTTATCTTAGTCCCTGGCTCCTGGGAAGAGCAGCTTTGGGCTTTGTGAAGACCATAGTGCACAGTCTCTTCTGAATCCAGTCAAACAATCATCACCAATAAGACATTAAAAGCCAGAGGCAGGGAAACTTCACCAGGTTTCCATGCCTCTTCCCACCCCTTCTCCCTAGTCCCTTACATCATCAGTCAATTATCTGGTTAGCTGAGCCTGTTCTTTGCCCATTGTAATATAAACAGCAAGCATTTTATGGGTCCCCATTAAGCAATGTGATCAGCATCAGTTACCTAATGAGACTCTGGAAGGTCGTGATTTAAAATCCTGTCTTCAGTTGTGATTCGGCTTTGTCTGGAGCCAACGTGATAATTGCAGTGACATCCAAACTAATGGCACTCCAGATGTGGGGCCTTTGCTCCCAGCTTGGGTTTGGCCCCGGGGAAAATTCACCCTCTGCCAAGGGGCTGATCACTGTACTTTGTTCTGAAAAGGAGAGTTTTATATGTTTTACCAGGGCTCAGAGAGTGATGACTAGATCTGCCTTGCTCTGCCCTATAGCCTTAGGGTCTCTGGGCATGTAAGAGGGTGAGACTACAGGAAAGTACAGGGACATAGGAGACTATCAGCTCCTGAGGGCAGGGAGTTTAGTCTGTTTTGTTCTTTGCTGTTTCCATAGAGCCTATAGACTACCCGGCACATAGTAGTGGCTCCATAAATACTTTATGAATGAAGGACTAGAATCCCAGGATGGTCCCTTCAGCCAGCAAGTCCTTCAGTTTGCAAGTTTAGGTATAGTTCCCTGGAAGACAAGGAGAGATTTTTGTATTTAGTGGTGATCTTTCTAGCCTGAAGATTTAGTAATTGCCCCATGTGGGCTGGTAGTCTGAGATGCAAGCATTTGACATTGACAGTCTGGTGGGTTTCATCTTTCTCTCTAAACTATCCTTACCCCCACCCCCAGACATGCTGGTTAAGGATGTTTTTTTCCAGAGCCACACAGGTGGTTCCTTTTCTTCCTCACCTTTCCTAGCTCCTCCCTTGGATAAGAAGCAGCTTAAAGCTACTTGCCAAATCCATTTGTCAATTTTCAGTTATCATTTAGTCTATGTCTCACCATCATTTGACTTAGTTCATGGCACCCTTCTTTTGGAACACTTTCTTCACCTGGCTTCCTGGGCACTAACACGCTCATGGTTTTCCTCCTGCTTTCCTGGCAGATCCTTTCCCTATCTTTATGCCTTCTACACGTTCAAGTCCCAGGGATATATCTTTTACCCATACTCATTTCTAAGTAATTTTCTCTAGCATCAAGCTTTAAATACTTTCTATACTGATGGCTATATCTCTAGTTTGGACCTCTCTTTTGAACTACAGACTCAGATGTCTAATGCCTACCTGACATTTCCACTTGTATATCTAATAGCAATCTCAAGCTTGGTATGTCCAAAAAAATTTCTTGATTCTTTGACCCTTCTAGCTCGCCATTCCCTGCACAATCCTAGTGGCATCTCCCTTTACCTGGTTGCTCAAGTCAGATACCTAGGGGCCATTCCTGACTCCTCTCTTTCCCTCAGTCCCCACATTCAATCTATCAGTTAGCTCTGTAAGCTATGTTTTCAAACTATGTTCTGCATATGACCACCTCAAATTAACTTTATCATTACCATCCTGGTTCAAGCCATCATCCTCTTTCACCTAGATTAGTGTAATTACTTCCTAATTGGTCTCCCTACTTCCACCCCTACTCCTTACCTCTTCTATTTTAAACTCAAGAGTCAGAGTAATCTTTTAAGAATATTAAATTACGTCTCCCTTCTGCTCAAAGTTGTCCAGTGAAAAGATGCTCAGCCTTATTATTCATCAGGAAAAATGCAAATTAAAACCACACTGAGGTACCATTATATACCCACCAGAATGCTAAAATTCTGACAACACTAAGTGTAGGCAAGGATGTGGAACAACTGGAACTCTCATTCACTGCTGGTGGGAATGTAAACTGGGAAATGCCCTTAGGTAAACTGTCACTCTCTACTAAAGTTAAACATATACTATTGTCCAATAATTCCACTCCTAGGTATATACCCAAGATAAATGAGTGCATGTGTGGACAAAAAGACATGTACAAGAATGTTCGTATCAACCTTATTCATAATAGCCCCAAACTGGAAACAACCCAACTGTGCATCAACAGGAGAATGGCCAAATAAATTGTGGTATATTCATTCAATGGAATACTACACAGCAGTAAAAAAGAATGAACTACGAATACATGTAAACTGATGTTGAGCTTTTGACAGAAAAAATAAATTTCTGTGGTTTTAAGTCACCAAGGTATAGAAATTTGTTATGGCAGTCATAGGAAACTAATATACTTATTATGGTTTCACTCCTTATGATGGGTATAGAGTTTCAGTTTTACAAGATGAAGAGTTCTGGAGATTGATTGCTCAAAAACAATGTGAATGCACTTAACAATGCTGAAATGTACATTTAAAAATGGTTAAGGTGGTAAATTTTATGTTATGTGTATTTTACCACAATTAAAAAAATCATAAGGTAAGATAAAATACAAAATAAAAATAAATAAAGAGGGCTTCCCTGGTGGCGCAGTGGTTGAGAATCTGCCTGCTAATGCAGGGGACACGGGTTCGAGCCCTGGCCTGGGAAGATCCCACATGCCGCAGAGCGGCTGGGCCCGTGAGCCACAACTGCTGAGCCTGCGCATCTGGAGCCTGTGCTCCGCAACGAGAGAGGCCCGCGCATCGCGATGAAGAGTGGCCCCCGCTTGCCACAACTGGAGAAAGCCCTCGCACAGAAACGAAGACCCAACACAGCCAAAATCAATCAATCAATCAATCAATCAAACATACGCATCTGATTCAAGATCCTCATTAAAAAAAATAATAATAAATAAATAAATAAATAAATAAATAAATAAATAAAGAAAAAAGGCTCCACATAATCTCATCCCTGCCTACCTCTCCAAGTAGCTTTGTCATTTACGTTGTTCCAGGGTCACTGACCTTGAGCATATCAAATGTGCCCTCATGTCAAGATCTTTGCAGTTGCTGATCCCACTGCCTGATAAACTCTTTTCTCTAATATTTCTGCGTGGCTCTCCCCTCACTTCATTCAGGCTCTGTTTTTTGTTTTTTGGTTTTTTTCTGTTGCTCTGCACGGCTTGCAGGATCTTAGTACCCCAAGCAGGGATCGAACCTGGGCCCCCAGCAGTGGAAGTGCAGCGTCCTAACCACTGGACCGCCAGGGAATTCCCCAGACTCTGTTTTAATATCACCTTAAGGAAGACTTCCTGGGCCACCACATCTAAAATATGCACCATTCTATTACTGGTTATTCTGTACCTTGTTCTATTTTTCTTCAAAGCACTTCTAAAAAATAAATTTTTAGGGCTTCCCTGGTGGCTCAGTGGTTAAGAATCCGCCTGCCAATGCAGGAGACATGGGTTCGAGCCCTGGCCTGGGAAGATCCCACATGCTGCGGAGCAACTAAGCCCGTGTGCCACAACTACTGAGCCCGCATGCCACAACTACTGAAGCCTGAGCGCCTAGAGCCCATGCTTTGCAACAAGAGAAGCCACAGTGATAAGCCCACGCACCACAACGAAGAGTAGCCCCCACTCGCCGCAACTAGAGAAAAGCCTGCGTGCAGCAACGAAGACGCAGTGCAGCCAAAAATAAATAAATTTATTTTAAAAAAATTACAAAAAATAAAATTTTAATCTTATAATAGTTTTAGATTTACAGAAAAGTTGCAAAGACAGTACAGAGTTTCTATATACTGCACACCCAGTTTCCCTCCCTGTTAACAACGTCTTACTTTAGTATGGTACATTTGTTACAACTATTGAGCCAATATTGATATATTAATTATTAACGAAAGTCCATATTTTATTCAGATTTTCTTAATTTTTGCCTAATGTCCTTTTTCTTTTCCAGGATACTGCAGTCTATTTAGTCATCATGTCTCCTTAGACTCCTCTTGACTATGACACAGTTTCTCAGACTTTCCTTGTTTTTGATGAACTTGACACTTTCGAAGTATTTGTCAGGTGTTTTTTGGAATGTCCCTCCCTCAGTAGGGATTTGCCTGAGATTTCTTGTGATTAGATTAGGGTTATGGGTTTGGGGAGGAAACTGCAAAAGTAAAGTACAATTCTCATTACATCGTATCAATCAGAATGACTTATTACTGTTGATGTTATTATTGATCATCTGGCTGAGTTTAAGTTTGCTAGGTTTCTTCACTATAAAGTTACTCCTCCTCCCTTTCCCTACTGTACTCTTTAGAATGAAGTCACTATGTACAGCCCATACTTAATAAGTGGGGAGTTGTGTTCCACCTCCTTGAAGGTGGGGTATCTACATAAATTATTGGGAATTCTGCAAGAGAGATTTGTCTCTTCTCCCATGTTTATTTGTTTATTCAGTCAATTCTTTTAAATCAGTACTCATGAATACTTATTTTTTACTTGGGGTTATAATCCAGTAATACTTTATTATGTTCCTCAGATTGTTCCAAGTTTGGTTACTGGGAGCCCTTCAAGTTGGCTCTTATGTCCCTTTGATATACTTCCATCATTGTGTTTCTATTTGAGTCCTTCCTTTCTTTCTGGTACTGCAAGATGCTCCAGGCTCATATTGTATATTTCCTGCCCCATCCCTAGAATCAGCCATTTCTCCAAGGAACTCTGGTTTCTTTTATTACAAAGAAGTTTCACTACCTGAAATTATATTATTTCTTAGCTTTCTATTTGTATCTTCCACTAAAATATTAGGTCCTTAAGCAAGACCTTTTTTGCTTCTTCACTGCTATATCTCTATTACCTGGAATAGTATCTGGCACATAGCAGGATGTCAATAAACGTTTAGTGAGTGAATGAATAAATGAGTAAGGCCAAGTAGTATACCTTTTTATACATGTATTCTTTTTTTTTTAACTTTTTAAAAAATAAATATATTTATTTTATTTATTTATTTTTGGCTCCATTGGGTCTTCATTGCTGCGTGCGGGCTTTCTCTAGTTGCAGTGAGCGGGGGCTACTCTTCGTTTCGGTGCGCGGGCTTCTCATTTCAGTGGCTTCTCTTGTTGCGGAGCATGGGCTCTAGGCACGTGGGCTTCAGTAGCTGTGGCACGTGGGCTCAGTAGTTGTGGCTTGCGGGCTCTAGAGCGCAGGCTCGGTAGTTGTGGCACACAGGCTTAGTTGCTCCGCAGCATGTGGGATCTTCCCGCACCAGGGCTCGAACCCATGTCCCCTGCATTGGCAGGCGGACTCTTAACCACTGCGCCACCAGGGAAGCCCTATACATGTATTCTTCATGGCGCTTTGACACATACGAATTTGATTAAAGGATAGATGTATAAATGGATGGATATATAGATGTATGAATCAAAAAATGAATGAATGAATGACTAAAAAGATGAATAGATTATTGGATGTATGTATGAATCAAGAAAGAGATGGAAGTTGATATTATTACTATGCACTCCAGTTTTTCATGATAGAAACTGGGTCGTGGGGGCCTCATTCTTGATTCCTTTCACACTTTCTTCTCCCACATTCAGTCAACCACTAAGTCCTGCCAATTTTACATCTCAAATACTTCTTAAATCCTTTTCCTGTTTTTTAGTCCAACCGCTATTGCCCTAGAGCAGGCTCTCTTCATCTCTTGCCTGGATGCTGCTATGGCCTCCTAAGTCATCTGCCTTCAGCCTGTTCCTGCCCCCAACACCATCCGCTTTCCAGCCAGAGGGCTCATATAAAATATGACTTTGCCCATGTCACTCCTCTGCTTAAACCTTCAGAGTAAAGTCAAAAATCCTTAGCACCTACAATGACATGAACATTGGCCATCTCTCTAGCCTCTCCTCTGCCGTTCTTTACCTTGCACTGATATGTATGCCTCTGAAATATCAAACTGCTGGTAGTTCCCACCAGGGATCATGCTGCTTCCCTGTTCTGTCCTTTGCTCATACTAGTACCCCCTGCCTGGAATGCCCTTTCCTCACAATCCATAGCTCAAAATTCTTACCTGTTTCAATGTGGAAAGCATGTAACTTTGTAGTTGTGATTATGCTTATTAGCAGGCCCAAGACTAGAGAGCGAAATTTAAGGAAAGTTGTGCAAGTGAGAGTAAATTGATCTTTAAATTTTGTGCTCTAAGTAGCTCACTTGACTCACCCTGTTCCCTGTCCTCATCTCTTCTCCTAGATTGGGAGCTCCCTGAGGGTAAGAACTTTGTCTTTTATTCCTATAATCCCTAGCACAGTGGCAGGTGCTCAGTAAATGTGGGAAGGAGGAAGGATGAGTTAGAGGTCCACTGCCTGGGCCTTCAAATCCAGACTCTGTCTCTTACTAGTATGGAAATTTGAACAAGTTCCTCTGTGTTCCTCAGTTTCCTTATCTGTTGAAAAGAAATAATAATAATATCTCCACTATAGGATTGTTTTTCCATGTTAAGGGAAATTATCCATTTCATCAAAATTTTAAATTGATTGACCTAAAGTTCTTTACAGTATTCTGTTATGATTTTAAATTTTCTACTATATCTGCCGGTATGTCCCCTTTAAATTTTTTTGATATTGTTTATTTATGCCTTCTCTTTTTCTTGATTGAGCTTATCAAAAGTTTTTATTGATCTTCTATAGTATCTCTATTTCCTAATTTGTTAAAATTTGGCTTTGTCTTGTGATTTCTTCTTCCTACTCTCTTTTGGATTAGTCTGTTCTTTTTTAATTTCTTGAGTTGGATGCTTTTTTCCAGCTTTTGCTTTTTTTATATAAGCATTTAAATCCACACATTTCCCTTTAAGTATCACTTTATCTGCTTCCCACAGCTAATTTTAATTTCTAAATATCTTCATTTTGATTTAATTTTTGTCCCATGAGTCTAGAAGCATTTCCAAATGCATGGGACCCTTGTTATCTTTTTGTTGTTAAGTTCTATTTTGATTAAAGAAAGTGGTTTATTGATTTTTAAAAGTATCTGATGAGATGTACTCTTCTGTCTAGTATGTGATCAGTTTTTTAGATGTTCCATAGGTGCTTGAAAGGATAATCTTTGGCTGCCTCATAGGGTATTGTGAATATAAATATTAGATGATACCTGTAAAGCCCTTAAAACAATACTTAGCACTTAGATCTCGAGAAGTAGTGGCTCCCATTGTTTTTTTTTTTTTAATAAAAAAAAATAAATTTATTTATTTTTTGGCTGTGTTGGGTCTTCGTTGCTGTGCACGGGCTTTCTCTAGTTGCAGCAAGTGGGGGCTACTCTTCATTGCGGTGCACGGGCTTCTCATTGTGGTGGCTTCTTTTGTTGTGGAGCACAGGCTCTAGGCACACAGGCTTCAGTAGTTGTGGCGTGGGGGCTCAGTAGTTGTGGCTCGTGGGCTCAGTAGTTGTGGCTTGCAGGCTCTAGAGTGCAGGCTCAGTAGTTGTGGTGCGTGGGCTTAATTGCTCCACGGCATGTGGGATCTTCCCGGACCAGGGCTTGAACCCGTGACCCCTGCATTGGCAGGTGGATTCTTAACCACTGCGCCACCAGGGAAGTCCCCCATTGTTGTTTTGTTGTTATTGTTGGTGGGTGACAGTCTTAGCTGTTGCTCTGTGTGTCACTAGGTGCCCTGGGAATTAGGGAAATTGAGCCCTCTGCTGCAAGTCAGTGCTCTACAGTTAAGTATCTGCACTGGCTATAGGGTCAATTTTTGACACACACAGAAAACACCACTCAGCTCATTATAGTAGAAACAGTTCAGAGTTTGAGTCAGACTGACATGCACTGGGGTCCTGGCGTGGCCCCTCCCTAGCTGTGTGACACTTCCCCTCCCCCAAACTCCTCTTTCCTTACTTGGGTATGATCTTGGACTTGCAGGGTTGTTCGGAAGATTAGGTTAAATGCTTTCATCATAGGGCTGGATAAAAAGTAGACCTTTGATAGTGTTGGTTTCTTTTCCTTTCCTTCTACTGAGCCTGCAAGGAGAGAGAGGAAGGGAAGTTAGAGCTGTAAGGTTACAGCTGTCTCCACTCTCCTTTCCAGGACTTCTTTCCTTAGAAAGCCTAATTTTCATCCATGCAAGGCTGCACTTCTCTGATGCTCCTCCCCAGGGAGCAGCTTGAAACCAGCCTGACTGAGGGAGAGGGAAGAATAAGGGAAGAGGATGTTGACATATGCAAATCAGCACCCAGCCTCCTGCCAAATTAGTGTGACACCTGCTTGGATAGAATTTTCCTTTTATCTCCTATCCAGAGCGGGCCAATTAATTTTTCAGGCTACCAGTTATCCCATAGATGACAGCTCCTCAGACCCTCAGTGAGAGCAGGGTCAACCTCCTTGGCTGCCACACAAACTTGGGATTTGCCTTTGCCCTTTCTAGGGTCCCCAGGTAGGCTGAGTATCTCAGGGACATCTCTGTCTTGCCCTCAGCTTTTGCTTCGCTTCGCTCAACACCGACTTTGACCTTTCCTACTTTCTCTCCTTTAAGCCTCAGTCCCAGTGTGCAAAATGGGTTGGTTGGTTTTCCTACTTTTTATTTTTTTTATTTTTTATTTTATTTTATTTTTGGTTTTCCTACTTTTTTTTTTTTTAAGAGCTCCTGACTTATTTATTTATTTATTTATTTATTTATTTGGCTGTGTTGGGTCTTCGTTTCTGTGTGAGGGCTTTCTCTAGTTGTGGCAAGCGGGGGCCACTCTTCATCGCGGTGCACGGGCCTTTCACTGTCGCAGCCTCTCTTGTTGCGGGGCACAGGCTCCAGACGCGCAGGCTCAGCAGTTGTGGCTCACGGGCCCAGCTGCTCCGCGGCATGTGGGATCCTCCCAGACCAGGGCTCGAACCCGTGTCCCCTGCATTGGCAGGCAGATTCTCCACCACTGCGCCAACAGGGAAGCTCGGTTTTCCTACTTTTGAATCCAAGGAAGAGGAGGCACGAAACACATGGAGGGCAGAGCTAAAGGGGGCAGAATAAGGGAAGCCTGGACAGGGGTGTTTCAAAAACAGTCTCAGACAGAGAATTCCCTAGCAGTCCAGTGGTTGGGACTCTGTGCTTTCACTGCTCAGGGCACGGGTTCAATCCCTGGTTGGGGAACTGAGACTGCGTGGCCAAAAAAAAAAAAAAAGAAACCTCAGACAGAGATAGTCACTTTGCCTCCATTCTCGCCACTGCCTTTAGTTCCTTTGCCTCCTGTCATCCTGTCATTTCATCCCTCCCATTCTAATTCCCACACATAGCTCGGACAACATTCATTTACTCTGCTCCTGCCTCGAGGCTACCAGAGAAAACCACAGAACTGTGCTCATTGGCTCCAGGGTCTGATATCTAGTTGTGGTCAGGCCTCCAATGTCCCCTGGTTATCTTTTTTGTTTTTTTTAAAATCTATCTATTTATTTATTTATTTATTGGCTGCATTGGGTCTTTGTTGCTGTGCACAGGCTTTCTCTATTTGCAGTGAGCGGGGGCTACTCTTTGTTGAGGTGCGCGGGCTTCTCATTGTCGTGGCTTCTCTTGTTGTGGAGCGCCGGCTCTAGGCGCTCAGGCTTCAGTAGTTGTGGCACGTGGGCTCAGTAGTTGTGGCTTGCGGGCTCTAGAGCGCAGGCTCAGTAGTGTGGCACATGGGCTTAGTTGCTCCGCGGCATGTGGGATCTTCCCGGGCCAGGGCACGAACCCGTGTCCCTTGAATTGGCAGGCAGATTCTTAACCACTGCACCACCAGGGAAGCCCCCTTGGTTATCTTTGTAATCATCCCCAGCCCTTGATCTCTTTCATTCTTCTGCTATGGGTATTTGGGCTTGTTTCCAGTTTCAGCTGTTATGAATAAGGTTGCTATGGATATTCTCATACACTTCTTTTTGTGGACATATATTTTTCTTTTTCCTGGGTAAATATCTAGGAGTGGAATTGTAGGTTATAGGGTAGGTGTATATGTGTATGTTTAACTTCATAAGAAAGTGCCAACAACTTTCCAAAATGGTGTACCAGTGGGGCCCTTATTAAAAAGCAAGATCCCTGGGCTCTGTGCTGGACTTACTGAATCAGAATATTCCAGGAATAAAGGAGAGACAGCTGTATTTTTAGAAAGCTCCTTCTGTAATTTTAATGCAGCTAGTTCATTAATTGGCATTTGGAAACCACTGGACAACACTAAGAATCTTTACTTTCTTGTTTTCCATTCCCTCCTCAGTAAGTGTAATTCTGGCTTCCATGTTCACCATGTTTCATGCTTGTAAATAATGAAATAGTTGACTAACAGTGATTTAAGAAGTAAGAACATTTATTTATCTCATATAACAAGAAATCCAGAGGTAAGTAGCTTCAGGTTTGGGTAATTTCACCACTCAGTAATACCATCAAGGGTCGAGGCTTTGGAGAGTTCCCTGGTGGTCCAGTGGTTAGGACTCGGTGCTTTCACTTCTGTGGCCTCGGGTTCAATCCCTGGTTGGGGAACTAACATCACACACACATACACACAGACAGAAAGACACACACACACAAAGATCCGGGCTTTTCTCATTTGCCTTCTCATTTGCCAGGGTGTTTGTTCCTTTCTTGAGCTTGTCCCCCCCATAGTCCTACGACGGCTGCCACAGCTCTGAATAGCATGAGCTCATATACAACTTTCAAGGCGGGAAA
This sequence comes from Balaenoptera acutorostrata, assembly GCF_949987535.1. Lineage (NCBI taxonomy): Eukaryota > Metazoa > Chordata > Mammalia > Artiodactyla > Balaenopteridae > Balaenoptera > Balaenoptera acutorostrata. Next base: position 124,678,579 of record NC_080065.1, on the reverse strand, counting down.
GGAAGGGGTTGAAGATATCTGTTGTATTGAAAAGGAAAATCTTTTCCATAAGCTTCCAGGCTTATTTCCAAGTCCCTTTGCCCAGAACTAGGTCACTTGTCTATCCTTGGGTTTAAAGGAGTGGGGGAAGGTGTACTGAGAAATTATCCAGCCTCCCCTGTAGTGGGAGGTAGTCCTTGTAAGTAGGGAAGAAGGGTGGGAAAATAGCTTTGGGGTAAATAATTAACAGTATCTCCCACAAGACCTCACTACAACTGCTCTTTTGGTCACCTTAATTGCTAGATCCAATGACTTCTCTTCAGTTTTCCTTGTACTTGACCTCTCTGTAATGTTCTCCATTGCTGGCTCCCTCTTTCTTGAAGCTCTTCTTTTGTTTTCTGCTACATCTCTCTACATCTCACTTCTCCTTGGACTCCTGTCCATTACCTTTCTCCTCTTTGGTTGGCATTACCCTGGGTTTTTAACCAGACCCTGTCTGGATACTTCTGAGCTTCTAAACCAAGCAATCCACCCTAACCATGTGACTAAGACCTAATGAGAGCTGTTTGTGGCCTACCCCTTGAATCTTTGTATTTGGCCATAGGCTTCCTTTCCCCCCTATAATCATGATTCTCCCTCTGCTATCTATCTCTGTCTCTTCTCTCCATTACAGAGCTATTGCTCTTGATAAGGTTCTTACTAGATTTTACTTAAGGACAGAATTTTTTTTTAAAGTTATTTATAACTTCCCACAGGGTAGGTCCTGGAACTGAACGGCCCATTGTTTTCAAACACTCCTGGGATTTTCGAATAGAAGTTGAATTGCTCCACAAAATTAAGACATGATGTATTTGGAGTCCCAGAGTTTAAAAGATCAAGAAGAGAGACACTAGAGTCAGTTGAGAGCTGGGTGATGGAAGAGTTGAGAAGGACCGTCCACTTATGGCTGCACAAGAGAATTTGGATAGACATGTCTAGACCTGACTTTTCAAGTGAAACGATGTAGGTTGTGACCCCTCTCTGTGACTGCACAAATTTTTATGTAAAACTTCTGAAGCTACCATGTAAGTGTTGTGACTTGATTTCAGACAGGCATCAGTGAGGGGGCCAAGGTTTATGAGGCTGGCAGTGTGGACAGCGCCACATCTGAGTCACACCCAGACTAATGAAGTCTCTCTCTGATCTCTTAGCCTCTGACCTGAAACTGCTTCCAGCCCACCCTCCATGTAGCTACCAGAAAGATCTAAGACACAAACCTAGGTCATTTCCTTGTGGGATCTTACCCTAACCAGGGATTGAACCCTGTGCCCTGTGCAGTGGGAGCACAGTCTTAACCACTGGACCGCCAGGGAAGTCCGCTTAAATCTTTTTTAAAATTTATTTTTCTTTAATTATTTGGCTGCACCGGGTCTTAATTGCGGCTCGAGGGATCTTCATTGCTGCTTGTGGGATCTTTAGTGGCGTGCAGAATTTTTAGTTGTGGCATGTGGGATCTTTTAGTTCTGGCACACGGAATCTTTAGTTGCAGCATGCGAACTCTTAGTTGCGGCATGTGGGATCTAGTTCCCAGACCAGGGATTGAACTGGGACCCCTGCATTGGGAGCGTGGAGTCTTAGCCACTGTACTACCAGGGAAGTCCCCTGCTTAAATCTTTTAATGACTCTCTAGTTAGTGTTTTTCAAACCTGGGGCTCATGGATCACTGTGGATGTATTCTCAGGGGTCTTCAGTACCCTTTAAGAAATGTATTATTTGGGACTTCCCTGGTGGTCCAGTGATTGAGAATCCGCCTTCCAATGCAGGGGACGCGGGTTTGATCCCTGGTCAGGGAACTAAGATCCCACGTGCCACGGGCAACTAAGCCCGCGTGCTCTAAAGCTTGCGTGCCACAACTAGAGAGCCAGCGTGCCACAACTACTGAGCCCGGTGCTGCAATGAAAGATCCCGCATGCCGCAACGAAGATCCCGCATGCCACAACTGAGACCCGATGCTGCCAAATAAATGAATAAATAAATAAATATTAAAAAAAGAAATGTATTATTTAATTTCAGGATTAATTTTTAAAAATGTAAGCGTAGTCTGTAATACCCAGATGACTACCTTATAACCAAACACTTTGAGATTTTAGTGTTGGTTTGCACTTGTATTTATTGATTGGGTTGGTGAGAAGTGATCTTCTGAAATGCCAGCATTTAATTTTTTAAAAAATTAATTAATTAATTAATTTGCGTTGGGTCTTCGTTGCTGTGTGCAGGCTTTCTCTAGTTGTGGTGAGTGGGGGCTACTCTTCATTGCAGTGCATGGGCTTCTCATTGCAGTGGCTTCTCTTGTTGTGGAGCACGGGCTCTAGGTGTGTGGGCTTCAGTAGTTGTGGCACACAGGCTCAGTAGTTGTGGCTCATGGTCTCTAGAGCGCAGGCTCAGTAGTTGTGGCGCACGGGCTTAGTTGCTCTGGGCATGTGGGATCTTCCCAGAGCAGGGCTCGAATCCATGTCCCCTGCACTGGCAGGCAGATTCTTAACCACTATGCCACCAGGGAAGTCCCCAGCATTTAATTTTTAGTGCTGTAATTATTTTTATCTCATTGTTCAAAGATATATCCTCAGCACCCAGAACAGTGTCTGGCACATTGTAGGTGTTCAGTAAAGATTTGTTGAATAAATGAATGAAGGAAGCATCTCAAACTGGTTTCTGATATCCTTGGGGATTCGCTACAGTTTGAGATCTCCTTAGCATGGCATGTGAGGCTCTTCACAAGCAAGCTAGGAATACTCAACTGGTAATTTTACCAGACAGTCTGGGCAGGATGTGGAGGCGTAGTCCTTTTTAGAAAATAAAAAAGCAAAAGTATAAAGGATTTATGTACATTCTGACAGGGCAGACATGATATGCAAATTACTTGCAAATATAATGCAGATGGCATGCAACTCCTCATGCAAATGATTGTCCTGTCTTTGGAAACAACTGCTGGGGCATTCACTAATTTGTCTGTGATACTGGCAGTAAATCTTTTAAGGGCTTAGGATGCAAGTTGCTTTGGTGGGGATGTGTGTATACTGGGGAGGAGGAGGTGGTGGGAAGAAGTCTCTTAAATGTCAGTGTGGTGCTGTAAGCCTGAAGCTTAGTATGAAGCTTAATACAGTATGCAGCTTAATATGAAGTTATTCTTCCATGATATTCCAAAGACTAGCCTTTTGGATTCGGCAGAGGGTGTGGGGGCAATGAAATGCAACTGCTTATACCCTTTCAACTCTTTGGCAACCTCACATCTGTCTCACCCATCTCACACTGCCCAAGCTCTGGTCTACTGGAGCAGAGACTCAGAAATCCCTGGCCTCAGGTCCTCACCATGAGGACTACAGAAGAGCCTGTGATAAGAGCTCTTGTAAATCATGTCTGAGGGAGGTTAAGAGCATGATGTGGTGTTCTGCATTTCCTAATCTCATGACAAGAAAAATTTAGCTGAATTTCTGCTAGACCTATTTGAAAAAGATGGTTGGTTACAAGAAGCATGGGGGCTTTCTGAGAAATATAGCTGCTTAATTTCAATGCCAATGATGCAGTATCTCACTAAGTTGGAAGCTCACTTGGAAATCTAAAGGAAAAAAATGTCAACTGTGATTTTTTTCATTATAAAACCTGTTCTTCCCTGTTCCTGATGTAAAAGGAAATTTTTGGTTACACAGACTCTTCTACAATGATTATAACAATGTTGGGCAAGTGAAATAAAAGAGCCTCTAGTAGATACACTTTGAAATAACTCAAAATCTGTTTTTTCTCTGACACTTTGCTTTGCAATCAGACCTGGGTTCAAATTCCCACCTCCCGGATACACAAACTTGGGCAACTTACTCAACTTTTCTGAGGCTCAGTTTCCTCATCTGTAAAATAGGAATAAGAGTAGAAACCTCATTAAGTTGCTAGCAGGGTTAAATGAGATAATGCATATACTTAGCATAGTGCCTGGGTCATAGTAAGCATTCAGTAAAAGTAGTTATTTGCAGTGGTCATCTGTGGATTTGCTGCCTAGAGTCCATTCACCCTGCATCTGCTAGCTGTTCCACATTTCCTTCTGGTGAAACATCATTCTCTCCTTAGTCCGTGTTGTTTTAGTGAAACTGACTCCACCCTCAGCACCAGGAGTAGAGCCCGTGACTTAGGTTTAAACCAATCAGACGATTCCATCCTCCAGGCCACAGTGATTGATTAAAACATGGGGCCATACATGGAGTTACCATATGACCCAGCAATTCTACTCCTAGGTGTATACCCAAGGGAATTTAAAACAGGTCTTCAAATAAAAACTTGTATAGGAATGTTCATAGCAGTATTATTCATAACAATGAAAAATGGAAACAACCCAAATGTCCATAATGTGATGATTGGATAAACAAAATGTTGGTATATTCATACAAGGGTAATATTATTCAGCCATAAAAAGGAATGAAGTACTAATTCATGCTACAACATGGATGAAACTTGAAAACATTGTGCTAAGTGAAAGAAGATAGGCCATATGTTATATGATTCCATTTATATGAAATATGCAGAATAGGCAAATCTACAGGGATGGAAAGTACACTAGTGACTGCCAGGGATTGGAGGAAGGGAGAATGGGGATGATTGCTAATGGGTTTGGGGTTTCTCTTTGAGGTGCTGAAAATGTTTTGGAATTAGATAGTGGTGATAATTGTACAACATTGTGAGTACGCTGAAAACTACTGAATTTCATACTTTAAAAGGATGAATTTTTAGTAAGTGAATTATGTCAATTAAAAAAAACTAAACTTGGGACTTCCCTGGTGGTCCAGTGGTTAAGACTACGCCCTTCCACTGCTGGGGGTGCAGGTTCCATCCCTGGTTGGGGAAGTTCCTCATGCCACGTGGTGCAGCCAAAAAAACTCCCCCAAAACAAAAAACACTAAACTTAAAAAATAAGGGGGGGCTTCCCTGGTGGCGCAGTGGTTGAGAATCTGCCTGCCAATGCAGGGGACATGGGTTCGAGCCCTGGTCTGGGAAGATCCCACGTGCCACGGAGCAACTAGGCCCGTGAGCCACAACTACTGAGCCTGCGCGTCTGGAGCCTGTGCTCCGCAACAAGAGAGGCCGCGATAGTGAGAGGCCCGCGCACTGCGATGAAGAGTGGCCCCCGCTTGCCACAACTGGAGAAAGCCCTTGCACAGAAACGAAGACCCAACACAGCCAAAAATAAATAAATAAATAAATAAACCTTATTTAAAAAAAAATAAAATAAGGGTACATGACTCAAGCAGGCCAATGAGAGCCAATATGACTCAATCCAATTATTTAGAGCTATAAGGGTAGCAAATTAGTTTCCTTCTTGCAGGTCTCCAACTTGAGAGAATACAGGGTCTGAACCTGCTGACCTGTCTTGCTTTGTGTAGAGCCTGAGACTGAATTATCCCACCCAGGTGATAGTAGAGCCAAGCCATGGAGGGATATCAAGACCTGGTTATACATTGGAGTTTGTCTGTGACCTTCCTGGTTTTAGAACTGAAAGTCCTGTGTCCCATGTTGGTCACCCTAGTTGGAGCTCTAAATCTACCTCTGCTTGACACTCAGGACTCTGCCTGTAGACTCTCCACGTACGTGAGTCAATAAATTCCCTTTTTGTTTTAGCAAGTGTCATGGGTTGGGTTTTCCAGAGGCAGGAACTGAGACTGAGTTCAGGGTTCCAGATGTTCATAGGGAACAATACCTATTAAAGGAAGGAGGCAGAAGAAGATTGGGTGGAGGAAGAAGTCCTTCACCAATCCAAGAGAGAGCTCTGGAACTAGTATTGCCCTTCAGAGAGTCCCACACTGAACCAAAATGGTGGGCCCACTATACTCTTCTTTGTTTCTTTTCACCTGCAAACTTATAGTCATCCTTCAAGTCTCAGTCTAAATGTTACCTTTTGGGGGAGTCCTTTCCTGGAGCCATCCGTGCTGTTAAAGTCCCATGGCATTTGGAGCATATGTAGCAATTTGATTAACTAGTAATTGTTTTTTTGTTTTATGTTGTCTTCCTCAGTCTTCTAGCTTCATGAAGGAAGGGACTGTTCTGGTTAGCTATTTCTAGGTAACAAACTACCCCAAACCTTAGTGGCCTAAAGCAGAGGTTGGCATAGTAGGACCCATGTGCCAGATCCAGCCTACCACCTGTTTTTTTGGTTGTTGCTGTTGTTTTTAAATTAATTAATTAATTAATTAATTAATTTTTGGCTGCATTGGGTCTTCGTTGCTGTGCGTGGGCTTTCTCTAGTTGCGGCGAGTGGGGGCTACTCTTTGTTGTGGTGCACAGGCTTCTCATTGCGGTGGCTTCTCTTGTTGTGGAGCACGGGTTCTAGGCACATGGGCTTCAGTAGTTGTGGCACACAGGCTTCAGTAGTTGCGGCTCACAGGCTCTAGAGTGCAGGCTCAGTAGTTGTGGTGCACAACTACTGAGTTGTGGGCTTAGTTGCTCTGCGGCATGTGGGATCTTCCAGGACGAGGGCTCGAACCCGTGTCCTCTGCATTGGCAGGTGGATTCTTTTTTTTTTTTTTTTTTTTTTTAATTTTTTTTTATTTTATTATTTATTTATTTTTGGCTGTGTTGGGTCTTCGTTTCTGTGCGAGGGCTTTGTCTAGTTGTGGCAAGTGGGGGCCACTCTTCATCGCGGTGCGCGTGCCTCTCACTATCGCGGCCTCTCCTGTTGCGGAGCACAGGCTCCAGACGCGCAGGCTCAGTAATTGTGGCTCACGGGCCCAGTTGCTCCGCGGCATGTGGGATCTTCCCAGACCAGGGCTCGAACCCGTGTCCCCTGCATTGGCAGGCAGATTCTCAACCACTGCGCCACCAGGGAAGCCCGGCAGGTGGATTCTTAACCACTGCACCACCAGGGAAGTCCCTCACCTGTTTTTATATAACTGAAAAACTAAGAATTTTTTTTTCACATTTTTAAGGGGGTGTAAAAGAAACCCCCTAAACAAGAACAATATGTGACAGAGATGGTACATGGCCCGCAAAGCCTAAAGTATTTACTATCTGGCCCTTTATAGAAGAGATTTGCCAAAACAATCATTTTGTTACATCTCATGATTTTGTGCAACAGGACTTCAGGAAGGGTTTAGTTGGATGATTCTTCTGCTCTATGTGATATTGACTGGCACCGCTCATCGGCACCCAGCTAGAAATTGGTCTGGTCTAGAGGGTCCAAGAAGGCTTCACTCACATGTCTGGTACCTTGGCAAGTCAGCTGGAAGCCTGGGCTCAGCTGGGCCCTTTGCCATACTGTCCCTCCCTCAGAGTGATTGGACTTATTAAAGAGTGGCTCAGGTATCCAAAAAACCAAAATGGAAACTCTGAAAGATGGGGTTTATAATTGAAGAGTGTCACTTCTTCTGTACTCCATTGGTCAAAGCAGTCACAGGCCAACCCAGATTCAAAGGGAGGGGAAATATAACCCACCTCTCAATGACAGGAGTGCAGAAAAGTTGAGGCTTTCTTTAATTTACTTGAGGACTAAGTCAGCTCACTCACCATATATTGCCAGCTCTTAGCATACCACCTGGCTTATGAACTCAATAAATTTGTTAACTAATGGATATACTCTGGTAGATAAAATCTGACCTATTTGTAATATGAAAATATTAGATTTGCAGATAGATCAAAGCTGAGGTCTAACTGGACTCTTAGAAGCACTCCATTCCACATGTTCCATTTTGGGGCTACCATGGGTCATCTCTACCATGCCGCATCTCTCAGAATATTTGAACTTCAGTTTCCTTTTTGGTTAATGAGGGACAATGTATCCTGCATCTCACAGGATTCCTATGAGAATTAAATGGTATAATGAATGCAAGAAAGTGATATAAACTGTAAAGTTCTGTTTAACATTAGGTTGTCATTATTATCATTGTTCCCCAGGATGAGGAGTGGACAAGGCCAGAGCCCCTAGATCCCCAGCCCTGGAGAAGGACCCCTTAACCTTACTCCACTCTTCAGCTCTTACCCCTGCCAGTTCCTGAGGAACACACATTAGGAGGGTTCCCATGGCTGTGCAGTCCAGTTCTAGCCAGGGAAGATTTATTTCCCCACAGTGGCTCTAATGATGGTTCGATGGGTCTCATAATTCCATAATGATCTTGGTGCCAATGCCTCCCACCCTGGGCATCTCTGCAGAGGCTATGGGGAAATGGGAAGCCACACTAGGTAAACAAATAAGAATGATTAGTTGCATGTGACCAGCCCCTTGACACCTGAGCTGGCCTGTTGTGTGCTCCAACATATGGACTAATAAAGACACTGCTGAGAAAAACCACATTCAACTTGTCACTCTAACCCAGCTCAGAAAATGCAGTATTCTTTTCCCCAGAAGAACCTCCTTGAAATCCTCTGTCCCAGAGACACTGCCATACCTTTCATTTTTTCGTGTCTCATTTTTGACTGGAAGGAGGATTTGTCTGCCTTAGTAATACCTCTTCTTCCAACCTTTCCGCAAAAGCTCCTATAGAGTCTGGGCATGATGTATAATATGTGTGTAATATGTGTACGTCTGAGAGCGGGATAATTACTTAGAATATAAGTAGGGATATAAAGCTGGATCCCCTGTGTGAGTCTATAAGTACCCACACATGTATATGTGTGTGATTTAACTTTGCCCAGCTTCTAGCACAACATCTGTGTAGCCAACAGGCATGGAAAAGAATAGTAATAGCTAAGAACTATTCAGCACTTACTGTGCCAGGCACCGGGCTGAATGCCTTATATATATTATCCCATTTAATCTCCATAACAATTACTGAGGTGAGTACTAATATTATCTCCGTTTTACAAATAAGGAAACACACCTCTAACGTTGGTTACGGTTAAAGCAACTTGCTTAGCTAGTGAGGGGCAGTCAGGACTTAAAACGTCTGTCCAATTTCAAAGCCTGTTCTTACACTGCTCTACAACCCCAATTCTAGGCTCTCTGCTGACAACGATATTGGATTTGATGATCCAACGTCCTGTGACATGCCACGTGGCAAGCCTTATTCTCCACATGTGATCTCCCAAAGCTTTGGTGCTTGGGGACCTTTATTAGGGACAATGTCAGAGGAGAGAAGGGTTCAACCAATAGAGTATGGCAGAAATAATGCTACGTGACTTCTGAGGCTAGATCATGAAAATACCATGCACCTTAATGCTTGGTTCTCTTGGGATGCTCATTCTTGGAAACCAGCCACTAAGTTGTGAGGAGGCCAAGCAGATACTGGGAGAGGCCACTTGTCAGTGTCTTGGCTGACAGCCCCAGCTGAGGTCCCAACTGACAGCCAGCGTCAACTGCCAGCCATGTGAGTGAGAACCACGCCTTAGTTGAGCCACGCCAGTGGACAGTGCACAGAGCAGAGTCTATTCTTCCCTGCCAAGCCCTGCCCAAATTGCTAAATAAATGACTGTGGATGCTTTGTTATGCGGCTGTAGCTGTGTCTGCTCTGTGTGTGTGTTCCTGTGATTCAGTGCCTTTGTGGGTGCCCATAGGCAGTACATTTGTGTCAAATGGCTGTGTACATGAGTAGGTGTGTGGTTGAAGGTGTTTCTGGAGACAGAATCATGGTTCTTGGGGTTTAGCTTTGGCCTCAGTGGGAGCTGTTTGGTGAGAACCCTTTGAATCTTGTCTGTCTTCTGAGTCTCTTCTTTTGCGTGCTTTCCCTTTGAACCAGAGAGGCCTGTTTAGGTGAAAGCAAGTGCAGCTTAAATTTACTTACCTTTTTCTGGCCAAAACCCCCTGGAGATGCCAAAGCCTTCTAGCAGGTGGGAGGCTGCCATCCAGAGGCCTCACATCCCTTTCACAGGGGCTGAAAACACTGTTTTTTAAATTTTCCTTTTCTGCTACTGAGGCCTTCAGAAATGCACCTGAGCAAAGCACAGACACTGGGGTCGTTGATGTCTCCTGGGATAGAGAGACCTAGAATTCCTGACTGGCACCAAGGAAGCTGCTGATGGGCTCAAGTGTGCCCGGTCCCAGGGCAGAGGTCATCTCGTCTTTGCCCTGCCTTAGCTGCTGCCACCTACTGCATCTGAGTGCAGCACAGGTAGTAGAGGACCCTGGTTCAGATGGCCAGTTCCTCTTGGTCTCCTCGGCAGTGCCCCTCAGCTTCTCACTCTCAGCTTCTTGCTTCTTCCATGTTGGCAGCTCGATTTAGCTTTTCTGGGAATGCAGAGAGCTCTCTCTAGCTTCACATTCCTGCCCTTGCACTGACTCTCAGCCTCTCAGGACCTCTAAAGCACTGTTTTCCAACAGAGCTTTTAGCGATGATGGAAATGTTTCATAATCTGCACTGTCCAATATGGTAGACATTAGCCACATGTGGCTCTTGAGCACTTGAAATGTGACTGGTGTGACTAAGGAACTGAACTTAAAATTTTATTTAATTTTAGTTAATTTAAATCTAAATACTGCATGTGGCTATTGGCTACTGTGTTGGACAGCACAGCTCTGAAGAGTTCAGAGAGAAGAGTTTTTCTTTTATTTGTAAAATGGGGATAAAAATTGGCCCCATCTGCCTCATATGGCTGTCTGAAGCAAACAAGATGATGAATGTGAAAAAGTTTTATTCACGTAAGGGATCTGGAAAGATAGACAGCAGTGTGAACTTATAGCTCTTTGTTAATATTTCTGTTTTATGGCCCTTGCTGGACTGTGTTGATTTGATCTGTTTACATTTCTGTGTCTCTCATCTGACTCTGAGCTCTTTGACGGTAAGAACAGGTGGGATGGTATCAGAGATGTATCCTTACCGCATGTAGCTTGGTACTCATGTTCAAGTAAATAAAATGTCTGGAGTTCAGAAGTGATTCCTGGCAGCAGGATTTAAAGTGTATGGTGAGGGACTTCCCTGGTGGCGCAGTGGTTAAGACTCTGTGCTCCCAATGCAGGGGGCCGGGGTTCGATCCCTGGCCGGGGAACTAGATCCCACATGCATGTTGCAACTAAGAGTTTGTATGCCACAGCTAAGGAGCCCACCTGCTGCAACTAAGACCTGGTGCAACCAAATAAATAAATAAATAAAATAAATAAAAAAAAATAAAGTGTATGGTGAGAGCTGGGATTGGGGGGTACACAGAGAGGAGGGGACAGGACAATAGGGTGGTGAGACAGAGAGCTAGGGCTCCGGCTCCCCACATTCAACATTTTAGGGCCATCCAGAGAGAGCAGGGAGCCAATTCCTGATGCCAGGAATGCTTTCACACAACTGGGTATCAGGCTTGTCGGAGATTAATTGAGAAAGTTTGATCAGAGGAGAAATGATCTATTCACACATTTTGCTTGTTGAGGTAGGCCAGATTGATCATATAAATCTCTGCTTAGCCAGGGCTCTGGGGGTGGGTGCTGTGGTTTCCTTTAATTGATGGTGGCAAGGTTGAAGGTGGTTCCCCTGGCTCTTTACCTTTCCAAGGTTTTGCTCTTCTGGGGAGTGGAAGAGGGAACTTGGAAGCTCTTCAACAGAGCTGTAAGGGACAGAAGGCTTTTTAGTTGTTGTTTACTTATTGAAAAGAAAATTTAAAACTTATTTCTGCTCAATTCCAAGAGTAGTATAGGGAAACAGAGAAGAGATCAACGTGATCCCACCACCCAATCTGATCCCTGGATTTCAAACTTTCCACCTTTACAGTGGTCCTCCTTGTTTGGGGGCCACGAGAGTAGAGGCAATCTGCTTAGGCCCAGCCCTGCACTCTGATTTTAGCAGCTCAGTAGGCTTGAGCTTGGAGCTAGTTCCCCTGGGAAGGGGTTCTCAATCAGGGCTTTTAGAGGTTTGGGGATTGGGGGGACACAGAATTTTCCTTCTGCACATATTTGAGCTGGTTAGATCTGTCCCAAGAAGGAAGGCAGGCTCCTGTGAGTGTTGGCAGCTCTGTGTCCGGCTGGACTCTTCTCTTGGCTCATGCATTTATGTATGAATTCTGAGATTTGAGTTATTCTATTTTTAAGCATCTTACTCTTGTAGTACTTTACTAATATCTTTTTTATAACTTGTGTCAGGCTCAATTGTAATTTATGTGTTCACTCTGCAATGTATCACTGATGCAGTAAATACTTGTTGAACATTTATTATCTGTCCTCATGGTACTAGGCAGTGACACAAACTAGAATTATTCCTGGGCCCAGCTATTCTCACCAGCCTCCTGGGTGTTCCATGGGAAAAGTGAGCTGTTCCCTGTCCTTTCCCACCCAGTCCCCGGGAAGTTATCTTATGTAGGTTTTTCTAATAAAGTGGCACTACTCACTGAAGCCTAGGGGCTTGTTCTCTCTTCCCAGGCTACTAACCAAAGTTTGTTCATGGTTGTGAAGTCAATCTTCCATCTGCTTGAAGTAAACATAATCAAGAAAGTAGGTTAACTGCTAGAAGCTCACATAATACATGGAAAAGGGAAAGGAACTCCACAGATAGGTTGATTGTTTGCTATTATTGTTTAGATTATCCTTTCTCTGACTTAAATTCCCAGTTATAGCACTTTTGGACTGTATGAACTTGGGTCTTTCAACCTCTTTGAGCCACAGCTTCCCCATCTATAAAAAGGGGGTGACAGTTCTGATCTTAAGAAGTTATGAGGGGCTTCCCTGGTGGCGCAGTGGTTAAGAATCCGCCTGCCAATGCAGGGCACACGGGTTCGAGCCCTGGTCCGGGAAGATCCCACATGCTGCGGAGCAACTAAGCCCGTGCACCGCAACTACTGAGCCTGCGCTCTAGAGCCCGTGAGCCACAACTACAGAGCCTGCGCGCCACAACTACTGAAGCCCACACGCCTAGAGCCTGTGCTCCGCAGCAAGAGAAGCCACCGCAACGAATAAGCCCGTGCACTGCAACGAAGAGTAGCCCCCGCTCGCCGCAACTAGAGAAAGCCCACGTTCAGCCACAGATACAACGCAAAAAAAAAAAAAGTTATAAGAAGTAAATATAGTGTATACGCAACACCTGGCGTGTATAAATAAGATATTCAGTGGTAAAACGGAATTAGAGCTGCTGGTGACTTTTATTTTTAAAATAATTGGTCGTTGTCAATTCACACATTACATAAGTATATAAAAGTAGGTGACTTGCAGGTGCCCTATTCTGCATAAATTTTCTAAGGACTGTTTATTGCTTCAGACTCCTTACTGCTTTATCCGTGTCACACCAGTTTGATTTTTTACTCCCTACCACCTCTGGTTTCTTTTTGGCCGCGCTATGCGTCTTGTGGGAATCTTAGTTCCCCAACCAGGAATCGCACCCTTGCACCCTGCAGTGGAAGCCCGGAGTCTTAACCCTTGGACCACCAGGGAAGTCCTCCTCTGACTTCTTTCTGATAATCCTTCCGCTAGAAAGAAGTTAAGCTCTGGTTTAGGAGCAAAACCAGGCCCGGGGGTACCTCACGCTGGCGGAGGGATACTGGGGTAAATAAGTTCCAGGAGGTTTGCTGAGATAGACGCTAGGGGGCGGGACTTAACAGAAGCCAGGATGGGTGGGGCTGACAACTCCGAGTGCGGGAAAGGGAGTGAGGCGGCTGTACGCTGTCTGGAAGACGACAGTTGGGCGAGGAGGCGAGTGACATAATAGCCGCGCGCTCACGGCTTCTGACGGTGGGCGCTGCGTCTGCGTACGGGGAGCTGGTTGCCGCTGCGGCCGCCTGGAATTGTGGGGGTTGTGTCTGCCCCTCGGCTGCCGGGCGGGAAGCCGAAGGTAGGGGCGGTGAGGGCCGCCCGGCCCTGGGCCTGGGCTGGGGGCTCAGGGCACTGCCCGGGTCTCCTCCCGCCAGAGGCCCCGGCGCCTTCCCAGCAGTGTTGTGGGGCCCCTACATATCGCCCCCCTGGTGTCTGCGAAGCGGGACGTACAAGGGGGCTCTGGGCTCCTCACTAGTTTCCGCAGACCTGGCTTCTCAGCCCAAGGCTGCCTTCTCTACTTTTCCCACTCAAAACGGCTCCCGTAACCCTGCTTAAAGTCCAGGAGATGAGGCAATGGGGGTCCGAGACGGGCTTTTGGCTTCGCATCTGTTTTAGTTCCCTTCCCTGTTCCCTTTTCCCGGCCTCAATTTCTGCATTTGTCCAGCTGCTCCAGTGTTGACATTCTGGTGTCTCTTCACCATGTGGAATTGAGCCTTACCCGCGTCGTATTTCCACTCCTGTCTTGTGTTATCCTTTGCCCTGGTAGATGAAATACTTGCCTTTAAAGTAGGGGTTAGAGACTTTGGTGTGTTTCAAATCACCCAGAAGGTTGTGCATATCCCTGGGTTTTACTTACAGGAATTTTGGGTAAAGTGGGGCATGGGCACCTGCAATCCTTCCCAGGTGGTTCTGATTTAGGTGGTCTGGAAATCCTCGCTTTGAAATTCTCTGCTACAGGAGGCAGGAGAAAATCATTTGAAATATGAGCCCCATGTGGGAAAAACAAGGAGTCAGGAAATGCCCAACACCTGAGAGGCCAGTGGAGGCTTCCTTTGCACTAGAGGAGCTAGAGGGCTGTTTGATGCCTTAAAAAATAATAATAATTTTAAAAATATTATTCATATGTAAGATCAATTTTCTAATATTTTTAAATGCTTGGCTTCGATTCAAGTCCAGCTGGCTTTCCGGCCTAAATAAAACAAAACAAAAAGGCAAACTGCTTTGGGGGATTGAGGGGGTTAGATTAAACCCAGACTAGGTAGGTAGGTAAAGAATGAATCCTCCATGTTTGCTAAGAGAAGAAATTGATTTTTATAAACACAGTGTTTGTTTTGACAGTGTGAAAGATGTGTTTTGTATCTATGTGTCTTTTTAGCTCCCAACCCATCCAAGCTCTTTTCTTTTATGATAAAACTATAGCCAGATTTGGAGATTGGATAGGATTTTGATGGGAGTCAGGACGTGAGGATATTAGGATTGATGTTTGTTTAAAATGGATCAGGACTTGGTCTGTGGCTTCAGTTGAGAACGTGGCCCTTGGGTTTTAAAGGTGTTGCCACACCAGATTTATTTTTACCTTTCTTTTGGGTGTTTGGTGAATTTTACCAGCTAATTAATACATGTGCTGTTCTGATGAAATTGGCAACAGAAAAGACTTACTGCCCCCATTTTACAGACGATGGGAATGGGGAGTATGTTAGTAGGGATGTGGTAGCTCAGGAATGAGAAATTGCCTTGTCCTCTGATTCCTGCTTTCTTCACCTTTCCTGCTGTCTTTGAATACCAGCTGTTACTTCTCTGCAGAGACCAATTTTGAGCCCTGGTGTGTTTCATTGACAGGAGAAAAGGATAATGAAGTGAAACTGAAAGTTAAAAAAAAGGGTTTGAAATAAACATGCCAGAACTTAATTCTCACTGAGTTTTGTTCTCCTTTAGAACGGTATGTGTAGGTGCAAGTGGAGGGGGTTGAGGGTGGCATCACTTAAGTGACATGGCCTTTGTTTTTTGTTTTTGTTTTTTTTGGCCGCACCACACGGCATATGGGATTTTAGTTTCCCGACCAGGGATCAAACCTGTGTCCCCTGCATTGGAAGCGTGGAGTCTTAAACACCGGACTGCCAGGGAATTACCATATAAAAAAAATTTTTTTTTTGATATGGCCTTTGTACAAAGTAGTTTTGAAAATCCAACTCTGACAGAGACATTTTTGAACCATATGAGAGATCAGTTTCATTAGTACCTGATAACATACTTTTTTTTTTTTTTTAAACCCCAAATGGCATGGGTAAGCAATCTTGTCCCTTGACTTCAGGTGAATTAACAGTTCATTTGAAGTGGACCTAGTGGTGAACATAAGTGTTTTTTTTTTTTTTGGCCACGCGACGAGACTTGTGGGGTCTTAGTTCCCCTACCAGGGATTGCACCCAGGCCCTCGGCAGTGAAAGGGCAGAGTCCTAACCACTGGACTGCCAGGGAATTCCCTGAACATGAGTTTTGATTCTGAATCTATTTCTTATTAGCCATATGACCTTGGACAAATATGGGATAAAAATGGGAATAATATTTTAAAGAGTGGTTAAATGAGGTAGTACATATGAAAGCTCTTGGGACATAGGAATGCAATAACTGTTTTCACCCTCAAAGAATGAAGATTTGCTATAAATGAGAATATTCTAAAAGACAGGGGCGTTTGTAAAGGCAAGTTGTGCCTTTTTCCAAATAGGTGGATGCCTTCTAATTGTCATTTCATTTATGTTTGTGGATTCATGCTCTGACCTTCTCATCCTGCCTCCTGTCTTTTTCTTGATTCATTTTCTTTTTTTTTTTTTAACATCTTTATTGGAGTATGATTGCTTTACAATGGTGTGTTAGTTTCTGCTGTATAACAAAGTGAATCAGTTATACGTATACATATATCCCCATATCCACTCCCTCCCACCCTCCCTATCCCACCCCCCCATCCCACCCCTCTAGGTGGTTACAAAGCATAGAGTTGATCTCCCTGTGCTATGCAGCTGCTTCCCACTAGCTGTTTTACATTTGGTAGTGTATATATGTCCATGCCACTCTCTCACTTCGTCCCAGCTTACCCTTCCCCCTCCCCATGTCCTCAAGTCCATTCTGTATGTCTCCGTCTTCTTGTCCTGCCCCTAGGTTCTTCAGAACCATTTTTTTTTTTTGGATTCCTATGTATTTGTTAGCATACGGTATTTTTTTTTCTTTTTTTCTTTTTTTTATGGGGTGTAGATATTCTTACACCCATTTTATAGTTTAGGAAATGTAGAGCCAGGGAGTGGTCTCAGTTAATGGTACTCATGATAGGGTTTTTTTTTTTTTTAAATTTTATTTAATTTATTTTTTTATACAGCAGCTTCTTATTAGTCATCCATTTTATACACATCAGTGTATACATGTCGATCCCAATCTCCCAATTTGGTATTTGTTTTTCTCTTTCTGACTTACTTCAATCTGTATGACAGACTCTAGGTCCATCCACCTCACTACAAATAACTCAATTTCGTTTCTTTTTATGGCTGAGTAACATTCCATTGTATATATGTGCCACATCTTCTTTATCCATTCATCTGTTGATGGACACTTAGGTTGCTTCCATGTCCTGGCTATTGTAAATAGAGCTGCAATGAACATTGTGGTACATGACTCTTTTTGAATTATGGTTTTCTCAGGGTGTATGCCCAGTAGTGGGATTGCTGGGTCGTATGGTAGTTCTATTTTTCATTCATTTTCTATCCTTTCCTGAGTGAAGCTGTGCTGCAGAGGCCATCTGCCAGTTTCTTGGAGTAAGCCTCTTTTCAGGAGAGCTAATCTGAACATTCTTACAGTGCCAGCCCCTTGGTTGTGGATTCCTGGGGATTTTTCTCTGGGGCCTCAGCTGGTGCTTAGATCACGCTCTGTAGCACAGGAATCTCTAATGCCTGGATTTGGTGTCAATTTGGAGACCTGTCCTTGTGGAGCTAATCTTTTCTCTTTCTGAGCAAGGATGAATGCTTTATCCTTCTCTGAGTCGGCTTTAAGCTGCAAGCCTTAGTCTTCCATAACATAGAGTTTCTTATTTTAATTATAAGGAAGGAATATCCTGCCCTTTTCTTTTCTTTCTTTACTTTCACCAAGGGTTTTACCGCTGAGTAGGGGAGGAGGATAGCCTGTTGTCATTCAGGTGGGGCTGTCGGTAACCCCTGATTACTATCTTCAACAGTAATTGAGTTTGTCTTTGGGATAAAAACCTCATAAAAGCTGCTCAGGACACATGTGAAGAACCTGTCAGAATTTTCCTGATTTGTGAAGAGTTTACACCTGTAAACTTGTGTAAACCTGTAAACATCCTCACTTGTGCAATTTTCTACTTTGGAGATAGAATCCAGGAGCAACTGAACTATGTTTAGCCCAGACTGATAGACAAAGGTGTGGTTATGTTGGCTGGCCCTCATTCTTCTAATAGTGTCCTAGGCACTATTTGAGGCATTGAGAAGTGACTTAGTCAGTTATGGGCTGCTATAACAGAATACCATAGATTGGGTGGTTTAAGTAACAAACACTTATTTCCCACAGTTCTGGAGGCCAGAAGTGCAAGATTAGGGTGCCAGTATGACCAGGCTCTTGAGGAAACTGGGTTGTCCCTTTGGACATCTAATCAAGTGTTTCTCAACCTTTTTTCATTAGCACCTTTTGAGACATTTTTTTCCCTAATTGCCCCCCTGCCTCCAGTCAGTGGAATTTTAATACCATAGATGTACTGTGTATCTGTTTATGTACTGTGGCTCTTTGGAGGGCCACAAACTGTTGTAATATCTAAGATTTTTTCTTCCCCAAGAATCAAGTTTCACCCCTTTGGGGGTGATTTTTCCCTTATTGGGAATGCATGGTCTTATCCTATATTGTCTCACTAATACAGTCATCAAGGCTTGTTTTCTATCTAGAAATTGCAGCTGTTACCATGAGCTTTTTCAACACCTCAAACACCAAACTAGTGAAAGCAGGAGAATATTATCTTAGTCAGTCCTCACATCAACCTTGTAAGATAGTTGGTATCATCCCCATTTTACAGATGAAGTAACTGAAGCTTAGTGAGGTTAAGTGATTTGGTCAAGGTCAAAAAGTTTGGTGTAGTCAGTCTTTAAATCCAGTTCTGATTCTAAAGCTATTTTTGTTGACTCTGCTGCCCATCCCCACTCCTCAAGAGTCTGCAATCATCAGCAGGATAATCAACCATTCAACTTATTTTCTCAAGGCCCTGCTAGGTGCCAAGCCCAATGAAAAATGTTAGGAAAAGAGAGTTCCTGCTGTTGAAGAGGTCACTGAGTGACCTCTTACATGTTGGAGATGCCTTAGGGATAGTGCCTTTGTTACCCTCTCCTGTTTGGGCCTCTTATGGGATGGCTGGCTCTAGCTAATGGCTGTCATGGAAAGATTGGAGCTAGCTGGCTTTTAGGAGGGTCACAGCTGTGGATTTGTCTTTATTAGTTCCATTTTCCAACCAGCAGAGCTGTTTCTAATCACTGAGCATGATATGTACAGGGTATAAACAAATGGGTGTAGCAGGTCCAGTAAACTCCTTGGCCATTAGATGTTTGTAAGCATGAGGATTAGTAAGAATGATGTTTATTTTTTGCTTATTGATGTTCTTAATGATTCAGAGCAGAAGTTGTTTGTCCCTTTCTGAAGTAATTCTATACTGTCTGCCTCAAAGCCTAATGATGTTAAGAGATTCGGAAAGAAATGGAATATGGGTGGAGGTAGGAGGGATATTTTTACTTGGACTTCTCCAAAGAGGCAGGAATTGAATTTATTCTTTACATTTGCTTCTCTGGTGGCTCCTTGGCCTTGCTCACAGCTGAGCCCAGGTGTTCCTGGTCTAGAAATTGGAGCCTTTGGGTAGTGTCTGATGTTTAGCCCATGTCACATGTCATATCTACACAGAAATGGGAAGGGGTATGTTTATGGGGTCCGATTGCTGGCTGTCGTGACTGAAAGCATTTTTTTTTTTGAATTTTTGAATTTTATTTAATTAATTTTTTTATACAGCAGGTTCTTATTGGTTATCCATTTTATACATATTAATGTATATTAATGTATATATGTCAATCCCAATCTCCCAATTCATCCCACCACCACCACCCCCCATGCCAGTTTCCCCCCTTGGTGTCCATATGTTTGTTCTCTACATCTGTGTCTCTATTTCTCTACATCTATGTCTCTATTTCTGCCCTGCAAACCAGTTCATCTGTACCATTTTTCTAGGTTCCACACATATGCATTAACATGAGTAATATTCCATTGTATATGTGTACCACATCTTCTTAATCCATTTGTCTGTCGGTGGGTATTTAGGTTGCTTCCATGACCTGGCTATTGTAAATAGTGCTGCAATGAACATTGGGATGCATTTGTCTTTTTACTTATTTATTTGTTTGTTTATTTATTTTTATATTTTTTATTTTTGGCTGTGTTGGGTCTTCGTTTCTGTGCGAGGGCTTTCTCTAGTTGTGGCAAGCGGGGGCCACTCTTCATCGTGGTGTGCGGGCCTCTCACTATCGCGGCCTCTCTTGTTGCGGAGCACGGGCTCCAGATGCGCAGGCTCAGTAGTTGTGGCTCACGGGCCCAGTTGCTCCGCGGCATGTGGGATCCTCCCAGACCAGGGCTCGAACCCGTGTCCGTCCCCTGCATTAGCAGGCAGACTCTCAACCACTGTGCCACCAGGGAAGCCCCTGCATGTGTCTTTTTGAATTATGGTTTTCTCTGGGTATATGCCCAGTAGTGGGATTGTTGGGTCATATGGTAATTTTATTTTTAGTTTTTTAAGGTACCTCCATACTGTTCTCCATAGTGGCTGTATCAATTTACATTCCCACCAGCAGTGCAGGAGGCTTCCCTTTTTCCACACCCTCTCCAGCATTTGTTGTTTGTAGATTTTCTGATGATGCCCATTCTAACTGGTGTGAGGTGATACTTCATTGTAGTTTTGATTTTCATTTCTCTAATAATTAGTGATGTTGAGCAGCTTTTCATGTGCTTCTTGGCCATCTGTATGTCTTCTTCGGAGAAATGTCTATTTAGGTCTTCTGCCCATTTTTTGATTGGGTTGTTTGTGTCTTTAATATTGAGCTGCATGAGCTGCTTATATATTTTGGAGATTAATCCTTTGTCCATTGATTCGTTTGCAAATATTTTCTCCCATTCTGAGGGTTGTCTTTTCATCTTGTTTGTAGTTTCCTTTGCTTTGCAAAAGCTTTTAAGTTTCATTAGGTCTCATTTGTTTATTTTTGTTTTTATTTCCATTACTCTAGGAGGTGGATCAAAAAGATCTTGCTGTGATTTATGTCAGAGTGTTGTTCCTATGGTTTCCTCTAAGAGTTTTATAGTGTCTGGTCTTACATTTAGGTCTTTAATCCATTTTGAGTTTATTTTTGTGTATGGTGTTAGGGAGTGTTTTAATTTCATTCTTTTACATGTAACTGTCCAGTTTTCCCAGCAACACTTATTGAAGAGACTGTCTTTTCTCCATTGTATATCTTTGTCTCCTTTGTCATAGATTAGTTGACCATATGTGCGTGGGTTTATCTCTGGGCTTTCTATCCTGTTCCATTGATCTATATTTCTGTTACTGTGCCAGTACCATACTGCCTTGATTACTGTAGCTCTCTAGTATAGTCTGAAGTCAGGGAGTCTGATTCCTCCAGCTCCGTTTTTTTCCCCTCAAGATGGCTTTGGCTAGTCGGGGTCTTTTGTGTCTCCATACAAATTTTTAAGATTTTTTGCTCTAGTTCTGTAAAAAATGCCATTGGTAATTTGATAGGGATTACATTGAATCTGTAGATTGCTTTGGGTAGTAGAGTCATTTTCACAATATTGATTCTTCTAATCCAAGAACATGGTATATCTCTCCATCTGTTGTATCATCTTTAATTTCTTTCATCAGTGTCTTATAGTTTTCTGCATACAGGTCTTTTGTCTCCCTAGGTAGGTTTATTCCTAGGTATTTTATTCTTTTTGTTGCAGTGGTAAATGGGAGTGTTTTCTTAATTTCTCTTTCAGATTTTTCATCATTAGTGTATAGGAATGCAAGAGATTTCTGTGCATTAATTTTGTATCCTGCCACTTTACCAAATTCATTGATTAGCTCTAGTAGTTTTCTGGTGGCATCTTTAGGATTCTCTATGTATAGTATCATGTCATCTGCAAACAGTGACAGTTTTACTTCTTCTTTTCCAATTTGTATTCCTTTTATTTCTTTTTCTTCTCTGATTGCCATGGCTAGGACTTCCAAAACTATGTTGAATAATAGTGGTGAGAGTGGACATCCTTGTCTTGTTCCTGATCTTAGAGGAAAGGCTTTCAGTTTTTCACCATTGAGAATGATGTTTGCTGTGGTTTTGTCATATATGGCCTTTATTATGTTGAGGTAGCTTCCCTCTATGCCTACTTTCTGGAGAGTTTTTATCATAAATTGGTGTTGAATTTTGTCAAAAGCTTTTTCTGCATCTATTGAGATAATCATATGATTTTTATTCTTCAATTTGTTAATATGGTGTATCACATTGATTGATTTGCATATACTGAAGAATCCTTGCATCCCTGGGATAAATCCCACTTGATCGTGGTGTATGATCCTTTTAATGTATTGTTGGATTCTGTTTGCTAGTATTTTGTTGAGGATTTTTGCATCTATATTCACCAGTGATATGGTCTGTAATTTTTTTTTTTGGTAGTATCTTTGTCTGGTTTTGGTACCAGGTGATGGTGGCCTCATAGAATGAGTTTGGGAGTGTTCCTCCCTCTCATATATTTTGGAAGAGTTTGAGAAGGATAGGTGTTAGCTCTTTTCTAAATGTTTGATACAATTCACCTGCGAAGCCATCTGGTCCTGGACTTGTGTTTGTTGGAAGATTTTAAATCACAGTTTCAATTTCATTACTTGTGATTGGTCTGTTCATATTTTCTTTTTTTTTTTTTTAAATAAATTTATTTATTTATTTATTTTTGTCTGTGTTGTGTCTTCGTTTCTGTGCGAGGGCTTTCTCCAGTTGCGGTGAGTGGGGGCCACTCTTCATCACGGTGCGCGGGCCTCTCACTGTTGCGGCCTCTCCTGTTGCGGAGCACAGGCTCCAGACACGCAGGCTCAGTAGTTGTGGCTCATGGGCCCAGCTGCTCTGTGGCATGTGGGATCTTCCCAGACCAGGGCTCGAACCTGTGTCCCCTGCATTGGCAGGCAGATTCTTAACCACTGCGCCACCAGGGAAGCCCTGTTCATATTTTCTATTTCTTCCTGGTTCAGTCTTGGAAGGCTATACCTCTCTAAGAATTTGTCCATTTCTTCCAAATTGTCCATTTTATTGGCATAGAGGTGCTTGTAGTAGTCTCTTAGGATGGTTTGTATTTCTGCGGTGTCTGTTGTAACTTCTCCTTTTTCATTTCTAATTTTATTGATTTGAGTCCTCTCCCTCTTTTTCTTGATGAGTCTGGCTAAGGGCTTATCCATTTTGTTTATCTTCTCAAAGACCCAGCTTTTAATTTTATTGATTTTTGCTATTGTTTTCTTTGTTTCTATTTCATTTATTTCTGCTTTGATCTTTATGATTTCTTTCCTTCTGCTAACTTTGGGTTTTGTTTGTTCTTCTTTCTCTAGTTCCTTTAGGTGTAAGTTTAGATTGTTTATTTGAGATTTTTCTTGTTTCTTGAGGTAGGCTTGTATTGCTATAAACTTCCCTGTTAGAACTGCTTTTGCTGCATCGAATAGTTTTTGGATCATCGTGTTTTTGTTGTAATTTGTCTCTAGGTATTTTTTGATTTCCTCTTTGATTTCTTCAGTGATGTCTTGGTTATTTAGTAGCATATTGTTTAGCCTCCATGTGTTTGTGTTTTTTACGTTTTTTTCCCTGTAATTGATTTCTAGTCTCATAGTGTTGTGGTCAGAAACGAGGCTTGATATGATTTCAGTTTTCTTAAATTTACTGAGGCTTGATTTGTGCCCTAAGATGTGATCTATCCTGGAGAATGTTCCATGTGCACTTGAGAAGAAAGTGTAATCTGCTGTTTTTTAAAATAAATTTATTCATTTATTTATTTTTGGCTGCGCTGGGTCTTCGTTGCTGCACGAGGGCTTTCTCTAGTTGTGGCGAGCAGGGGCTACTCTTCGTTGCGGTGTGTGGGCTTCTCATTGTGGTGTCTTCTCTTGTTGTGGAGCATGGGCTCTAGGCGCACAGGCTTCAGTAGTTGTGGCATGTGGGCTCAGTAGTTGTGGCTCATGGGCTCCAGAGCACAGGCTCGAAGTTGTCACAACGGGCTTAGTTGCTCCGCAGCATGTGGGATCTTCCCGGGCCGGGGCTCGAACCCATGTCCCCTGCATTGGCAGGCATATTCTTAACCAGTGCGCCACCAAGGAAGCCCTAATCTGTTTTTGGATGGAATGTCCTATAAATATCAATTAAATCTATCTGGTTGGGGCTTCCCTGGTGGCACAGTGGTTAAAAATCCTCCTGCCAGTGGCGGGGGCACGGGTTCAAGCCCTGGTCCGGGAAGATCCCACATGCTGCAGAGCAACTAAGCCCATGTGCCAGAACTCCTGAGCCCATGTGCCACAACTACTGAAGCCCGCATGCCTAGAGCCCGTGCTCCGCAACAAGGAAGCCACCTCAGTGAGAAGCCCATGCACTGCAACAAAGAGTAGCCCTTGCTCGCCGCAACTAGAGAAAGCCTGCGCAGCAACGAAGACCCAATGCAGCCATAAATAAATAAATAAATAAATAAATAAATAAGGAAAAAATAGCTAATCAGGAATTAAAAAAAAAAACTATCTGGTCTGTTGTGTCATTTAAAGCTTGCGTTTCCTTATTAATTTTCTGTTTGGATGATCTGTCCATTGGTGTAAGTGAGGTGTTAAAGTCCCCCACTATTATTGTGTTACTGTCGATTTCCCCTTTTATAGCTGTTAGTAGTTGTCTTATGTATTGAGGTGCTCCTACGTTGGGTGTATGCACCCAATTATATTTGTAATTGTTGTATTTTCTTGTACTGATCCCTTGGTCATTATGCAGTGTCCTTCCTTGTCTCTTGTAACATTTTTTATTTTAAAGTCTATTTTATCTGACATGAGTATTGCTCTCCTTTGATTTCCATTTGCATGAAATATCTTTTTCCATCCCCTCACTTTCAGTCTGTATGTGTCCCTAGGTCTGAAGTGGGTCTCTTGTAGACAGCATATATATGGGTCTTCCTTTTGTATCCATTTAGTGAGCCTGTGTCTTTTGGTTGGAGCGTTTAATCCATTCACGTTTAAGGTAATTATTGATATGTATGTTCCTTTGACCATTTTCTTAATTGTTACAGGTTGGTTTTGGAGGTCCTTTTGTACTCTTGTGTTTCCCGCCTAGAGAAGTTCCTTTAGCATTTGTTGTAGAGCTGGTTTGGTGGTGCTGAATTCTCTTACCTTTTGCTTGTCTGTAAAGCTTTTGATTTCTCTGGCGAATCTGAATGAGATCCTTGCCGGGTAGAGTAAACTTGGTTGTAGGTTCTTCCCTTTCATCGCTTTAAATATATTATGCCACTCCCTCTGGCTTGTAGAGTTTCTGCTGAGAAATCAGCTGTTAACCTTATGGGAGTTCCCTTGTATGTTATTTGTCATTTTTCCCTTGTTGCTTTCAGTGATTTTTCTTTGTCTTTAATTTTTGTCAGTTTGATTACTGTGTGTCTTGGCATGTTCCTCCTTGGGTTTACCCTGCCTGGGACTCTCTGCGCTTCCTGGACTTGGGTGGCTATTTCCTTTCCCATGTTAGGGAAGTTTTCGACTATAATCTCTTAAGATATTTTCTCTGGTCCTTTCTCTCTCTCTTCTCCTTCTGGGACCCCTATAATGCGAATGTTGTTGCGTTTAATGTTGTCCCAGAGGTCTCTTAGGCTGTCTTCATTTCTTTTCATTCTTTTTTTTTATCCTGTTCTGTGGCAGTGAATTGCACCATTCTGTCTTCCAGGTTACTTATCTGTTCTTCTGCCTCAGTTATTCTGCTATTGATTCCTTCTAGTGTATTTTTCTTTTCAGTTATTGTATTGTTCATCTCTGTTTGTTCTTTAATTCTTCTAGGTCTTTGTTAAACGTTTCTTGCATCTTTTCAGTCTTTGCCTCCATTCTTTTTCCAAGGTCCTGGATCATCTTCACTATCATTATTCTGAATTCTTTTTCTGGAAGGTTGCCTATCTCCACTTCATTTAGTTGTTTTTCTGGGGTTTTATCTTGTTCCTTCATCTGATACATAGCCCTCTGCCTTTTCATTTGTCTGTCTTTCTGTGAATGTGGGTTTTGTTCCACAGGCTGCATGATTGTAGTTCTTCTTGCTTTTGCTGTCTGCCCTCTGGTGGATGAAGCTATCTAAGAGGCTTGTGCAAGTTTCCTGGTGGGAGGGACTGGTGGTGGGTAGAGCTGGCTGTTGCTCTGGTGAGCAGAGCTCAGTAAAACTTTAATCTGCTTGTCTGCTGATGGGTGGGGCTGGGTTCCCTCCCTGTTGGTTGTTTGGCCTGAGGCACCCGAACACTGAAGACTACCCGGCTCTTTGGTTGGGCTAATGGCGGACTCTGGGAGGGCTCACACCAAGGAGTACTTCCCAGAACTTCTGCTGCCAGTGTCCTTGTCCTCACGGTGAGCCACAGCCACCCCCTGCCTCTGCCGGAGACCCTCTAACACTAGCAGGTAGGTCTGGTTCAGTCTCCTATGGGGTCACTGCTTCTTCCCTTGGGTCCTGCTGCGCACACTACTTTGTGTGCGCCCTCTAAGAGTGGAATCTCTGTTTCCCTCAGTCCTGTCGAAGTCCTGCAGTCAAATCCCGCTAGCCTTCAAAGTCTGATTCTCTAGGAATTCCTCCTCCCGTTGCTGGACCCACAGGTTGGGAAGCCTGACATGGGGCTCAGAACCTTCACTCCAGTGGGTGGACTTCTGTAGTATAAGTGTTCTCCAGTTTGTGAGTCACCCACCCAGCAGTTATGGGATTTGATTTTATTGTGATTGTGCCTCTCCTTCCATCTCATTGTGTCTTCTCCTTTGTCTTTGGATGTGGGGTATCTGTTTTGGTGAGTTCTGGTGTCTTCCTGTCGATGACTATTCAGCAGTTAGTTGTGATTCTGGTGCTCTCGCCAGAGGGAGTGCTTGACTGAAAGTATTCTTGATTATGCCTTTTATTTACCACTTATTATCATCACAGGTAGAGAAACATACAGCAGTCAATGAATTGATCCATGTCTCGCCACTTCCCTTTCTGCAAGTTGCCTGCCCTTTCTGTCTTGTGAGTGAGAGGGGTTCTAGAAATGGGAAGAAGAATGAGAGATGCATCTCAAAGGTCTGGTGAGGAATGCTGATGCCAGTGGACTTTTAAATGGACATCTCTTTATATTTGTGAATAGTTTCATGCTTATGCCTCTCATTTCTGTGAGCCTCCCAAGGAGGTAGCATCTGTCTGACCAAACTGTAGAAAACTAGCAGGCTTTAGTTCAGTGGAAGAAACATAAAGTAGGACAATCAATACAGAAAACATTGATTGGTCATGCTTTGAATCCAGTGAGTAGTAGACATTGGAAGCATAAAAGGCCAGCTCCTTAGGAAGGATTTTAAGGTTGGTTTTGTGACCCTCTGCATCTCGTACTCATGAGGGTTGAATTTGATTATATTCATGAAGCAAAGTCTCCACCCTTGGGCCCAGCTGCTAAAGTCTAAATTCACAGTATTTCTGTGCTGGAAGAGATCATCCTAGGGGGTCTTTATACCAATTTCATTGCAAACATCAGAACTGAGTCTTGTTCAGATCCAAGGGATGGCTGTTTGTGGTTCCTTGGGTGAGTAAAGAGGTACCCTTCTAGTTCTGTCACCACCGAGTGCTTCAGTTTTGCTTTCCATTGGTTCCTATTTTACTGATAAAAGGAGCCCCAGAGAAGTGAAATGGGCCATATACTTCTTTTAGGGCCACCAGTGTATTAGTGGCAGAGCCAAGACTCAAGCCAGAGAGCTCACAGAAGATGGCTATAGATGTTGCTAAAATTATTTAGAGCCTTGTAAAGATGCAAGATGTTATTGCAGTTAAAAATCTCTAGGGAGGGAGAAGGCCCTGCCTCCACTGACTGCCTTGTTTATCATCTTACAACTCTCAGCAGTGAGGTTTTTGGCTGTCATGCTGATTTTTAAAAAAAATTTATTAATTTAATTAATTTATTTTTGGCTGCGTTGGGTCTTTGTTGCTGCGTATGGGCTCCCTACAGCTTTGGCGAGCAGGGGTCACCCCCTGCTGTGGTACGCATGCCCCTCATTGCGGTGGCTTCTCTCGTTGCGGAGCACAGGACCCAGGCGCATGGGCTTCAGTACTTGTGGCGCACGGGCTTCACTGGTCCGCAGCATGTGGGATCCTCCTGGTCCAGGGCTTGAACCCATGTCCTCTGCATTGGCAGGCGGATTCCCAACCACTGCGCCACCAAGGAAGCCCTGATTTTTCTCCTATTTATGTTGAAGTGTGTTTCCTTTTGCTCTTATCCCAAAGGAAATAGATTTGAAGTTTCCACTTATTTTAGAAACAGTGAAGTAGTTCCCAGGCCAAACTGCTGTGTGTTCTGTAAAGAATGGAGCCAGTGAACCAGTGGACCTTACTTTGTGATCCAAGCAAACCTTTAAAACATTTCTAAAAGAAAAAGAAAGTGAAGGAGTAAATGGTATCTCAGGTGGTTTAAAACCACTCAGGGGTCCAATGTTTATAGCAGCACTGTTTACAATAGCCAAGACATGGAAGCATCCGAAGTGTCCCAACACAGATAAATGGATAAAGTAGATGTGTTTTATATATATATATATATATATATATATATATATATATATATATATATATATATATATACACACACACACACACACACACACACACAATGGAATATTACTCAGCCATAAAAAAGAATGAAATGTCATTTGCAGCAACATGGATGGACCTAGAGATGATCATACTAAGTGAAGTAAGTCAGACAGAGAAAGACAAATATCATATGATATCACCTATATGTGGAATCTAAAAAAAATGATACAAATGAACCTATTTACAAAACAGAGACAGACTCACAGGCATAGAAAACAAATGTATGGTTACCAGAGGGGAAAGGGGCGGGAAGGGATAAATTAGGAGTTTGGAATTAACAGGTACACATACTATATATAAAACAGATGAACAACAAGGACCTACTGTATAGCACAGGGAACTATATTCAGTATCTCGTAATAACCTATAATGGAGAGACTTCCCTGGTGGTCCAGTGGTTAAGACTCCGTGCTTCCACTGCAGGGGGCATGGGTTCGATCCCTGGTTGGGGAACTAAGATCCTGCATGCCGTGTGGCGAGGCCAAAACAAACAAACAACCTATAATGGAAAAAAATCTGAAAAAGAATAAATATATACATACTGAAACTAACACAACATTATAGATGAACTATACTTCAATTGAAAAAAAAAAACCCACTCATGGGTCAGCTCACTTGGTTTCTTACTCTGCTATTTACTTATTAGATTTCAGATTGTGAACAAGTTACTTATTTTCTCCAAGCCTTGATTTCATAATCTGTAGAATGGGAATAGTAATAGCTACTTTTGTAACTGAATTGAGAATTGCAGAAAGTGCATCCTCTGGCACAGTGTAAGTGCTCTATATATTATTATCAATAATGACAGCAACAGCAGTTTCCAGTTCCTGACCTGGTTAGAGGGTAAGTTATGCTGACTGGGCAAGTGTGATCTTAACCATCGTATCATTGTGTTTGTTGGTTGGCTTATTATTCCTATCAATCACACTGATCATGCTCATGCTAAATAACTAAAAGTTGTGAACAGCAAGGAAGTTTGCAGCTTCTCTGCCATCTCTATCCTTACTCGGCTTAGTTCTCACCTTTTTGAGGCTCTCTCTAACTGGCTGCCCCAGTCAGGGGGCTCTGTTTCCTGTGCAGTGTCTGACATGGTGATTTTAATGGAGCAGGGCTGGCTGGTCCAGAGTCTGCCTGCAGCCCTCTGAGGCAATGTGTTCTCCTTGTCTCTTGCCTTCTGCTTTTCAGCCAGACATGAAGCCATTAGCTCATTAAGGGGACTTTGACTTCTGTCACAGCTTTCTTCTGATTTGTATGCCCATTTCTGGCCTTGTGCAAGGTCAGAGAGGCATAGTCAAATACACTGACCCGGATTTTGTGCTCAAGTTGGCTCTCTTTTCCTGTGAGATTTGCAACTGGTTCAGTGTAGCAGTGGAGGTGGGAGGGGGGAAGAAGCCCCTGAAGTTACTGCCCCCCATTATATTGATTTCAAGCTGGGGTTTTAAAAATCCTGAGCATCATAACTATAGCCTGTGCTTTACTTCTCTGAATGAAGCAAATAGGGTAAAACCTCATCTGGGGGCAAGACCAGTCTGAATAGGTAAAAAACCCCAGAAATTAAAGAGTGTTTTCAAAGAAATGCCATTGTCTTAAAATTTGGGACAAGCCTCTGCAGTATCTTTCTCGTCTAGTGTTACTGCTTCCTCTGTTTCCTGGAGCTGTACCTGAGTTTTTATAGGAGCCTCCTCCTATCTTTTACTTAGGCTTCCTCCAGGACATTGTGTACCACTGCCCGTTAGGGTCTTCCTAAATACAGTGCTGATTGGAGAACACTCATGTTTAGAAGCTTTCAGTGGCACTTACTGGCTGCTAAATAAATTCCATATGTATCAGTTGTCCTGGTGTTCATGCTTATCACGGTGTATCCCTGTCCTACTACTTTAATTATATCCTGTACCGTTACACACAAGTACCCTTTGTTCCTGGTAAACTGATCCACGTGGTCCTGTAATCATTCTGCATGTTTGCGTCTCTGCCAGTTCTTTTGTCCAGAGTACTCTCTGCTTAGTTTCCTACTTTATGCTGCAGATCCACCTTCTTCAGTCAGCCTTGCCTTATACCTGCTCATCTGTATCCCCATAGCAACACTTTGATTATAGAATTCAGCATACTTTATCCTGGTTTATTGCTTTGTCTCTTATTGTATGAGCATCTCATGGACATGGGCGTGCTTTATTTTGTCTCCAGCATAATGCTGGGTGTAACATGGACACCATAAATGCTTGTTGAATGAATGAATACATGAATGCCTGAGAAATGATTAACAGTTCTGTTCGAATCTCAGTTCTTCCCTGAAATATTCCTTGGTCCCTAATCACAGTGAGTCTGGCACACTCAACTCCCAGAGCCCTTTGTGTGAAACAGTCTGATTCTTTAGAGTAAGTCTTATCTTCCCAACTTGATTAGAAATTCTCGGAGGGCAGAAACTGCATCCCTCATTCTTCTTCTTTGTGTACCCAGCCCCCAGCACAATTCCTGGCACATAGAGGGTGTTTAATACATGCTTTTGGATCCAGGAATCCAGCCATTTGGTTAATTCCTCTGCCTACCAGTTCATCAGCCTTCTCTGTCACTCACTGGCCAGGGGTCTCCAACTCAAAGATGTTCCAGGGCTGGGTCAGAAACAGCGTGAGGCAGCAGGGAATGTTGGGCTGTGTCAAACCGGAGTGCTTATGAGCTCCATGGGGGACAGCTGCTACTCAGCCCATTATTGCCATGGGTGAGTGTGGCTTTAGTGGCCTCCTCATCTCACATTACAAGAGAAGCTAGAAATCCAGATTTTAATGTGAAATCCCGAAGGACTACCAAAGCACATCTATGGTATAGATTTGACCTATACACTATCCATTTGTGACCTTTGGGTAGAGGCTGAAATTTCACACATTTAAGTTCCTTGTGGAAGAAGAAAGGGAGGGGAAGGCATAATCTGAAAGCTTTTGAGGGAGTTTTGGTGAAAGCCTAGCTTTGGTTGAGAGCATCCTGTGACTTTCTGTGGGTAGTGACTTAGTTTCTTGAGCTGAGTCCTGCAGAGACCATGCACGGTCTGGGCTTCATCCTCCCTTGTATTCTGTCCCCAGAAAGATGGTGTCCTGGGGACATATGTGATTTTTGCTCTTTTTGCCCAGCCTCGGCTGAGGCAGGTTTGATGGTTGTTCTTGCTTCTGTCAACTTTGAAGGGCCTGGTGGTCAGGCTGATACAGTGCAAAGTCCCAGAGACCATTCCTGTTAATGGCTTCTCTGAGAAGGGGTTCTGGATGAGCAAGCACAACCGAAAGGGAAATATATTGTACAAAATCATTGCCTAAATGTGGTCAGCCAAGGGGCAAAGCAGTGTAATAGCCAGAAGGAAATCTGTACCTCAATGGAGCCTCTTGCAGGGCCTTATCTTTCCTTTGGCTATCCTGTTCTTTTCATAGTCTCTAAGGGCCCACGGCAGTGCTTACTGCTTGGTATTACTTGAGGGTCTGAAAGTGTTGCCACCAGTGGTATCCTCATTTGTGGTAGAAACTAGCTGATTGGAATATCTGGAAGAATACATGAGAAACTGAAAAGAGTGGTTGTCTCTGGTGAGACCCCCTGTGTGGCTGGAGAACAGGAGAGGAGGGAGACTGACTTTTCATTGTATACCTTTGTGTGCTTTCTTTAAGTTGAACCATGTACATATATTGTTATTTTTTTAATGTACCTGAGCAAGCCTAAGTTTGATCTCCTCTTCAAATTCTCTGTTCTCTCTTTAGTCCTGAAGCATGGGTCTCTTTGTAAACACCTAGACCCAGTCACTGTAGATTGCCTCTCAGAGGTGGCAGCCTTGCTTCTCTGGTCCCCAGAAGTGTTTTAGGGTTTCTCACTTAGGGGTCTTAGAATGACAATCAGGCCTAAAGTACGTTCAACATTTTACTGTTTGTTTTTTTTTTTTTAAGGAATTCCTTTATTTTTATTATTTATTTATTTATTTATGGCTGTGTTGGGTCTTCGTTTCTGTGCGAGGGCTTTCTCTAGTTGCAGCAAGCGGGGGCCACTCTTCATCGCGGTGCGCGGGCCTCTCACTGTCGCGGCCTCTCTTGTTGTGGAGCACAGGCTCCAGACGCGCAGGCTCAGTAGTTGTGGCGCACAGGCTTAGTTGCTCCGCGGCATGTGGAATCTTCCTGGACCAGGGCTCGAACTCGTGTCCCCTGCATTAGCAGGCAGATTCTCAACCACTGCGCCACCAGGGAAGCCCAACATTTTACTGTTTTTAAAGGGCTTTTGGATACATTGTTTTATCTGATCCTTACAACATCCCCATTTTATAGAGGTGAAAAATTGAGGTTTGGGGAGTCTGAATGACTTACTTGGGGCCATATAGCTAGTCAGGGTAGAGCTGTGACTGTTCCGGGTAGCCTTAGTTTACATTCATGCCCCTTGCTCTAAGTTCTTATGGCAGTGAGGTAGTCTTCTCTTTTTGGAATTCTCTTACAGGTTTTCAGAACTGTTGCAGTAGGGGCAGGGGGTGGAGCTGTGGTGTTTT
This sequence comes from Balaenoptera acutorostrata, assembly GCF_949987535.1. Lineage (NCBI taxonomy): Eukaryota > Metazoa > Chordata > Mammalia > Artiodactyla > Balaenopteridae > Balaenoptera > Balaenoptera acutorostrata. Next base: position 124,645,818 of record NC_080065.1, on the reverse strand, counting down.
CTTTTTCCTCTTTCGGCTCTAGCTTTTCCCTCTTTAGGAATCTCAGTTACATAGGCCTGTCTTCTCTGGAAAAAAGGGGTCAATAGTAGGTTTCTCCATTTTCTAGATAGGGTAAATTAAGGCTCCATTGGGGCGATACCTTTTAGGGAAGCTTGAATTGACAGTCTGGTTTTCTGTTCTTTGCTGAGTATTATTGCTGCTATTAGGCAGAGGGCTTTGTTTCCAGGTTACAAATCTTTTGAGCAAAGAAGTAAGTATGGAATAGAATTGGAAGGACTCATGTAGTCCTTGGATATAATTTTTGCTCCACATCCCAGAGAGAGTAAACATTGTAAAGTGCGCAAGATGGGTTTGGATTAATATCCTGACAACATATGGTTTGGCATGTAGGGCACTCCCTGGGAGTGCCCTGGGAGACCCTCCTCACCATACACAGCCTGCCTTTGCCGGGTGGTCCCTTCCCACAGGTCTTCCCAGCAGCTGTTGTGCACCTGGGTGAATTGTCAGCTTCCCTAAGCATTGAAAAAAACTATTTTAACTGATGAAAGCCCTCATACAGGAGGCAAAATAAACAGACAACCATGAGAGACAGTGTGTTTTAGTACTTCTTAGTTTCCCCTGAGTTTGTCCAGGGTATTCACTTCCATTAGAAACAGTGGCTGATCCTCACCACTGGTCTCCTCAGAATACAACATTGGAAATCATCTTACCCTGGGACTTCCCTGGTGGCGCAGTGGTTAAGAATCCTCCTGCCAGTTCAGGGGACACGGGTTCCATCCCTGGTCCGGGAAGGTCCCGCATGCCTTGGAGCAACTAAGCCCGTGCGCCACAACTACTGAGCCTGCGCTCTAGAGCCCGCGAGCCACAGCTACTGAGCCCGTGTGCCACAGCTACTGAAGCCCGCGCGCCTAGAGCCCGTGCTCCACAACAAGAGAAGCCACCGCAATGACAAGCCCCCGCGCGCACCGCAACAAAGAGTAGTGCTACCCCACTCGCCGCAACCAGAGAAAGCCCGCGCACAGCAACGAAGACCCAATGCAGCCATAAATAAATAAATAAATAAGTAAGTAAGTAAGTAAGAAAAGAAAATCATCTTACCCTTTTCAGTCTGCTGCCCCTGGTGTCATGGGTGTGGAAGGTCTCTGGAAGCTCCAGAAAGGCAGTGAGCACCATGGAGGGAAGGCTCAACTGCTTCTAAGAACTAAGCAGAAATCTTTGACTTTTTACCTTTTCTGTTCTTACTTAAATCAGAATAAGGTTGCCTTCAAAGAGAATTCTGTGCATTACTGACACAGCTCAGAGTGGAAGAGGCTCCTGGTACCTCCTTTGCAGTCTCTGAAGAGAACTTATTGGGGGCATGCAGAGAGCATGCTCAGGTTATCTTTATGCACCTAGCCCTAACCTGTGCTATGCTGAAGAGAGTTGTTATAGAGATATGTACCAGCTGATGGCTTAGTCAAGGCCTCACTGGTTGGCAGCTTTTTTTTTTTTTTTTTTAAATTTTATAGCTACTTTATTTATTTATTTTTGGCTGTGTTGGGTCTTCGGTTCGTGCGAGGGCTTTCTCTAGTTGCGGCAAGTGGGGGCCACTCTTCATCGCGGTGTGGGGACCGCTCTTCATCGCGGTGCGCGGGCCTTTCACTATTGCGGCCCCTCCCGTTGCGGGGCACAGGCTCCAGACGCGCAGGCTCAGTAGTTGTGGCTCACGGGCCCAGCTGCTCCGTGGCATGTGGGATCTTCCCAGACCAGGGCTCGAACCCGTGTCCCCTGCATTAGCAGGCAGATTCTCAACCACTGCGCCACCAGGGAAGCCCAGGTTGGCAGCTTTGTAGGTCTGGAAACTCAGCTTGTTCACCCAGGTTTAAGTTCCAGTGGGCTCTCTTAAGCATATGAAATTCATGAGACCATCAAGCTACAGTTTCAGTTAACTAATTAACTCTGAGAAACATGACTACCAAGTTGATTTGTGTGCACAGGTAGGAGCATTGTCTCCACTATAGGAAAGGTGAGCTGGGAGCCAACTCAGCTCTGGAGGAAGTCAGGGTGAAGCATGGTGGAAAGCTCTTGGCTGTAGATAAGATATACCTGGATTCAAACCGTATACTAGCTGTGAGACTTGAGATGAGTTATTTAACCTCTCTGCTCCTATTTCTTCATTTGTAAAACCCCCCTGGGGTTTTCAGATATGTACATAGTAAGCACTCAGTAAATATTTTGTCCTATTTATTCCCCTGTCTCCTTCTCTCTCCTCTTCTTTCCTCGCAGCATTGTCCTTCTAGGGCTATATCTGTATTCTGACCAAAATACATTTGTCAGTCTGTTCGGGCACCAGGAATGTATTGGAGAGAGATTCATTTTTATTCTCTAGATTCCCTTTTATGTATCTTTTGCAGACCACAGTCATTCTTTTACCACAGGTTACAGTAGGAACAACTAGATTCTAGCTCTTCTCAATCTGTTCCAACCTAAGGAGGCTTTCTGGCTACCACTGAATCTACAGTTTTTTTAAAAATAAATTTATGTATTTATTTATTTTTGTCTGCGTTGGGTCTTCATTGCTGCACATGGGCTTTCTCTAGTTGTGGCGAGTGGGGGCTACTCTTCGTTGCGGTGTGCGGGCTTCTCATTGCAGTGGCTTCTCTTGTTGCTGAACACGGGCTCTAGGTGTGCAGGCTTCAGTAGTTGCAGCACGCGGGCTCAGTAGTTATGATGCATGGGCTTAGTTGTTCCGCAGCATGTGGGATCTTCCCGGACCAGGGCTCAAACCTGTGTCCCCTGCATTGGCAGGCGGATTCTTAACCACTGCGCCACCAGGGAAGCCCCAAATCTAGTTTTTTGCTGAGCACCCACTATGTGTCAGGTACTGCTTGGCCATGCGAATAGAGTGGTGAGAGACAGAAACACCTTTCCAAACTCCCTTCTCAGATGGGTTACTTCTGCGGATGACTGGTCTTGTGCATTTTTTGTTGCTTCATACTAATTTCCTTCTGAGGGGACAATCTTCTCCCTAGACCTAGGAGACAGTGCCTCTTTGTGCTGCCTGGGCCATGCCTGCTGGCTTGCTTGCTCCCAAGTGATGAGAGTAGCAAGCTGAGGCTGAAGGAGAAAGCCCTGTGGGCTATTACTGCCTCGGCCACACATGTCCCAAAGGCCTGCGCTTGGCACTCTTGAATGTTCCTTTTCTCCTTGCACACAGATTATAGTGTTCATGGGTAATTTAAATTCAAATAACCTTCCGCCCCCTCTCCGCCTTTAAAAAAAAAAAAAAGAGCCCTGTGTATTACAGGGTAGAGAACAAAGAGGGGCAGCCCTGGTCTCCTGGTGGGGTTTGTTTTATCATGTGTTTTTTATGCAGCCTCGCTATGGGTTGCCTTTTCTTTAATAAAGCTAATGTGTAATTCAGGCATATTGATATTCTGTAGTCATAGAATCTCACATCTTTCTCTACTTTGTCATATATAGCGTGACATATATAGTCACATGTATATACTGTGTCAGGGGCTTTGGCTGACCAGAAGTGGGACTTGCTTCTCCATTTTGGACTCCAGGCTGCATCCTGGCCCCTAGTGGGCTCTGCATGAAGAAGGCCCAGCAGCCAGGTTGACGGATTTCTTAGCTTCAAAATGGGGCCTGAAGATAGCCCTCTGTTCCCTCTTCCTCTTTCTGTTGCCAATTTACCAGCAGTTGCCAAGAAGTGTATATAGGGAAGCAGGCAGAATGGCTCTGTGGGAACCATTTATTTGAGAGCTCCCAGTGGAGAAATGCATTTTCCTTTCCTCCTTCTCTTGCTGTGGTGTGTAACATTGTGATTTGGTACTGCTTGTCCCTCGGCAGTACTGAGGCCTGTACATGACTCCTCTGACCCTGTAGGGGTTTTCAACAATAAATCGCTTGCTGCTTGGTGTTTCCCCCAAATTCCATCACCTTCCCAGGAATGGGGGAGTGTGTCAACAATTAGGGACCTAGCAGAGCCTCTGTTTCTGGCACTGTGACCGCTGGAAATATGGTGGTTGAGCCCACATGAGCCATGTTTCCCACTGCTGCTGGGGCTGGGCATTTGCTGCAGTTGGATTTAGCTTTAAGAGTCACACTAGAGGTTGGAAAGGAGAGAGCACTGAGTAATTATTGCTTATGTACCAGTTAAACCTATCAGCCAACAGATGTTAAGTGCAGGAAAAAAGTGCAATAATGTTGTTATAATGGCATAATAGTTATCATAATAATCAGCTGGCATAGCATCTGATAAGAGGCAGATCCTGTAATGAGTGCAAGGGAAGGGTTAACCTTGAACTATAGCACAGGGAATGGGTGCTTAATCTTGTAAGAGATGCTGTGTGGATGTGAATGATTCAGGTATTGAGTTGCTACCCTCTCTGCATAGCTAGAGGGGCTATGGAAACTTCAGCTAGGGTTGTCTGCCTTAAAGGTACTGTCTTTCTCATGGTGTGATGGAGCATACACCATCCTTTGGTTTAAATTTTACCATCCTAGCATCCAGCAGCAGTGGGTTCTAGGAAAGGCAGAGAGAGATTTCATCCCTGTGGGCCCATTTGGGATTTTCAGAAAACCCAGCCTCATCTTCTTAGCTACAGGTGATGAGCTCTGCTCCCTACAGTGAAATGTATTCCATACCTGGGGGGGGAGGGTGTACCTCATTTATGCATACATACTAATTGTGGTGGGCTGTGCTTGCAGAAGACAGCCTCTCCTTACCCAGAGAGCTTGCTGGAGCTGCATTCCCACTCTGGATAGGAAGGTGGTGGTGAAGGGGTGAGCTGGGCTCATAGATGACCCACAAAGACAGCACTGGGGTAGGAGAAAAGAGTGTTTGGATTCAGGCAGACCTGGGTTTGCTCCTGACCTTGCCACTCGTTAGCTGTTGGACAAGTTTAACCTCGCTGAGCCTCACCTGCCTGACTTTGTATGTGCTCATCTATGTCTCATTTGTTTTTCACTAACAGCCCTGTCTCTGAAGTGCCTATCACTATGCCTGCCACTAAGTAGAGCTCAGTAAATGCTTCTGCTTCCTTCACCCCACCCCCACCTGCCTATCCTAAAGAGTAGAAGGGCAAGGACAAGACCCTCCTGCTTCTAAAAGGAATTTTGGCCTCAATTAGAGCTTTATTTGAGTTTCTTCAGGCCCTGGTGTTGCTTCTCTGAGCCACAATCTGTAGACCTACTTTGAAGCTGCCTCTCAGGGAGACTTTTGATATTTGATGTTTGGGCACATCTCTGCTTTATCCAGGGAGTAAAAGATAGGGTTTAAAATCCCTTCAGGGAATAGTATCCCTGCTTCTGCCTCAGTCGCCTGCAGCCTTGCTCCTTTCCCCTTTTTCCTTTGGGTGGGTCACGTGGGGGCACTGCCTGCCTTGGGAAGTACTTGTTTCTTGCAGAGGCTGCTAGTTGTTTGGCTCAGTCTCTTTACTGGGTAAAGGTTGTTATATTTCTATATGCCTGGGCTTTTGCTGTGGACTTTTATTTTGGAAGCCTGGAGTACTCAGACAAGGTGATATCTTTTTAGACTATTTTTGGCTGTAGGCCAGCTTATCACTATGGCTACCATGGCAGGATATAGAAAGTAACTTCTGGAAGAAATTTGGGAAAGAGGAAGGGGGAAGGGGAAGAATAGTTTGTCTTAAGGTCACAAGAGGAGAACAGCTTCTCTAAGCAGAACCATTTTGATTTGGACAGAGCTTCATTTTCCTTCTCTCTGAATTTTTCTTTCAGTCAATAAACATATATATAGTGTCTGTTACATTCCAGACACTGTAGTAAGCCCTGAGATACACTTGTGACCAAGTCATATACAGTTCCTGCTTAGAGTATTGAGGAATATAGACATCAAGTCAAATTATAACCATATACATAAATGTAAAATTATGATTGTAATAAATGTGTGGAAAGAAAGGAATGTGGTACCATGAGAATATTTGACAGGGGATTTGACTTGATCCTGGGGTTAAGAGGGTATCAGGGAAAGCTTCCTTGAGGAAATGATGTTTGAGTTAAATTGTGAAGAACAAACAGATGTTTACTAAGCAAAGTAACATGAGGTTGAAGAGCATTTCAGGTTGAGGGCCCAACGTTTACAAAGCCTCCTGGGGGGGTGGGGGTGGGGAGCAAAGAAGCATGACTTCTATGGGGAACTGAAATAAAATGTGGCCAGAGCACAGAGAGTGAGAGGAGATGGATACAGGGTCAGATTGGAGGGGTTGGCAAGGGCAGGCCTGTTCAGCCGTGGCAAGGCATTTTGTATTTACTAGAAGAGTCCTTTGGAGGGTTGTTAGTCGTGGTTGTGGTGGTGAGATGATTGAATTTGCACTATGAACAGATCACTCTGTTAGATGGAACATTGGATGGGTTTTGAGAGAGTGAGAATGAAGACCAGAAAAGGAACATAACTGTAATAGGTTACTTGTTTTCCTTCAGTCAGCTAAATGGTAATCTTGAGATCGACCCCATGCCGTGTTGCCTTGTTCCTCCTGAGTCAAGTCCTCTCTCAGTGCCCACCGTCAGTGTGTTGTTGGGGCCACCTGGCCACTCAGCAGGCGTGGTGGCTCACAGTACTGGCATTTGGCATTTTTCCATCTTCCCAGAAAAAGGCCTGGAGGTTTCATGCCTGTCGCTTGTTAACATGTGACAGCAACAAAGCACTTTGTAACCTGCTGTCTTGCCATCCCTGTGTTGGCTGTCACTACTGAGCAAGGGCTACCCCTTTCACCTTGCACCGCTTAAGCCACTGACACGGGCACCTCCCTGAGATGTGATGTGCCAAGTTAGGAAAGCCAGCACCTGCAGTTTGTGTACCACTCAGTTCTGGTTGATGCAGGTGTGCACATGTTCTCTCTTGGCAGCAGCCAGTGTCTGGAGGGCCGGAAATGTGCTGTAGTCATTCTTGCCACTGTGTAGCCAGGAAGACTGAGATGCAGGAGGAACCTGTGGTATAAAGAAGCCTGGGTCAGAGTCACACGCTGTCAGACCAAGAGTTAGGTGCATGGTAGGTGGTTCCAGACCCTCGATCAGAGCCCTTCCTCAGCAGTACTGTAGCCTTGGCCACTGTTCCTTTCACTTACTCAGCTGGAAGGCCATGCTGCATATAGTGGTTAGGAGCATGACCCTTGCAATTGAGCAGACCTTAGTTAGAATCTCTGCTTCACTACTTATAAGCTGTGTGATCTTGGACAAGTTACTTGACTTCTCTGACCCATAGTTTTCTTAGCTCTAACTGGGAAATAATAAGTTTCCACCTCACAGGGTAGTTGTTGTGAAGTATTGGTGAGACTATATGAAAGGTGCTTAGCTTCCTTCACAACGTAAATGATGAATAAAAAGTGATAACAATTGTTGTTATGGTTTATTTGGCTAATTTTGTTTGTTTTCCATGCTGGGCATGGCATAAAGATGTCCTGGCTTTGAGGTGCTCAGTTTAGTGGTCACTTTTTTTTTTTTTTTTTTTTGGCTGCATTGGGTCTTTGTTGTGGCGCGTGGGCTTTCTCTGGTTGCGGCGAGCGGGAGCTACCCTTCATTGTGGTGCACGGGCTTCTCATTGCGGTGACTTCTCTTGTTGTGGAGCACGGGCTCTAGGCGCGTGGGCTTCAGTAGTTGTGGCACATGAGCTCAGTAGTTGTGGCTTGCGGGCTCTAGAGCGCAGGCTCAGTAGTTGTGGCGCACGGGCTTAGTTGCTCCACGGCGTGTGGGATCTTCCTGGACCAGGGCTTGAACCCGTGTCCCCTGCATTGGCAGGAGGATTCTTAACCACTATGCCACCAGGGAAGTCCCTGTGGTCACTTTTTCTGCTCTTCTGTGTGGTCATGCTTCAGTAAAACAAGGAGTCCCCTAGGGAGGATCCCGATCAGATGTCCACTTGGTGACGCTTTGTCTTCCTGTGGGCTTCTTCCTCCTCCTGCGGCCCCTAGCCTCCAGCATGCCTTGATTCCTGTTTGCTCCTGGCTTGGGGGTGGGGGTGCTCAGCTCTTGGTTAGGTAACCCTGCTTCTTGCTAGGACTGCACCATTTCGAGCAGCCTTGTCTGTTTGTTGCCTTCTGAGTTTCCATTTCTGATAGTGAACATCCTTGTCCCCTTTTATTTGTTTCTTGAAACACTCTATTGTTGCTGCTACTTTTCCTTTGTAAAATACTGTGTAAGGTGGTTGACATAAAAGAGACCATGAAAAATAAGCTGGGTTGTATTTTCTGTAAAGGTTTGTTTAGTACCAAATTGGTGAAGTAAAATACCCCCCAGTGGTCTTGGGTGTGGGGAGGGGAATGATCTTTGTAATGGGATTGTATTTAGTGGAGGTATTGAAGAAAGTTAATTTGATTTATTTGATTCCTCCAGGGGTGGAAGTGAGGGTGGAGGAAGGACAGAGTCTTTCACATTCTCTGAATTGGCGCCTTCACTGGCTGAGAAGATGAAATGTGTTGGTCTAGAGTGTGCAGGCCCTGACCTGTGTCCATGCTTTCTTCCTCATTCATGGGGGTAGGGGTTGCCATGATGAGTTTATATGTACCTCTATTCACTCACCATTTAGTAAGCCGTGTGCACTGCATTCTGTAGGATGAAAGAGAATTCCACTTCTGCTAATTGCTAGTTTTTGACCCTGTCCTAGTACTTCTGTGACTCAGTTTCCTCATCTGAATAAGGTATGCTGATACCCACCTGCTGGGGCAGTTAGAATGAAATGAGATAATGTACATCATGCGCCTGGCATGTGGTAGGTGCTCAGTGAATGGTGAGGATTATAGTACCTTCAAAGACTTCATACCCCATCAAGTAGAGAAGCCATGGATGGGACCGCAGGTGCCAAGAAAGGCTGGCCAAGGGCATGGAATGGTGAGAATGGATTTGGTTTGTTAGGGAAGGTTCCTGGAGAAGGTATTTGGAGTCAGGCCCCAATCTTTGTTCCCCTCTGGGGAATATGAGAGACTGCTTCAGTTAGAAGAAAAGAAATAAGCAGAAGGTTTGAGTGGTCACCCGAAAGAACTACTGTCTCTCCCCCCACCCCCCAAATGCAAAGGGGTTGGGAATCATTAGAGCAAAGTGGATGGGGGCCCCGGCTCTTTCAAGTCAGACTGACCTGGGTTCCAGCCCTGGCTCTGCCTTGTACATGCTGTGTGGTCTTGGGCAAGTCATTTCCCCTCCTCTATGAACTTTGGCGTCCTCATCTGTAAAATGGAAATGATAATATCTACTCGTAGTGTTGGTTGAGGTTTGAATAAAATAATGTATGTAAAACAGCACAGTGCCCTTGACATAGTACATCTTCAATGACTTATAGATTAAGAAACAGTTGAGCATGTCTCTTGGGAAATGAAACCCTTCGGAACTTCTGGGGACAGATAAATTTTTTCAAAAGTCAGTCTACATCCTGGAATAAGCTACCAACTTCCACAATAAGTTCTTAAGGACCATGTAGCTCCCCTGCCTTTCACTCTCTGCTGGCTTACCATCATACTTAGAATAAGATCCAAACTCCCTACCCTGGTTATAGGCCTTTACTGAGCAGATCCCCACCTGCCTGCCTTGGCAGCCACATTTCCTGCACTCTCTCCCTCGATCTCTGTGTTCTTGCCACAGTGACCTCCTTTCTGTTCCTCACATAGAGGACCTTTGCTTCAACTGTACCCTTTGGCAGGGATACTCTTCCCTCACGTTCACTTGACTGACTCCTTGTCATTCAGATCTCAGTTCTGCTGTTACTTAAGAGAAAGGCCCTTCCTTTTCTCTGGTTTAAAGTGACTACTTATGTCATGGTAACATAAGTGTTTGATATTTTTCTTGTTTGCTTCTTGTTGACTGTCTGTTCTCCCTCCACCAGAATGTAAGTTACGTGAGAACAGCTGTCATGTTCACAGCTGTATTTCCAGTGGTAGAAACAGTGCCTGGCATATGGTAGATGATCAGACAACATTTATTGAAAGAATGAGCTTGTAAATGAGAATGGATTTTGTTATTACTCAGACTGGGTACACAGGTGCTCACATTCATAATGCTTTGTTTCCTAAATAAATGTAATCAAGACGATTTTCTTGCTTGCTCATTACTTATTAATTGTCCTCCCTCCCTTCCTCTCAACCATTAATTGGAATCTTCTAGGGAGAGGCTATATTTCTCTGACTTCCTTTTATGTGGCTTTCTTTCTTCCAGGCATTTTGTTACTGGAAAGGGGAGTTTGTAGTTATTGGGCTTTGGGCATTGATTTTTAGGTTTTCTGTTATAAGGAAGCAAGCTTTAGTGCATTTGCTTGGAATAAAACAAACACAGAAGCTGACCATGATGGCAAATTTATCTCACTCTGATTTTTCTCACTCTGACAGTTTTTGCAATACTACCTAAGTACTTAGATAAGGGTATTAGACAAGAATTGACAAATTGACGATGGCCAGATAGATACAAATTCACAGAATGTGAGTGAGTAGCAGGGTGAGACATGGAGCAGTCAGAGGGGATAGTGCTTCTCTTTCTGGCAGTGCCCTGTTTTTTCGTGGCAAATGTTAGTGGCATGAGTGAGACCTGGACCAGTTAACTGTTCCCCTTGCAGAGGGCCTGTAACCTAGGGAGCTGCAGGGGCTGTAGGCTCAGTACTGCTATGCCCACCTGGTAAGTCCTAGGCAATCTGCTTTGCTTTGCTAGGGAAGCACTCCAAGCTCCGAGAATAAGGAAGAAGCAGGAGTCCAGCCATCTTTGTAAATGTTTGGGTCCTAAATGTTACTAGTGCTCAAAGACCTGGGCCTGGATTTAGAGAATGAAATCCCAGACATGGATATGAGCAGGAGAGTGTGTTGGGAGCAGAGTAGGCCAGCAGACGTGGGCTTAAATTCCTAAAAAGGGTCTGTGTTTATTGAGAACTATAGCCCTGCAAGTACTGGGTCTTTACTCATTTCCAAGGCTCCCTTTCTCCCACCAAAAGCTGCCTTTTCCTTTTCCTTGTCTCTTATACACGGTTATCTTAACCTGCTTTAGATATTGTTGACTCTTCACTATTTATAAGCTCAGAAAAGGAAGACATTGGATAGTTCCTTGTCAGCTCTCTCCTTATTTTCCTCCTGTGAAGGGCTTAGACTTGTGGTTAATTCGGGGTATTTGGTCACTCTTGTTACTACTAAGTCAGTGTCTTAACTTGCTATCATTACTGACCATCCTCTATCCATCTGGGGTAATCTTTAATCTGTGTTTAAATTTATCTAGAAGTCCACTTTTTAGTGACTTTTTTTAATGCAAGAATTTCAGCTATAAGCCAGCAAGACAAGTATTTGAAGATTCTGATACCAGAAGGTGGCTTTTTGGTAGAACAGCAAGTAGCTCTCTCAAGCAACTTTCTCTGGGCTCAAAAATCATGATTCTCACTTCTTTCACCTCCCCTCTTCAGTCTTTTCTGAGCTAAATGATGATCTCTATTCCTTTAATTTTCTCTCACTTCTCTATTTCCTGGTCCTTCTGTTGTTTCTGCAATTCTTGTTCAAAGGAGTATTTTCTTTCAGAATTTTCACAGCTTTCTTCTAGCCAGGATTGTAGGTAAAATGTTAGGCTCCATCTCCTTTTCCCCCAGGCTATACAACATGTGTTTTTGTGTGTGTGTGCGATTGTAGAAATGTGGTTGGGATGGGTAAAATGCACTGTTATACTCTCCCACCCCACTTTGACTGTCATCCATAATTCTGAGTCATTTAAAGGTGCATCAGCCAGTGAGTCCGCAAACTCTAGGGGTGGTGATATCAGGCCTACGTTTCAGGTAGCTTATCAGGCTACCTCTTCCTTTCTTTCTTCCTTCCTTCCTTCCTTCCTTCCTTCCTTCCTTCCTTCCTTTTCTTTCTTTCTTTCTTTCTTTCTTCCTTCCTTCTTCTTTCTTTCTTTTTCTTCCTTCCTTCCTTTCCTTTCCTTTCCTTCCTCTCTTTCTCTCTTTTCTTGCATTGAGTTTTTTTTTGTTTTTTGTTTAAAAAGTAAACCAACTTGTATCTCTTTTTATTTTGATTTGCATTGATTTTCTCTTCTTTCCTTAAATCCTAAGAACTTCTTCAAAACCAGTTGCCAATTATTGTGTTCACAAGGATTTGGAGGGTCAGGCCCCCCAGCCCTGCCCCCCCCCTTGTTCTTCACCTGTGTATCTGATGGAATAATAGACTACTGTGGAAACAGCTCTCAAATGTCTCTCTTCTCTTACACATGCATGCACACACATGCACATGAATGAACACATTCATTTTCTGAGGAATGGACCCTTCTCTAAGAGGAATCCATCTTGTTTCATGCAAATGCCCTCCATTACAGCAAAATTCAGGAGACTTTGAAAAAGGTAGAATTAGTGAGTTTTTTTTTTTTTGCCCCCAAAGGCCTCAAAGCTCTTAAAATAAACCTTAAAAAACCTGCCACTCAGAGCTGCAGCTCTGAGAGCTGACAAATTGCAAACCTGGTGCAGTAAGACTCTCCTTCTCTCCTCTGATCTTTTTCCTCTTTCTCTCTCAATTTATTTTAACATGCCCTTTCATGGTCTTACCTAGGAAGTTGATTCAGTCCGTCATTGCCAGCTCTTAGCAGGAGAAGCAGCAGGGCTTCCGGCCCTAATTTATGGTTTACATTTCTTCTCCATTCTCTTTCTTTGCCACTCCAGTTCCTCATCTCCCAGCATCCTACTGACCCCTCCCCCATTAGAATGTACAGTGTCACCTCATGTGACATGTAGCTTTGGAATTTGATGTCAGTACTAGCCTAGTGATTTGGGTAGCATTTGGGAGCCTGTTTTGTGCCTGTGCTGCTAGATGAGGAAATGGGAGCTTTTCTCTTGCTGTACCATCTTTCTTTCCCCTTGCCTGCCTAGCCCTGGTGAGCCCTGTTGCCGGGGAAAATGGAGAACTCTTTACCCTGATTAATTCTAGGGTATTATCCTAAGAAGTTACAAAATAGCATTTTGGAGCAAGATGTCAGGGCGTTTCCCTGCAATTCCCATGGAAGGAGGTGACCTTTCAGATACATTTTTCAACATCTTTGGGGGCCCATTTGAAGAGAGCTGAAGCAATAATTAGGACTAAGCAAAGAAAATGAATTTGGAGCCAGAATATTTTAATAAGAAGGTTAAAAAAACCAGAACCTGCTGATACATAATAAATAGGAGTTTGAGCTTTGTTCTCTTCTTATTTATTCCTTCCCTTTTTGCCTTTGTTTTTGGTTTTCTTCCCAAGACTTGGGGACTCTCCGTTATTCCCTTGGTGGTGGAATGAGGGTCTTGTTGGTGACAGCCTGCTGAGTGAGATTCAGGCAGGTGGAGGGAGCAGAGGTGGGCTCCCTTCAGGTACTGCTAAATCCAGGAGTTTTGGTTCGTTTGGGGAAGGGGTAAACGTGCTTTCATTTTTAGGTTCATTTGCATTCCCCCAAGGATTCTTTGGGACTAACTGTATTTTCCAGATGATTGTCTCTGAGAAATGGGGAAGGAAAGAAATTTTCTGGACAGTTTTTGCCAGGCTTTCTGAGCAGTTGGAACCTCAAGCCAAAGATACGTGGGTTTGTCTCCTTAAGATCTTCTCTAGGTCACAGTAGTAAGGCCCCCAGTTCATTTGGGAGGCAGGCAGTATGATATAGGTAAGAGCTTGGACTTTGGAGTCAGATCTGCTTTTGAATTCTGACTTTGCCACTGATTAGCTCTGTGACCTTGGAAAAGTGACTTTACCCCTCTGAGTCTAGCTTTCTCATATGTAATGGAGGATAACAATGGTACCTATGACATAGGGCTGTTGTGAGCCCAATGTCTGGTGAATAAATACTTTCTAAATGTTAGCTGTAATTGTTATTTTGAGATACTGATGGAATATCAGATTGAACCTTCTTGGCAAGAGGCAATAAGGTAGGAGGTTGCTAGAAAAACCATGAAGGAAGATAGGAGGTTGAGGGAGAGAAAAAAGCATGTAGCAAAAAGGAAAGGAGGAGAACTCTGGGTACTGTAATGAGTTACCTATTGTTTTACTACGTTAGTAAATCCCAAGTCTTCCCCTTTGCTAATCCAGCAAGATGATTGTTCTCCCAGAAGCCCCCAGCTTGTTACTGGCTCCTCTGCAAAGATTTAATAGCCACAGCAGCCACAATATCCTACAATACCAGGACATCATTATTTTTATAAAACATACAGCTGTGTTTTGCCACCTGCGCTTTGAAGTGTTATAAATAAAGCTCACCATACTTGTCAGAATAGGTTCAAAAAGTGCATTTTGAGATGCAGTACCTTTGCCCTGACAATGTGTTTATTATCTTGCTTGTTAATTCAGAATTGGTTAACTTGAGGCACCTCTGTGCCAGCCTGCTCACACCACTGCTCATCTCAAAGGCTTCAACAGAGGGACTGAGTGTGGCACTCTCCTTCGCTCTGTTTCCCTGAGAAGTCATCAAGTGGGGAACAGGAAAGCAGGGGAACAGTTCTTGGAGCTGATACTCTTCCCCAAACGTGTTTGTGTGGGAAAGAATAAATCACGGGCCAAATGGAGCAAGCAACAGAGATTAGGAGCTTCTTGATGTTCTGGAAAACAGTCAAGTGCAAACAAATAAATTAGATGAAAACCTTTGTTAGACACTTTGGTTTGCTTTCTCATCAAGATGTTGGACTGTGGGCTGTTTCTCTCCATACCTGATAATTAGAACACTAAGACGTTCTTTTTGCCTCTGATAAGCATTTGCTCTGATATGGGAGAAGGAGGGAGAGAGGCTTTTCTGGGGGCATTGCCATAGAGGAGGTGCTGGTGCCGATTACTTCAAGTCTCGGCAGGGCCACCCATCAGTGCACAGGTCTGGCTTGGGGAGGCTGTGTGCAGACAAGGAGCAAGGCACAGGGCTCAAGAGTGCAGGCCTGGAGTCACAAGGACCCAAGTTCAAAGGCTGACTTTGCCACTACTAGCTGGGGGTATTAATTTCCTGTGGCTGCTGTAAAAGGTTAAAACAAGCCTGAAGACTTAAAACAAGTAGAGATTCTAGTTCTCGTTCTGGAGGACAGAAGTCTGAAGTCAGTATCACTGGGCTGAAATCAAGGTGTTGGCAGGGCCACACTCTCTCTCGAGGCTCTAGGGCAAATCTGTTCCTTGTTTCTTCCAGCTTCTGGTGGCTGCTGGCATTCTTTGGCTTGTGGCCTCATCACTCCATTCTTTAAGTTCAGCATCTTCAAATCTCTCTGCTCTGTTTTCACATCACCTTCTCTTCTGTGCCTGTGTCAAATCTCCCTTTGCCTCTTTCTTACAGGAACGTTGTGATTGTATTTAGGGCCTATAATCCAGGATAATCGTTTTAAGATCCTTAATCACATCTGTGAAGACCTTTTTTTCTTGTAAGGTAAATTGGCAGGTTCCAGGCATTAGGACCTGATATCTTTGGAGGGCTGCTAGACTTTCACCAATATAAGTTTGCTTTCTTATCTGTAAAATAAAAATGGTGATTGTATCTTCTGGAATAATTCCATGAGGCTTAAATGGAACCTTGCATGCCAAACACTTGGCACAGTGTCAGATATACAGTTGGTGCCTAGTACCTAGTAAATATTCTTTTTTTGGGGGGGAGGTATTTTTAAATTTTATTTATTTTTATTGAAGTATAGTTGATTTACAATCTTGTGCCAACCTCTGCTATATAGCAAAGTGACTCAGTTATACACTCATTTATACATTCTTTTTTTAATATTCTTTTCCATTATGGTTTATCCCAGTGAAACCACACAACTCAGATTTGGGACTTGAACCCAGCCAAATTGGGACTTGAACTCACGGTCTTTTAATTGAGATCACACACCTGGTCTCAGGACTTAATGAAACTCAGGGTCTATATGTCTCATCACAGAAAGAATTTAGTGAGAGACAAAGTGATAGGTAAGAAGTGGATTTGTTTGGAGAGAAACACACTCCACAGACAGAGTATGGGCCATCTCAGAAGGCGAGAGGCCCTGAAATATGGGGTGGTTAGTTTTTATGGGCTGGGTAATTTCATAGGCTAATGAGTGGGAGGATTATTCCAGCTATTTTGGGGAAGGGGCAGAAATTTCCAGGAATTGGGCCACTGCCCACTTTTTGATCTTTGATGGTTGGCCTCGGAACTGTCATGGCACTGCTGCGTGTGTTTTATAATTATTACAGTGAGCATATACTGAGGCTCAAGGTCTACTGGAAGTCGAATCTTCTGCTATCTGGACCTAGTTGGTAATCAGTTTGTTACGTCTTATAGTTATGTCATTCTTTTAAAGGTTGTGCCCTGACCCCTTCCCTTCTGTTTAACCAGGAGATTGGATATAGTTCGCTGTGCTATACAGTAGGACCTTTTTGTTTATCCATTATAAATGTAATAGTTTGCATCTACCAACCCCAAATTCCCAGTCTACCAACCCCAAATTCCCAGTAAATATTCTTATTTATGTACATAAATCTTACTATTATTATTATTTAGCTATCTTCTATGAAAGGGAGAGGAATAGTTCCTTAACACTTCCTCAAGACTTTATTTGACTTTGGACATTCCCTCCTGCCTCCCCCCCACCCCCATCATTGTCCCCATATCCCTAGGGTCTTTGGCCATCATCCCCCACAGTCAGCAGCTGTGTCCTCAAGGCCACTTTCTTACCCAGTCCTTCATTTTCCTTTCTCAGTGCATGAGCTAATCTTTAGAAACAGGCCTCACCCTTCTGTTTATGTCCCCTCAAAATTCATATGTTGAAGCACTACTTTTTTTTTTTAAATTATTATTATTTTTTATACAGCAGGTTCTTACTAGTCATCAATTTTATACACATCAGTGTATACATGTCAATCCCAATCGACCAATTCAGCACCCCCCCCCCCCACCGCCCCACAGTTTTCCCCCCTTGGTGTCCATACGTTTGTTCTCTACATCTGTGTCTCAATTTCTGCCCTGCAAACCGGTTCATCTGTACCATTTTTCTAGGTTCCACATATATGCGTTAATATATGATATTTGTTTTTCTCTTTCTGACTTACTTCACTCTGTATGACAGTCTCTAGATCTATCCACATCTCAACAAATGACTCAATTTCGTTCCTTTTAATGGCTGAGTAATATTCCATTGTATATATGTACCACATTTTTTATCCATTTGTCTGTCGATGGGCATTTAGGTTGCTTCCATGACCTGGCTATTGTAAATAGTGCTGCAGTGAACATTGGGGTGCATGTGTCTTTTTGAATTATGGTTTTCTCTGGGTATATGCACAGTAGTGGGACTGCTGGATCATATGGTAATTCTATTTTTAGTTTTTTAAGGAACCTCCATACTGTTCTCCATAGTGGCTGTATCAATTTACATTCCCACCAACAGTGCAAGAGGGTTCCCTTTTCTCCACACCCTCTCCAGCATTTGTTGTTTGTAGATTTTCTGATGATGCCCATTCTAATTGGTGTGAGGTGATACCTCATTGTAGTTTTGATTTGCATTTCTCTAATTATTAGTGATGTTGAGCAGCTTTTCATGTGCTTCTTGGCCATCTGTATGTCTTCTTTGGAGAAATGTCTATTTAGGTCTTCTGCCCATTTTTTGATTGGGTTGTTTGTGTCTTTAATATTGAGCTGCATGAGCTGTTTATATATTTTGGAGATTAATCCTTTGTCCGTTGATTCGTTTGTAAATATTTTCTCCCATTCTGAGGGTTGTCTTTTCGTCTTGTTTTATGGTTTCCTTTGCTGTGCAAAAGCTTTGAAGTTTCATTAGGTCCCATTTGTTTATTTTTGTTTTTATTTCCATTACTCTAGGAGGTGGATCAAAAAAGATCTTGCTGTGATTTATGTCAAAGAGTGTTCTTCCTGTGGTTTCCTCTAAGAGTTTTATAGTGTCTGGTCTTACATTTAGGTCTCTAATCCATTTTGAGTTTATTTTTGTGTATGGTGTTAGGGAGTGTTCTAATTTCATTCTTTTACATGTAGCTGTCCAGTTTTCCCAGCACCACTTATTGAAGAGACTGTCTTTTCTCCATTGTATATCTTTGCCTCCTTTGTCATAGATAAGTTGACCATAGGTGCGTGGGTTTATCTCTGGGCTTTCTATCTTGTTCCATTGATCTATGATTCTGTTTTTGTGCCAGTACCATATTGTCTTGATTACTGTAGCTTTGTAGTATAGTCTGAAGTCAGGGAGTCTGATTCCTCCAGCTCCGTTTTTTTCCCTCAAGACTGCTTTGGCTATTCGGAGTCTTTTGTGTCTCCATACAAATTTTAAGATTATTTGTTCTAGTTCTGTAAAAAATGCCATTGGTAATTTGATAGGGATTGCATTGAATCTGTAGATTGCTTTGGGTAGTAGAGTCATTTTCACAATATTGATTCTTCCAATCCAAGAACATGGTATATCTCTCCATCTGTTGGTATCATCTTTAATTTCTTTCATCAGTGTCTTACAGTTTTCTACATACAGGTCTTTTGTCTCCCTAGGTAGGTTTATTCCTAGGTATTTTATTCTTTTTGTTGCAATGGTAAATGGGAGTGTTTCCTTAATTTCTCTTTCAGATTTTTCATCATTAGTGTATAGGAATGCAAGAGATTTCTGTGCGTTAATTTTGTATCCTGCAACTTTACCAGATTCATTGATAAGCTCTAGTAGTTTTCTGGTGGCATCTTTAGGATTCTCTATGTATAGTATCATGTCATCTGCAAACAGTGACAGTTTTACTTCTTCTTTTCCAATTTGTATTCCTTTTATTTCTTTTTCTTCTCTGATTGCCATGGCTAGAACTTCCAAGACTATGTTGAATAATAGTGGTGAGAGTGGACATCCTTGTCTTGTTCCTGATCTTAGAGGAAAGGCTTTCAGTTTTTCACCATTGAGAATGATGTTTGCTGTGGGTTTGTCATATATGGCCTTTATTATGTTGAGGTAATTTCCCTCTGTGCCCACTTTCTGGGGAGTTTTTATCATAAATGGGTGTTGAATTTTGTCAAAAGCTTTTTCTGCATCTATTGAGATGATCATATGGTTTTTATTCTTCAATTTGTTAATATGGTGTATCACATTGTTTGATTTGCATGTATTGAAGAATCCTTGCATCCCTGGGATAAATTCCACTTGATCATGGTGTATGATCCTTTTAATGTGTTGTTGGATTCTGTTTGCTAGTATTTTGTTGAGGATTTTTGCATCTATATTCATCAGTGATATTGGTCTGTAATTTTCTTTTTTTGTAGTATCTTTGTCTGGTTTTGGTATCAGGGTGATGGTGGCCTCATAAAATGAGTTTGGGAGTGTTCCTTCCTCTGCAATTTTTTGGAAGAGTTTGAGAAGGATGGGTGTTAGCTCTTCTCTAAATGTTTGATAGAATTCACCTGTGAAGCCATCTGGTCCTGGACTTTTGTTTGTTGGAAGATTTTTAATCACAGTTTCAATTTCAGTGCTTGTGATTGGTCTGTTCATATTTTCTGTTTCTTCCTGGTTCAGTCTTGGAAGGTTATACCTTTCTAAGAATTTGTCCATTTCTTCCAGGTTGTCCATTTTATTGGCATAGAGTTGCTTGTAGTAGTCTCTTAGGATGCTTTGTATTTCTGTGGTGTCTGTTGTAACTTCTCCTTTTTCATTTCTAGTTTTATTGATTTGAGTCCTCTCCCTCTTTTTCTTGATGAGTCTGGCTAATGGTTTATCAATTTTGTTTATCTTCTCAAAGAACCAGCTTTTGGTTTTATTGATCTTTGCTATTGTTTTCTTTGTTTCTATATCATTTATTTCCACTCTGATCTTTATGATTTCTTTCCTTCTGCTAATTTTGGGTTTTGTTTGTTCTTCTTTCTCTAGTTCCTTTAGGTGCAAGGTTAGATTTTTTATTTGAGATATTTCTTGTTTCTTGAGGTAGGCTTGTATAGCTGTAAACTTCCCTCTTAGAACTGCTTTTGCTGCATCCCATAGGTTTTGGATCGTCGTGTTTTCATTGTCATTTGTCTCTAGGTATTTTTTGATTTCCTCTTTGATTTCTTCAGTGATCTCTTGGTTATTTAGTAATGTATTGTTTAGCCTCCATGTGTTTGTGTTTTTTACGTTTTTTTTCCCTGTAATTCATTTCTAATCTCATAGCGTTGTGGTCAGAAAAGATGCTTGATATGATTTCAGTTTTCTTAAATTTACTGAGGCTTGATTTGTAACCCAAGATGTGCTCTATCCTGGAGAATGTTCCGTGTGCACTTGAGAAGAAAGTGTAATCTGCTGTTTTTGGATGGAATGTCCTATAAATATCAATTAAATCTATCTGGTCTATTGTGTTGTTTAAAGCTTTTGTTTCCTTATTAATTTTCTGTTTGGATGATCTGTCCATTGGTGTAAGTGAGGTGTTAAAGTCCCCCACTATTATTGTGTTACCGTCGATTTCCTCTTTTATAGCTGTGAGCAGTTGTCTTATGTATTGAGTGCTCCTATGTTGGGTGCATATATATTTATAATTGTTACATCTTCTTCTTGGATTGATCCCTTGATCATTATGTAGTGTCCTTCCTTTCCTCTTGTAGCATTCTTTATTTTAAAGTCTATTTTATCTGATATGAGTATAGCTGCTCCAGCTTTCTTTTGATTTCCATTTGCATGGAATATCTTTTTCCATCCCCTCACTATCAGTCTGTATGTGTCCCTAGGTCTGAAGTGGGTCTCGTGTAGACAGCGTATATATAGGTCTTGTTTTTGTATCCATTCAGCAAGCCTGTGTCTTTTGGTTGGAGCATTTAATCCATTCACGTTTAAGGTAATTATCGATATGTATGTTCCTTTGACCATTTTCTTAATTGTTTTGGGTTTGTTTTTGTAGGTCCGTTTCTTCTCTTGTGTTTCCCACTTAGAGAAGTTCCTTTTTTGTAGAGCTGGTTTGGTGGTGCTGAATTCTCTTAGCTTTTGCTTGTCTGTAAAGCTTTTGATTTCTCCATCGAATGTGAATGAGATCCTTGCTGGGTAGAGTAATCTTGGTTGTAAGTTCTTCCCTTTCATCACTTTAAGTATATCCTGCCACTCCCTTCTGGCTTGTAGAGTTTCTGCTGAGAAATCAGCTGTTAACCTTATGGGAGTTCCCTTGTATGTTATTTGTCGTTTTTCCCTTGCTGCTTTCAATAATTTTTCTTGTCGTTAATTTTTGCCAATTTGATTACTGTGTGTTTTGGCGTGTTTCTCCTTGGGTTTATCCTGTATGGGACTCTCTGCGCTTCCTGGACTTGGGTGGCTATTTCCCTTCCCATGTTAGGGAAGGTTTCAACTGTAATCTCTTCAAATATTTTCTCTGGTCCTTTCTCTCTCTCTTCTGCTTCTGGGACCCCTATAATGTGAATGTTGTTGTGTTTACTGTTGTCCCAGAGGTCTCTTAGGCTGTCTTCATTTCTTTTCATTCTTTTTTCTTTATTCTGTCCTGCAGCAGTGAATTCCACCATTCTGTCTTCCAGGTCACTTATCCGTTCTTCTGCCCCAGGTTTTCTGCTATTGATTCCTTCTAGTGTAGTTTTCATTTCAGTTATTGTATTGTTCATCTCTGTTTTTTTGTTCTTTAATTCTTCTAGATCTTTGTTTAACATTTCTTGCATCTTCTCGATCTTTGCCTCCATTCTTTTTCCGAGGTCCTAGATCATCTTCACTATCATTGTTCTGAATTCTTTTTCTGGAAGGGTGCCTATCTCCACTTCATTTAGTTGTTTTTCTGGGGTTTTATCTTGTTCCTTCATCTGGTACATAGCCCTCTGCCTTTTCATCTTGTCTGTCTTTCTGTGAATGTGTTTTTTTGTTCCACAAGCTGCAGGATTGTAGTTCTTCTTGGTTCTGTACTAACTTCTAAAATGGCAGTATTTGGAACAAGGGAGTAATTTGGAAGCAGTTTAAAGTTAAATGCAGTCATAAGTGTGGGGCCCTGATATGGTAGGATTAAGATCTTTATAAGAAGAAATACCAGAGAGCTCTTTTTTTCCACAGCATTCGTACACTGAGGATGCCACTTGAGGCCAGGGAGAAGGTGGCTGTATACAAGCCTGGAAGAGAGCTCTCACTAGCAACAAAACCAGCCAGAACATTGATCTTGGACTTCTAACCTCCAGAACTATGAGAAAATAAGTTTCTCTTGTTTAAGCCATCCAGTGTATGGTATTTTGTTATGGTAGTCCTAGCAGACTAATATGGGGGGTTATAACCTGGTTCATACCCACTTCTGCTCAGATACCTGGGGAGAAGCTTGGGCTCTGAAATTATTCCCAATTACCATTCAAGACAGTTTTCTGTGTTGCTGTTTTCCCAGGGATAATAGTAACTATAATGAAGCATAGAAGAATATTTTTACAGTGGTATTTAGTATCTGATAGCTATTAGCCAACAGGTACAGTACCCCAGCGAGGTACGGTACCCCAGTGAGGTACGGTAAATGCATTTTATCTGTTCTGTTACTTGCTGTTTCATGAACACATCCCCGAAGCATTTTAATCTTGTTTTTCATACTTGTCTTCAAGAGAGGAATTGTTCTGATTTGCAACTTTGGGGGATAATTACTATATTCATTAATTTCTGTTCTTTTCTCCCCTCCATTTATTACTGGTTTCTTGAGAAAATTTTCCCCTAAATCTACACTAAGTGGAGACGGGTCACTTGATTAAAGGGTATTTTACAACAGTGGTTTCTCTAACTTCCTTGGTACACTGATGGGAGGGCTGTGTCATCATCTTCTTACCTGAGGTGAAGGTCTCCCTGGTCTGGGCGCAGATGAGTAAGAGGTTTGTGAGACCTCTGACCTCAGGCTTCATTGCAGAGTGTTTTTTTGCACTGGGATATTCCTGGGCAAAGGACAGGAGAGGCTTAGCTGGTTTTCTTCTTATCAGAGATTCAGTCATAGACGTTAACCAAGCATGTGTTATGTACAGGACATTGTGTACAGCACTGTGGGGAACATGGTTCTTTGCTCATATGGGTACTCAGTACATGTTGATTACGTGAATGTGTGGCTAGATAGAGTGATCTTTGCCTTCAGAAAGACTGAAGGGGTAGGCCAGGGATTCATTGGCTGGGGGCTAGTGGATGAAGGGTGCTGTAACCTCCCTGGAAATTGGGAACATAATTCGGAGCATCCTGTTGGGGGCCATGATGCCCTGGCACTTGGATCTATAAGAGAAAGCAGTAGAGGAGAAAAGCTGTGTTGTGAGGATGGTTTATTTTGCATTTAATTTTTTCTGGTGTTTTGGCCTCATGAGTCCCCTTTTTTCATTGTAGACAGGGACTGTTATGTATGTTCCTTGTAAGTGCAGATGCTTCATAAATGTCAAGTGATCACCCAAGACAGTTGAGGGAGGAGTTGGAAAAATAGTAGCTTAGACAAGTTGGCCAAGGATAGGGCAGAGGCAGAGATATATGTGAGTTAGATGCTTGGGAAAAGAACTGAAGAAGGTAAGAAAGCAGAAGCCAAGAAAGGATTTGAATTAATCTGGAACTGAGTGGGAGCCCAGTTTAGAGAAGTCTGATCTGGGCTAAATACTCAGGGAAAGAGCACTGGAGGGGTTTCTATCTGTAAGAATGAGGAAAGACAGAGAGTAGTTAGCTTGTGATACTGAGGGAAAGGGGACACTGGGAAGAATGGCTTAATTCTTTTCTGCCCCTCCCACACACCATGTATCTCTCCTTTATGACACTTGTCATACTATGTGGCAATTATTTGTTCATATGCTTTTTCTTCTGCGAGAAGGTAGAAGGGGCTCAGTCATCTCTATATTTTAATTACCTAACTCTGTGTCCATCACACAGCAGGCGCTGCACTGGTAACTAATGAACATTCTTGAGGTTAAGGTCTGGATGAGCCATTCATTGAGAAATGAAATGTGAGGGGTTGAGGCGGGGCAGAGGGGAGATGAGCACGTAACTGGCTTGGGGGGTGTTGAACAGGATAGAACTGAGAAGTGAGACAGAATCTAAATCTTTCAAGAATTTACCAAACGTTTCTTCTGTGTCAAGTGTCGAGTTAGCTGGGCATGTGGACGTGGTCCCTATCCTTACGATGCTTAAGGCCTAGCAGTGGAGGAAGATAACTGTATAAGAAAGTGTAGTAAATGCAATGAAAAGGGAAGTATGGGTGCTGTGTCAGTGCCTAATTGAACCTAGTGAGGAGGATCATCGAAGGCCTCCTACATGAAGTGTCTTAGGATGAGTAGCAAACCTTTAAGATGAGTAGGAATTTGCCAGATAAAGAGGAGGGGAAACAAAGTTCCAAGGAGACGTGTGCAAAGGCCTGGAGGTGGGAGACAAGATGTCTTAGAGCACTGAGAAGAAAGTTCCATAAGCCCAACTATAGACATGGTGAGGAAATAGAGAAAGCTGGAGACATTGATTGGGGCTTGATGGTGGAAGGCCTGGGTATGGAATTTGACCTTTTCCCTGAGAGCCCTGGAAAACCATTGAATGGTTTCAAGCAGGGGAAGGTAGGATCGAATTCATGCTCTAGCTGTAGAATAATCCCTCTAACATTTAATCAAGGTGTATACTTGTAATTTGTTGATCTTTTACCCTAAAACCCTCTGACACTGCAGCAGAGTCTGTCCATTTGCTCTAAATCACTGAGTGCAAGAGCCTGAAGTGTGGTAGAGAGTGTGGGCTGCGCCAGGCCTGAGTTCCTTATGTTTGAAGTTAGACCCAGAGCCCGGGCTGTGTTGCTGAGCATGGGGTGTTCAGGACTGTAACTCCTACCTCCTCTGCAGCTCTTCCCACCCTCACCTCACTGCCCCCTTCACAGCAGCTTAAAATTCCTCAGCCACTGTACCTTCCTCTGCTTTGTGCTCTCTACAAATTGAAAATTTTTATGACAATGTCAAATCAATGGGAAAAGTTCTGAAAAGTAGGATTGAGAAATAAAGACCTCTTTGCCTTTTCTCCCTGCAAGGGAATTAGAAAAATATAGAAATTCTAAGTTATATGTTATGAAACCCTCGGGGTTTCCTTTCTTTTGAAAATTTTTTACATTAACCAAAAATCCGACAGAGATGCTTATGGGAAGATAATTCCTTTTGGCTGGAGATTAAGCTCCACGTTGTGAGCTTTTTAATTTTCTTTCTTTAGTGGTGGGTTGGGACCCAACTGTGTAGTCGCTAAAGCTCATCACAGTCCTGTTGCTGGGTGAGTTAACTCTGTGAATCTGTATATTTTCCCCTTGTATCTACCTAATGAAAGCCAAATTAAATCCATTTTTAATCAAGGAGATGAATGACAGGTTTTTCTTTAGAAAAGAAACCACAAGGCCCCAAAGTACTGGATACAATAAAAAGTAAAGTTTTTATTTGCATGTGTGCCGTTAGGCATGGCTTTAAGGTCAGGCAAATGGGAGGTGCTGTTAAAGTAGTATTTGGAAATATGCCATCCCAGGGAGATGAAGAAGAGTGCTTTTCTCTCTGCCCTTCTTTCATAGTTTGTGCAGCCTGTGTGTTCCTAGCACCTTGCACAGGTACACAGTACATAGTAGGATAGTAGGTGCCCAGAGATACCTGAACGAATGGAGGGATGGTTCTGAGCAGGGCCTTCTTTCTCTCTTGTTGCCCCCTCCTTCCAGCCTCTCAGTCTGCTTATTTGTTCATTTCTTCATTCATTCAACATACATTTATTCCTCCTGGGCTGCTGTGAGGGCCACAGGTAAGGAATGGGATGAAGGGAAGTTTCCAGTGAATTGAGGCTGAGAGCCATGGCCAGTGCTCTCCTTCCTCTTCAACACATTTTATCCCTTATTTTGGGATGTCGGTTTCACCAACATCATCCTCCTGAAAATTGCTTTCTTCCACCTGCTTTGGTGGAAGGAAATGGCTTCTCTTAGGGCAGAGGGAGTAGGGATGAAGACTCTTCAGCTCAGTGGCTATCGAGAGGATGTCTCCATGGGCTGTGAGGGGTGGGGCTGTAGGGGGGGCCAAGTTTGCTTTGCCTGGGATTTGATTCCCATAATCATAGATTTGGCTTTGGCCTCTGGGGTCGCAGGGCATTGGGACCTCTAGAGGACTCACTCAAGGCACCAAACCTTCTCTGCAGCCCACATTCCAGCTTGCTATTGTTATCAAATGGGTTCCCTGAGTGATGCTCTTCATCTGAGCAAGAAAGTGGCTTCTATTGAGAGCCTTTCAGAGGGTCTCAGAAGACTGGGTTTGGGTTATTCCAGAAACCCTGGGCTGAGAAAATAACAGATTCATTAAAGCTGTGCCCTCTGCTTCCTCATTGTGCTGATCAGCTTGGGTTGCCCTCACCTGAGAGGTGGTGGTTGGGGGTGGGGGTGAGCAATTTGGGCAGGTGAACATGGAGGAAAATAGGTAAAATTGACAGTAGTTGGTGATGGGCAGGGGGCAGAAGGAAAGTGGGGGAAAGGAGAGGGAGTGTTGAGGAGAGCTCCTGGGTTTCTGGCTCGTGCAGGAAAGCTAGGCGACTCTAGAGGAGGATCAGTAGAGTAGCTTTGGACTTGTTGAGTGTGAAACATACAGAGGAGAGTAGAGCACGGCATATCCTTGGGGGAGATTGTGCCTAGAATCTCAGGCTGTTTTCCTGTTCAAATTACCCATTTGGGTTTTAGGCCACTGTGAGGGATAATACAGTACAAATCCAGATTCTATTTACAAACTAACTCCTTCTATTAATAGATATTGAGAATTTGCAAGAACTAACAAACCATTGAACTGCAAGGCAAAGGAGTGAATTCATAAGCAAAATTCACAAACAATGGTGACCCTCTTATCTTAGCAGGCTTCTTTTTCCTCTCTCCAGTCTCCCTTTCACATGGGGCAGTTCTGAAAAGGAGAGAGATTGCAAAGGTTTGTTAAGAAAGTGCAATGAGCTATGTGTTTGGAACCCATCTGACCCATCTGGCAAAGTGGGTTCTTGTGTATCATGATGCCACTCCCCCGTAAACCCTTTGCTCCAGCATTGTTGAAATAAATACATGTTTCAAGTTTCATGCCTCCAGGTCTTCAAAAAGCAGTCTTGCCTCTGCTTGGGATGCTTTTCTCATTGTCTTTGGTTAATTCCTCTTCCTCTTCCAAGAAGTCCTCTCTGACCCCTATCTCCTGATGGAGATATCTGTGCTTTCCTGCTGTGGAGCCGTCTAGCCATCTCTGTCAGGGCTCTTTCAACCCAGTGCTTACTGTAACTACTGATTTACTTATCAATTTACATTGCCTGTCTAGAAGCTCCTGGACAACAGGACCCCTCTTAGTCTTTGTATCCCCAGCACCTGGCACATGTCTGGGATGTAGCAGGTCTCAATAAACATGTGCTGAAGGGTGAATAATCTGCTACTTGGATGTGTTGGAGGTGGTGGCAACTGGATATATGTTCCCTAGTAGGTGGTAAGGGCTTATTCATCTTTTCATAGTGAACAAGTTTTTACTTTTTTGTAGCTTTCCTGTATGGGAAAGTGAACAAGGTCTTTGCAAAAATATTTTTCTGAATTGGCGTGGCTGTTGAGTGCTCATCTGGGGTTGAAAATGATTTTGGCATGGGTATGAAACTGCAGGTAGTAAGTGAGCAGTGTGTCTGGGCTGCATGGGCATAGTGCTCTTGTGTTTTCTGGTTGCTTTCCACATTTTCATAAGTTGCAACTCAAACATCCAGCTTCTCTGAAGCCAGGGCTTGTGCCTGGTTGTTCATGGGAGTGGTTGCCTTTCACTGTGAGAGGCTGTAATATTAACCAAGCTTCTTCTACAATGTTTTCTGTTGGCATTAACAGGGGCTGCGGTGGCTGTTTTAAGGAGAGCTGCCACAAGAGGAATCCCTGAACAGTGAGAGACAGGATAGAATAATTGGAAAGAATTACCTCCTATTTTGTGTCAGGCCAGGCCCTTTGGCAAAATAGAAGGTGTAGGGAAGGTGCTGAGTGACAGAAATAAAAATGCGATACCACCTGAGAGGTAAAGGGGTAGCTTTGTAAGGAAACCAGAAAGAACTGGGACCCCTGCTATAAGGGTGAGGCAAGGGAGGGCCACTTGGCATCTGTTACACCCTTGGTGCCCTTAAAATGATACTCTCTTACTCATGACCCAGTGGGGTTGGGTTCAGAGCATCTGCTGCCCAAAATGTGGGTTCCAAATGCTTTTTTTTTTTTTTTTTTTTTTTAAGGATTTTCTTATTTATTTATTTATTTATTTATTTATTTTTGGCTGTGTTGGGTCTTCGGTTCGTGCGAGGGCTTTCTCCAGTTGCGGCAAGCGGGGGCCACTCTTCATCGCGGTGCGGGGACCGCTCTTCATCGCGGTGCGCGGGCCTTTCTCTATCGCGGCCCCTCCCGTCGCGGGGCACAGGCTCCAGACGCGCAGGCTCAGCAATTGTGGCTCACGGGCCCAGCCGCTCCGCGGCATGTGGGATCTTCCCAGACCAGGGCTCGAACCCGTGTCCCCTGCATTAGCAGGCAGATTCTCAACCACTGCGCCACCAGGGAAGCCCCCCAAATGCTTTTTGATCCTCGGCTGAATGTGCTCTACTTAGAGGCTGATTGTAAGACTGATTGTTTCTAGGGAATGTTTACCAGGGCAGGTAGCTGGCATGTTATCCCCTTTCAGCAAATCTGGTGCTGTGAGAAGACTAGCTGGTAAGTCATCCTCATGGAGCCTACTGTGGCAGAAGAGACTTCCTGGGATCCCACTGGCATCCCCATCACAAGGTCACTCACTGGAACTGAGAGTCCCTTTGCAGGCTCCAGTCTAGGATACTGCTGTTGGCTGAGCTGTACGCCTGTCAGTTGCAGGCTGATGACTCCTGGCAGGCTGGGATTTGGTTGGTGGCATCTTGCAGAGCCCTCTGACACTACCTGCTGTTATGAATCCTGTTGTATCCCCCTTGTACGCATGCTTCAGTGTCTCATGATATACTACTCTTAAGAAGAACAGATGCCAGATGGGAAAAATATCTCTCTTGGGTTTATGTGTGCTTTAAAAAAAAACAAAACATTAAAAAAATTGTAGCCTGGTTTGGCAATTTTCCAGGCTCAGGATGTGTTTGTCATGTTCTTGTTGCCCTATGGAGACCAGCAGAGCTGTGAAGAGAAACCACCTCATTAGGAGACTCTAGAAGAAAACTGGGCTCTCCTGGCACTTCCTCAGGGATTTGGGCCCTTTCCCTTCCACAGCCTGCCAAGGTCAGGGCCTGGGAATGCTCCCCAGAGCAGTGTGCTCTGTGCCAGTGTCCAAGGATCTTAAGGAATTTAATTAAGCAACTAATAGAGTACAGGATGTTTAATGTTAAAGTGTGATTTTGTTGACATTAAACATAGTTACTTAAATATCAGCTAATTAGTGCTTTTTAATATTGCTTCTTGAACTCAAGTTTGGTTACTGCAGTTGACGTAGATACTTGACAAACCCAAGTTCCTTGTGGAGGCATGGGGCACAGTTGAACATGGACTCGGAGGAGAGGAAGAGAGAACACATAATTTACAGCTGCTGAAATAATTCAGCTGTTTCCCTTGCTGACTGCTCTCCTTCTCTGTACTGCTGATGCAGTGAATTTTTAATGGGATGGGCTCTTGCTGTGCCAGTCAGGGTTGGGATGAGGCCTTTTTGATTGTTGGGAATAAACTCTAAGGTTGGCAGGAACACTTTAAATTTGAAACTAATGCCACATTCCCCTTTAATCCCAGCACGGGATCTGAGCTTTGGGGTATGCTTTGGTATGAGGGCTGCATCTTGTTGTGTGAAAGCAGGCACTGAACTGTGGACATTATTGATTAGGTAATGAGGGAAAGTGGGGAGATGAGAGTCTAGAGCTAGGGTTCAGCTTACAGGGCTGCAGACAAACTGAGCTGCTCTTAGACAGAGAAGACGCCTCTATGGAGTGGTTGGTGAGCCTTCAGAAGGTCTTCCTGCCTGAAAAATCTTCTCTGCACACCTGCCAGGGTGTCACTATTATGGTTTAAGGTGTTCATCTGCTCACCTGGTAATCTCTCCACCTACCCATTCATTTACTTATTTATCTGCCATACTTTTATTGAGGGCCTACTGTGTCCTAGACCCTGCACTAGCTAGGGATGGCGCAGTGGATGAGGAAGGAGTCTTTCCCCTCAGGGAGTTCATATTTATAGTACAATTTGGTGGGTTTTATGATAGCTGCACAGAGAGTTATAGGAGTACATGAAGGACCAATAAAATATGGCAAATCAAACCCAGCAGGATATAAAAATGATCATCTGACCAAGTTGGACTTATCCTGGGAATGCAAGGGTGGTTTCACATTAGAAAATCTGCACATACAATTTGCTACTTTAGTAGGTTAAAGGAAAAACTATATGATCATCTTAGAGTAGAGAAAACATGTGATAAAATTTAACACCCACTCATGATAAAACCTCTTAGCTGTTTAGAAATAGAAAGGCACTTCTTTACCTTGACAGACTATCTACCAGAGAAACTACAGAAGACATCATTTTTTTTCTTAAATTTTTAGAAAAGAGAACAATATAATTAATGTACCCGTGTGCCCATTATCCGGTTTCAGCAATTACCAGCTCGTGGGCAATCTTATATTTTTTTAGCATGGTAAAATATAGATAGCATAAAATTTGCCATTTTAACCATTTTAAATGTACAGTTCAGTGGCATTAATTACATTCACAATGCTTTGCAACCATTACCACTATCTACTTCTAAAACTTTTTCGTCACCTCAAATAGAAACCATGAACCTATTAAGGAATAACTTCCCATTACCTACCCCCTCCCTGCAGGTGACCTCTAATCTACTTTTGTCTCTATGAATTTGCCTATTTTAGATATTTCATGTAAGTGGAATTATATAATATTTGTCCTTTTGTGTCTGGCTTATTTTACTTAGCCAGAAAATTTACATTATTTCATAATGTTTTCAAGGTTCATCTATGCTGCAGCATGCATCAGAACTTCATTCATTTTTATGACTGAATAATATTTCATTGTATGTGTATACCACATTAAAAAAATCTAAGCAAATTTATTCATCTATTGATACTTAGGTTATTTCCTGTTTTGCCTGCTGTGAACATTCACATGCTGGTATCTGTTTGAGTCACTGTTTTCAGATATTTGGATATATACCTAGGGGTGGAATTGTTGGGTCATATGACAATTTTATGTTTAGCTTTTGAAGAATTGTCAGACTTTTCCACAGTGGCTGTATCACTTACATTTCCAGTGGCAATGTACTAATTTTCCACATCTTTGCCAACACTTGTTATTTTCATTAAAAAAAAAAAAATTATAGTCATCCTAATAGGTGTCAAGTGGTATCGCACTGTGGCTTTGATTTGCATTTCCAGAATTATCAATGATACTGAGCATCATTTTATGTGCTTATTGGCCATTTGCATATCTTCTTTGGAGAAATACCTATTCAAGTTCTTTGCCCATTTTTAAATTGGGTTGCATGTCTTGTTGTTGAGTTGTAGTTGTTGTTATGTATTCTGGATGGTAAGCCCTTATTAGATATGTGATTTGCAAATATTTTCTCCCATTATGTGGGTTGTCTTTTCATTCTCTTGCTAATGAGAGGCAGAAAAGTTTTTAAAAAGTTTTAAAAACTTATTTTTTTTATTGAAGTATAGTTGATTTATAATGTGTTAATTTCTGCTGTATAGCAAAGTGATTCAGTTATACATATATATATATATATATATATATATATATACACACATTTGTTTTTATATTCTTTTCCATTATGGTTCATTACAGGATATTGAATATAGTTTCCTGTGCTATACAGTAGCACCTTGTTGTTTACAAAAGTTTTTAAATTTTGATGAAGTCCAATTTATCTATTTTTTTCTTTTATCACTTGTGGTTTCGTGTCATATTTAAGAAACTGTTGCCCTATCCAAGGTCATGAAGTTTGGCCCCTACGTTTTCTTCCAAGAATGTTATAGTTTTAGCTGTTAAATTTAGATCTTTGCTCCATTTTTAGTCAATGGCACCCTTGTTAAAAATCAATTGATGTAATGATATAAGAGGGTATGTTTATCGTTATGTCGATATGAGTATATATTTATCTTTATGTGAGTTTTGTGCAGTTTTGATTATTGTAGCTTTGTGGTAAGGTTTTGAAATCAGGATGTGTGAATCTTCCAACTCTGTTGTTCTTCAGGATTATTTTGGGTAGGGTACCTTGAAATTCCATATGAATTTTAGGATTAGTTTTTTCATTTCTGCAAAAAATGCTTTTGCGATTTTGACAGAGAATATGTTGAATCTGTATATTGCTTTGGGTAGTATTGTCATCTTAACAAAATTAAGTCTTCCAGTTCAGGAACCCAGAACATCTTTCTATTTATTTAGGTCTTCTTTAATTTCTTTTAGTAATGTGTTGCAGTTTTCAGTGTATAAGTCTTTTGTCTTGGTTAAAGGCTTTCTTCTTTGATTAAATTTATTCCTAAGTATTTTATTCTTTTTGATGCTGTTTTATTTATTTATTTATTTATTTATTTATTAAAATTTATTTTGGCCATGTTGGGTCTTTGTTGCTGTGTGCGGGCTTTCTCTAGTTGCAGTGAGCTGGGGCTACTCTTTGTTGCGGTGCACGGGCTTCTCACTGCAGTGGCTTCTCTTGTTGCAGAGCACAGGTTCTAGGCACGCGGGCTTCAGTAGTTGCAGCATGCGGGCTCAGTAGTTGTGGCACGCAGGCCCTAGAGCACATGGATTTCAGTAGTTGCGGTGTGTGGGCTCAGTAGTTGTGGCATGCAGGCTCTATAGCACGTGGCTTCAGTAGTTGTGGTGCGTGGGCTCAGTAGTTGTGGCTCGCGGGCTCTAGAGTGCAGGCTCAGTAGTTGTGGTGCATGGGCTTAGCTGCTCCGTGGCATGTGGGCTCTTCCCAGGCCAGGGATAGAATCTGTGTTCCCTGCATTGGCAGGTGGATTCTTAACCACCGCACCATGAGGGAAACCTGATACTATTTTAAATGCAATTATATTCTTAATTTTCTTTCTGGATTGTTACTTGTTAGTGTATAGAAATACAACTGATTTGAGTTTTGATTTTGTACCTGCAACTCTTGTACCTGCTGAATTTATTAGCTCTAATAGTTTTTGTTTGTGGATTCTTCAGGATTTTCTTTGTATAAGATAAAGTGACCTGCAAACAGATAGTTTTGCTTCTTCCTTTCGAATGTGGATGCCTTTTATTTCTTTTTCTTGCCTAATTGCTTTGGCTAGAACTTCCAGTATTATGTTGAATCTAAGTGACAAAAGCAAGCATCCTTGTGTTACTCCTGATCTTAGAGGAAAAACTTTTAGTCTTTCATCATTGAGTGTGATGATAGCTGTTGGTTCTTCATATATGACCTTAATTATGTTAAGAAAGTTCTTTTCTGTCCCTGGTTTATTGAGTGTTTTTATCATGAAACGATGTTGGATTTTGTCAAATGCCTTTTCTATGTCAATTGAGATGATCATGTGTTTTTTTTTCCTTCTCTCTACCAATGTAATGTATTAAATGGATTAATTTTCATGTGATGAACCACCCTTGTATTCCTAGGATAAATCCCATTTGATCATGTTGTATAATCCTTTTGCTATGCCGCTGAATTTGCCTTGCTAGTATTTTGTTGAGGATTTTTGCATGTATATTCATAAGGGTACTGGTCTGTAGATTTCTTGTAGTGTCCTTGTCTTGCTTTGGTGTCAGGGTAATTCTGGTCTCATAGAATGAATTAAGAAGTGTTCCCTTTTCTTCTATTTTTTGGAAATTTTAGAAGGATTGGTATCTGCTACCTTTCTTAATAGGCACGTTGCTGGGTAGTAGGCCATGGGCCGTGTGGTGTGGGGGTACCTATTTGGAGCTCTGACATCCTTTTTTTTTTTTTTTTTGGTCTCTGCACCTCCGTCTTGGCGACCTGTCTAGGGAGCCAGTCATACTGGTGATGCAGACTGGAAGTCGTCTGGTAAAAAAGGTCAACTTGATAAGTTGGATTTTAAGACTGCAGCTATTTCCTTGTGCTCTCTCTTTCTGTGATAGATGGATGGTCTTGCTGAACAAGGTCTCTGTGATCCCAGGCACCAGAATGAATTAGTAGATAAGGGAGGGCTTTCCTGGTGGTGCAGTGGTTGGGAATCCGCCTGCCATTGTGGAGGACACGGCTCTGAGCCCTGGTCTGGGAAGATCCCACTGGCAACTGGGCCCGTGTGCCACAACTACTGAGCCTGCGCTCTAGAGCCTGTGAGCCACAACTGCTGAGCCCGTGTGCCACAACTACTGAAACCCACGTGCCTGGAGCCCGTGCTCAGCAACAAGAGAAGCCACCGCAATGAGAAGCCTGCACACAGCAACGAAGAGTAGCCCCTGCTCACCGCAACTAGAGAAAGCCCATGCACAGCAACAAAGACCCAACACAGCCAAAAATAAGCAAATAAAATAAATAAATTTATTAAAAAAAAAGTAGATAAGGGAACAGGTTCTGTGTTGAAAATAATATTTATTTTAAGTATTTTCTCATATGTCTAATATTTTAGGAAGAAAGACTTCATTGAGCATAGCTTTCCATAATTCTAACTTCATGTCTGATGACAGTTGGCTACACACACTTTTTTTCAAAGTACTAATATTTCCTATACATGTGCCATTATGTTCTTCATTCAACAGTATTTTATGTATCTGTTTTCATGTTTCACTATAGTTCATATTTTCACGGACATTATTTTCCATTGTGTATTCCACGTGACCCCCTTTTAGATTATTAATTTTATTCAACTAACAGATATTTTTTGAGCGTCTGCCACAGTGCTAGGCAATGAGGATACAGCAGTGGTTTAGGTGGACGTTGTCCCTACTCTTGCGGAGCTCCCAGTCAGATGGGTTGTAGTTGTTATAGGCCCATGAAATGGAATTTCACTGACCACGTAACACAGCCTTGGAGAGGATGAGGACGTTGTGTAATCTCTAGCCCTGGCTCCTATTGCTGCTTTCTTTTTAAAAAAAAATTTAATTTATTTATTTTTGGTTGCATTGGGTCTTCGTTGCTGTGTGCGGGCTTTCTCTAGTTGGGGTGAGCGGGGGCTACTCTTCGTTGTGGTGCGTGGGCTTCTCATTGCAGTGGCTTCTCTTGTTGTGTGCAGAGCACAGGCTCTAGGCTCACGGACTTCAGTAGTTGTGGCATGCAGGCTCAGTAGTTGTGGCTCGCGGGCTCTAGAGCACAGGCTCAGTAGTTGTGGCACATGGGCTTAGTTGCTCCGCGGCATGTGGGATCTTTCCGGACCAGGGCTCGAACCCATGTCCCCTGCATTGGCAGGCGGATTCTAAACCACTGCACCACCAAGGAAGCTCCTACTGCTGCTTTCTAAAAAGCAAGTGAGGCTTTGTCAGGACAGTGGCAGTTCTGCTTGTGACTGGGCTCTTAGCAAAGCCCAGGATGGGGAGCCCTGGGACCATGGCAGAGTCAGCTCTGAAATGGGGCTGCTGCAGCAGGGAGGACTGCTGTTTCCTAGGCAATACTCTGCTTAATATTTTTAGTGCGTGGTCACGGCAGAACTAAATGTGGTTTCTGATCCCAAACTGGTAATAAATGTAGACATATTTAGAGTCAGAAACAATGCATTTAAAATCCTCTGCTCCTTAATTGTCTTGCCAAGTGCTGAGTTTAGGTTTCTTTGTTTCTTGGCTACCTCCCCAGCCTCCCACCATCTCTCAGAGAAGGCACCCAGATTTTCTCTGGGTGTTAGGTGGGATTCTGAAAACCGTGAGTTATGGCTCCCTGAGCTGTGTTGAGAAGCATCTGATTTTTGTGTTTCTGCCCACGTATGTAAATGTGTACACTTTAAAATTTATCCTCCTTTCAAGTTTTTAAGGATCTGGAATTATGAATAGTCTTGGACTCTCAGGTGTGTTAAAAATAAAATATGTTGTTTCAGTTGCTGACTTACCTGGAGGACATAGTCAATGCCAACATGGTAGTCGCGAGTTCAGTGATTGGTGATCCGTACTTGTGCTGCCACTAAGGTTTTCTGTAAGTAAATGCTGTTTTCTTGGGGTTCCTCAATTAGTTTAAGGATCACCCTAATTGTTGCCCATCTCATCATTTCAAAGTTATAATTTGTGTCTCAAGTTGCCCAGAACAGTATCTATTTTCTCACGGCATATTCCTTAAGAGGGCTTTCTTCTTAATTGTACTGTCTGAGACTCAGATATGGAAAACCATGCTACTCATTGATGGTCAATAGGACATAAAACACCTGCGGACAGTGATGGTATCTTTTGTATGTTCTGTTATACAGTATGGTTCCCAGTGTGCTCGGGGGACCTGAGGTACCTGTTTCTAGAGTGTGAATGCTGAGTGCTTGTAATCCGAAGTGCCAGAGTGGCTGGCACAGAATAAGGGTTGGTGTGCTTACTGATTTGCAGATAGTCCATTTGGAGCTATGGACTAGAAGTCATACCTTCCTCCCTATCCTACCATAGTCCCACTGTGAGGCCCTGACCTTTGCTGGAAGTTTGGACGCAGCAGGGGAAAGGAAAGATGAACTCTGATCCCTCTCCAGCCCCAGACTGTGGTTTGTAGATGAGTGTATGAAGGTCCTGGTATTCTTGGGGAGCAGGCTATAAAGAAAGCCCATCATGCTTACTGTTAGGAGATATAGTTATTAGTTTAAAAGGAGAGGGAAGGAGGTGGCCCTGGAGCTCTTACTCCCTGGATAGCAACTGACCCTGTCTAGGGCGGTCCAAGCAGTCCAAGTCTGCTGAATTTGCCCCTGCTGCTCCTGCCTTCCCTATTCTCTCTTAGAGGTATGAGAGCAGCAGCAGGAATACGAAGACAGGGCTGAGTCACCGGGAAGCTGGGCTCTGAAGTGGCTTTTCTTAGTCAACTCTCTAGTGGGCACTGATGCAGAGCCAGCCAATATCGCTTAAAGGTTTCAATGGAAATGCCTCTGTAGCCACCTAGAGTTTAGTGCAGGTGTGTGGGCAGATTTGCAGCTCAGGGAAGCTGGGTTCCAAGGAGAGACTTGATTATCAGAACAGAAGACATTTCTATATGGGGGTGAAGCCTCACTGCTTTTGTTTATCCTGTCCTTTGCTCAGAATTTTCTCTAACAGTAGTTGTTAGTGAGAGCTACAAGCTTCTTGAGCCCTTGGTTTGTGTCAAGCATTGTGCTATATGCTTCATATCATCTCATTTAATGCTAACACCCATCCTACAAAATAGTTACTATTAAGTCCCTTTTTAGATGAAGGAATTGAAATTTGGAGAGAGGTTAAGTGGCTAGCCCAAAGTCCCACAACTAATTGGGGAGACCTGGGTGGAAATCCAGGTCTGGAGTAGAGATGGAGTTGAGTAGAGTTTTTGGTAACCTTGGCTGCTGTCATGAGACACAGGCTGATCACTCTGAGGACCTCATGCAGTGTCGGGGAGCAAGTATAAGGAGTAGATTTCCTTGCCAACTCCCTGCTAGAAACGTGCAGTCTGGAGCCTAGTGGAAAATACACTGACCACGGCTGGTATATTTCTCTACTTTGCCTGGTTGCTTGCTGGTGTGCTTAGGCAAGCCCCATTCACCCTTTTGGGCTCTATTTTCTTCATCTGCCATGTGGAAATAATCCTGTCCTATATATTTCATGCGTGGGGAATAGGATCATAGACTAGTTGTAAATGAGCTTGGATATCATCCTGGCCAACTTTTACCCAATATAGTTCTCTCCTCCCCTCTGCTAAGTTCTTTCCAGACAGTTGGGTATGTATGAGGGGAGTGCTTTGTGCTGGACTCTGTGAGGGAGAGCAAGGATGCTTTTGCTTCTTGTACAGCTGGGGAGCCTGAGTTATGGGAGGTTAAAAGGTCAAGTCACACAGGGTGCCAGCAAACTGGTTGCAATCTGAGTCAAGGGCCTTCTTCTTCTTGAATGTCTGTGTCTCTACTGTGGGCTTGGCTGTGCCAAGGACATTCAGTAATCAAAATGTGTGTGCATGCATGTGTGTGTATGATGTGCAGAAATATAGATGTGGCAGAAGTGGCTCTCTCCGCAAGAGGGCTCCAGTAGGCTCATTAAAAAATTTCTCTCCTGACACAAAATGTGTGCCTTTTTATTCACATTGTTGCAAAACAAATAAAATGAATGGCTGATTTCATAGACCACTGGAAAGGCAGCATGGTCTGTAGAAAGAGCATGGGTTCTGGGGCCAAACTGGCTTTGATTCCTGACTCTACCACTCTCTGACTGTGTGAACTTGGGCAAATTACTTAACCGCTCTGAATTTTAGTCCCCTCATGGACAAAATAAACAGCATATTAGAACCCCATCACAGGGTTGTGGTGAAGAGTAAATGAGCTTAGAACTTTGCTTGGAACATAGAAAGTACTCTATAAATGTTAACTATAATTATTATTATACAGAATTTATTTTCTTCTGGGCTGCCCAAATACTGCATTTTGATACTAGGGAATAGGGTGTCATGGGGGTATTTCTCTTTATCCCTCGGTCCAAGTGCTATCATTATGATTATTACAGCTCTACAGAGTGTAAGGACTAAAGCTTCAGAGCGGTCTGAGGCATGGCTGAGAGCTCAGAGAAGGTGGAGTTGTGTGTCTGATGGGAGTTTGTTCTTGGAGACTTTGTCTCCTTGCCTCCTTTCTCTACTGATGTGAGTGTGCCCGTCACTATCCTGAGGATGTGTGTGTTGAGGGGTAGCTCTACTCCATCAAGGGAACCTACCATATGGCATCGGAGAATCTCTCTATATGACCACCGGGGTCAGTATTTTCTCTGTTATCATTATGACTCTAGGGGAAAGGTTGAAAAAATTGGATTTAGAGAAGTTGCCCCAAATCTCCAAACTTCAGTGGACCTACTCAACTTTTCTAGGTGTTCTACCCTTGTGCCTCTATTTCTTCACAAGTGTGCCCTCTTTTGAAGGGTCCTCCAGCTGCCTTGTTGCCAAATCCAGTGGCTTTTCTCATCCTCGTTCTGACTGACCTCTTGACTTTGTTGAACCCACAACTTGATCTTCTCAGGATTTCCTCCTCTCATTCATTTATTTATTTATTCATTCATTCATTTATTTATTTATTTATTTATTTTTGGCTGTGTTGGGTCTTCGTTTCTGTGTGAGGGCTTTCTCTAGTTGCGGCAAGCGGGGGCCACTCTTCATCGCGGTGCGCGGGCCTCTCACTGTCGTGGCCTCTCTTGTTGCGGAGCACAGGCTCCAGACGCTCAGGCTCAGTAGTTGTGGCTCACGGGCCTACTTGCTCTGCGGCATGTGGGATCTTCCCAGACTAGGGCTCGAACCCGCGTCCCCTGCATTAGCAGGCAGACTCTCAACCACTGCGCCACCAGGGAAGCCCCCTCCTCTCTTGACCTGTGTAATTCTGCACTATTCTTAATGTTCTTCATCTTGGTCCCTGGATTGCTCCTCTTTCTTTCTTTTTTTAAAAAATTATTTATTTATTTATTGGTTGCATTGGGTCTTAGTTGTGGCACGCGGGCTCATTAGTTGCAGTGCGCAGGTTCTCTGGTTGTGGCATGTGGGCTCCAGAGCACCTGGGCTCTGTAGTTGTGGTGTGCGGGCTCAGTTGCCCCGCGGCATATGGCATTTTAGTTCCCCCACCAGGGATCGAACCGGCATCCCCTGCATTGCAAGACGGATTCTCAACCACTGGACCACCAGGGAAGTCCCATCCTCTTTCTTTTCCTAACGTACAGTCATGGCTTGAAAACTCTTCTTGGCCCATTGTTCCTTTCTCTTTAAGTTTTCTCCGTAGTACAGGAACTCTATTCTTATTGCTTTGGTTGTCACCTCTGGGTGATGGCACCAAAATTCTTCTTCTGCCCTAGTCCTCTCTACCTCTTTGTCTTCAACAGGCATGAAGTTGCCAGAGCCTTCCTGGATGCAGTGACAAGCCCATACCAGAAGGCATTGAACTCTGGTTTTTCTGTGTGTAGGTATCAAGTGCCTGCTGTGTCTTTTGGATTGTTAGCAGTCCAAATGAAGACTAAGTCTTAAGCTCCCTTCTAGCATTCAGATTCTTTGAAGGCTGGGGCTGACTAGGATAGGTCTGGAGAGGGCCAGGCTGGGCTCCCTTTTATTCAATCACTCGACTTGTCACCTCATTTCTTTTAGAGGGAGCACTGTCTTTTGTCTCCGAGATTGCAGTTTTTTGTTAACATGCTTAGCTACCTTTTTAAAAAAATTTTTTTTATTGAAATACAGTTGATTTACAATGTTGTATTAGTTTCAAATGTACAGCAAAGTGATTCAGTTATACATATCTATCTATTCTTCTTCAGATTCCTTTCCATTATAGGTTAGTACAAGATATTGAGTGTATTTCCCTGTGCTATACAGTAGGTCCTTGTTGGTTATCTATTTTATATTTAGTAGCGACTTAGCTACCTTCTTGAAGATCTGTTCTCTTCTCTACTGGGGTAGGGATGGGATTGGCCATGTCCCCCACATTTTGGAGTACAGAGTATTAAGGAGGGGTCAGGAATGCCCCCTTCCTATTTCATCCCATCCTGTGTTGCCTTCCTTCCAGAGCTCCAGTCCCAGCTGGGCCTGTGGAGCCCTTCTTGGCTCCATGTGCGCCCTGGCAGGGCCAGCGCCTGTCTCTGTGTTGCCACTGGAAAGGCCTCACTTGGGCTCTCCCTTGCAGGCTGTACAAGCGGATTTTGGCCTTGTAACTCTCTGGTCAGGCAGAGGCTTGGATCCATTGTGAACTTTTTACCCTCCAGTAGCCTCACCTGATCACTTCCTATTAGGGTGCCTTGGGTTTGTTGAGAGCAGTCCCCATTTGCATGGCCTTAGGCATGACTTCAGTATTTGGGGCACACACTGTTGCCATTACAGAAATGGTCAGTGGCTTAAGGATGTTCCAGGTCCAGCCTCCCAGCCAGTTAGGGCTAGACTGGGGTTAGAAGCCACATTTCTTTTGCAGTTCAAAGCCTCTTTTTATTTAATTGCTGTCTATCTCCTGACTTTAATTTATGTCTTATGGGGGAAAAAGCCTGTTTGCCTGACCTCTTCAAACTTACTTCTCTTGTCCTTCAAATTATTCTTTAAAAATTCATTTCTTTTCCTAAGCCTTTGCACATTGTTCTTCCTTGTCAGGACTATCCTTTCAATGTTCTCTTTGCATTGTTTTTTCAGATTCATATTTTTCTGCCCAAATTAGGCAGTGAGCTTCTATTTGTGTAGAGGTGAGTGACTCTGTGCGTGTGTGTGTGTGTGTGTGTGTGTGTGTATGAGTTTGTGTAGCACATAA
Source organism: Balaenoptera acutorostrata (assembly GCF_949987535.1). Taxonomy (NCBI): domain Eukaryota; kingdom Metazoa; phylum Chordata; class Mammalia; order Artiodactyla; family Balaenopteridae; genus Balaenoptera; species Balaenoptera acutorostrata. The sequence continues at coordinate 124,604,714 of NC_080065.1, read as the reverse complement.
ATAGTAATGAATGTGTTTGTGGGAAGAGCTCATCCTCTAAGTGTCAGTTTGTAAAGCAGAAGGCTGTTTAATAGCTGTTCCTGCAAGTGGAAGTTCGACATGATGGTGGCCTGGCTCTCTGGACACTAATATGCTAGGAAAAGCACTGAATGGGCTGGGTCTGCCTTGGTGCTCAGCAGAAAACTGGCTGGGGTCTCTCCATTTTTAGCTGTGGGGGTCCTCCTCTAACATCTGTTTCCTTCACCTCCTGAAAGCAGATACCCAGCAAAAGGCTTTGGTCCTAAAATTTGAGATGTGGGGTCAGCTAGAGGGTATGCAAATCCTGCAGGAGTCAGGGAGCTCTGGAGAGTGTTTCTAGGGTGCCTGGCCTGGCTCTGACTGCCTGTGGGTCCAGGGGCAAGTCCTCATCCCCGGTCTAATGATGGTGTGATAACTAGGTGCCAGGTGCTGTACTGTGTACTTTCCACGCATTGTTTTATTTAATCCTCCCTAATACTCTTTGAAGTAGGAGCTCTTATTATGCCCATTTTATAGATGAAGAAACTGAGGCCTAGTGAAGTGTGTGTCCAACATCACATAGCTAGAAATTGGCAGAGCCAAGACTTGGCCTTAGATGTGTCTGACTCTAAATTCATGTACTATACTTTCAACCCAATGTTTTAAATCTCTTTGCTTTAATTTCCTTCTTATAAGATGGAAGTAGAAATTCTTGCCCTTTCACTTTTTCCAAAAGATTTGGGGAAACAAATACATGGACATACACTGTAGGTTAAGAACATGAGCATTTTATAAGATGGGAGTTCCAAGCATTCCCAGGCAGGCTGCTGAGGTGGGTCTCCCTGCCCAGAACACTTGTGATGTTTACCTGTTCCCCCTGTGCTCTGGCCCTGAGACTGGAGAGCAGCCACTGTCCATGGGACCTCCCAGCATGTCAGAAGCTTTAGGAGGTCCAGCAGTTCCACTCCTCCTTCCTCTGTTGGCTTCCTGCCATCCTCATGCCATTCTTTTGTGTTCCTGCCTTAAGAGAAGATAAAAGTTACGGGAAGGTGTCTTGTTTATATACGGCCCAGTCCCCTCCTAGAGTCCTGTCTGAATTGAGAGGAGAACATAAGGCAACAGGGAGGCAAGGGCTAGTGAGTCCAAGGACCTCCTCCCACCTGTGCCCCAAGCATCTGCTCCAGGCTGGCAATACAGATTGCTGAGAGCATCCAGCCTCTATTTAAGTAGAAGTACAGACTGCATGTGGCCAGTTTTGATAGAAAAATGGGCATCTCAAGTACCTTATTATCTCTTTTGTCTCAAAGTCCAAGGATACTTAAGGAAAGAGTTACTGGTGGAACACTGAAATGCATTCCCCTTTCCTGGACTGAGTGATGGTATTGTAAGTCAGAAGAAGGCCATAAATGAAAAGATGTAGTTCTGTCTTCTTTTGAGAGCCAAGGATGATGGGAAGGTTTGTTATCCAGGGTGTACAGGAGCAGGTGATCAGGTGAACTCAGGGTTAGTGGGTGGCAAGTGATTTGGGGAGGGCGCTAACCTCAGGCCAAGTGCCAAACTATGCCTCTGTGGGATTCCATGACTTTGGCTTTACTTATGTCAGGGTCTGAGGTTTTCTTTTGCTGCTGCTGCTGCCTATGTCCCTGCTTGTGATGGTGGACCATCCTGGCAGAACCAAACTGTGGGCCACTTCTCCTTTCCCTCTTTTCCCCTTCCCCCAAGCTTCAGTGTAAAGCCCAGGGAAAACGTGCCTGCTTGCTCTCCATCGCCACTTCTTGAATAAGGACAAAGCCCAGGTGACATAGTTACAGGCCAGACCTTATGAGGACAGAGGACAGCATTACCCATGCCTGCGTGCTGCAGAGTTTGCACTTGTTCTCTGGGTACCCTTGCAATGCCTGGGAAACTGTCTCACACCTTTCTCCCAGCCTCACTGCTCCTAGGCCTCTCCCCAGGCACTGCCCCCACCACCATGTTCTCTCTCTCTTTATCTCTGATTCATGGAAAAATATATGGAACCAATGAATAGGTCAGGTGTGCAGTCCACATGGAATTATTGGGGGTGGGGGAGATGAAGGATCCATTTACTAATCGACCTGTCATCCTTAGTATTGTCAGAAAATGCTTCTGAGGGCGTTAGTGTGTGTGCAGGTGATGGAGGCGGCAAGGAGCCCTGTGGGAGCTGCCATTTCTCTCACCTGGCCTGCCATCCCACTCCAGGAGGTGGGTACGCTGTTAGTGCATCAGCTGCCCCCAAGCTCTTCTTCCTCAGTCCCTTCTAGGCCTTCTCCTCCTGCTCATTTGTCATCTTTGCCCTTGATTTCATTCTCATTTATCTGTTCCTTCTCATTTTTTCCCCCCAGCATCAGTTCCAGGTGTTTATCCCTGGCTGTAAGAAGGAGGCGTCTAACTCTCTGTGTGTGTGTATATGCATATACACATGAACGGTCTCATGTAGGGGAAGGGAAGTCTGTGGCTTTTGGATAATCCTTTTCTCTCTTAATGTATGTTGTCCTGATAATGCTGTGAGTCCCCTACTTCCATGGTTTGTTCTCCTTTTCCCCACAGCCAAGGATGCAAGAATAAAAAAGGTATGGGACATTATAGGAAGCTCTAGGGCTCTGTCCTCTTGGGACCCATCTCCCTGGGCCTTTCTTGACTTCTCATTCTTGATGTGGCAGCTTCTGTCCCTTGTTCATCCTCACTGAGCCTTGCACTCCCACTCCTCTGCACACCCAGACATGGCCAGGCACCTGTCCAGAACCTAGTGCTGTGCTATGAACTGAGTCCGTGTCTTTCAGTGTGATTGGTGCCCCAGGGAGCCAGGTTGCTGGGGAAAGCTCATGTGGCACTCAGCCGTTCCATTTTGTCTACAAAAAAAGAGGGGAGAAACTGGCAGAAAGCAAAGGCTTTTGCTGCTGGGTGAGTATAGCATCTATTTTTAGCTCCCAAGCCTTTGCTTTTCCATTTGGCTGTGCTTTTTTAGCACAGTGCCGGTCCAGCAGGGCTGTTTTCCTTCACGGCTCCAGATTTCCTTAGGGAAAGTTTCCGTCTGCCCCCGAGAAGGTGTGGGCTGGTCACTGGGTAATAACTTCTTATAGTGGGTTCAGGCAGGGCTTTGGGTTCCACTGCAATCTTGTCACAGGACCAATTTATTGAGGTGGAACATGGAGGAGTGTGGCAGGAATAGGAAAGAGAAAAGGTAAAACCCCATACTCTCCAGAGGTGTTTCCCTTATAATTAATTCATTTAAGACTCTTTGAGTAAACCTCATTAGTAAACTAATGAGGTGTATTGGGGCTGAGTGACCAACATGAAAACCTTTTATAAGGGTCTGGGCTGATACTGACAGGTTCTGAATTTTTCTAAGGTGTTTTTTTTTTTGTTTGTTTGTTTTTAATATTTTTTTTCTTTCTGCCTTTCTTTCTGAGGTCATTTGCCAGTCTGGATTAAGTTCTTTTGACTTCCACTCTAGTTTACTGACCAAAATGTTTTTACTATTCCAATTTGCCTATTCTAGATATTTCACTTAAGTAGAATCATACAGTATCTATTCTTTGGTGTCTAGCTTATTTCACTTGGCATAATGTTTTTAAGGTTCATTCATGTTGAAGCATGTACCAGAATTTCATTCTTTTTATGGCTGAATAATATTCCATTGTATGTACCACATTTGAAAAAAAATCATCTGTTGATGAATCCTTAAGTTGTTTCAGTTTTTTGGCTGTTGTCAATAATGATGCTGTGAACATTCACATGGAAGTATCTGTTTGAGTCAATGTTTTCAGAACTTTTGGGTGGAATATATACCTAGGGGTGGAATTGCTGGATTATATATATATAGTAGTTCTATGTTTAACTTTTTGAGGAACTGCCAAACTGTCCCACAGCAGCTGCACCATTTTACAGTCCCACCAGCAATGTACTAGGGTTTTAGTTTCTCTACATCCTTGTTAACATTTGTTACCTTCTGTTTTTTTTTTTTTTTTTTTTAATTATAGCCATAGTAGTGGATGTAAAATGGTACAGTATCTCACTGTGGCTTTGGTTTGCATTTCCTTAGTGATTAATGATGTTGAGAATCCTTTAATGTCCCTATTGGCATATGTATATCTTCTTTGGAGAAATGTCTATTCAAGTCTTTGGCCTGTTTTAATTTAGCTTGCTTGTTTTTTTTTTGTTGTTGAGTTGTAGGTGTTGTTTATATATTCTGGATACTAAACCCTTAAGATAGATGATTTAGAAATATTTTTCTAATTTTTTGAGTTGTCTTTTCACTCTCTTAATAATGTCCTTTGAGGCACAAAAGTTTTTTAATTTTGAAGGAGTTCCATTTATTTATTTTTTCTTTTATCGTCCGTGCTTTGGGTATCATATTTAAGAAAGTATTGCCAAATCTAAGGTTATGAAGATTTTCCCTATGTTTCTTCTAAGAATTTTAACTCTTCAATTTATATCTTTGATCCATTTTGAGTTAATTTTTATATATTATGTAAGGGAAAGGTCCACTTCATTCTTTTGCATGTGGAAATCCAGTTGTTCCAGAACAGTTTGTTGGAGAGACTGTCCTTTCCCCATTGAATTGTCTTGGTACCATTGCTGAAAATCAATTGATCATATATGTAATTTTTTCTGGGCTCTCAATTCTATTCCATTGGTCTATATGTCTGTCCTTATGCCAATACCACAGTGTTTTGATTACTGTAGCTTTGTAGTAAGTTTTGAAATCAGGAAGTGTGAGTCCTCCAACTTTGTTCTTCTTTTTCAGTATTTTTATGTTCTGGGTCCCTTGAAATTCCATATGTATTTTAGGATAGGTTTCTCCATTTCTGTAAAAAATCACCATTGGTTTTTTTTTTTTTTTTTTGGCCATGCTGTGACTTGCGGGATCTTAATTCCCCGACCAGGGATTGAATCTGGGCCACTTCAGTGAAAGTGCCAAGTCCTAACCACTGGACTGCCAGGGAATTCCCCAATTCCCCACCACTGGGATTTTGATAGGGATTGTATTGAATCTGCATATTGCTCTAGGTAGTATTGTTGTCTTAACATTATTAAGCCTCCAGTCTGTGAACATGGAATATCCTTGTGTTATTTAAATTTTAACAGCTAGGAGGGCCTGCACTTTGGTGTGTTTGACTGTCTGAAAAGTGATGTAAAAGGCTTTATGGCTTGGGAATATTGAACTTTGCTGTTTTAGAGGGTGCTGATGGTATCTGTCTTCAGGTATAACAGTGGATATGGTTTAGAAGTGAATGGTTGTAAAGGCTTATATGAATTTGGGCCCATGTCTGTTCACACACAAATCATTTGGTTAGTTTCCTTCTCTCTTCACCATAGCCAATACCACCCTGTGCAACCTGATAACAACCTGGATAACGAAGAAGGAAGGGACCAGGGCTATTATAGCACATGCAAGCGTCCTGGTTTACTGTACAGTTTTAACCAAGGCATATCTCCCCATATGGGAGAATGGAGGCTTACTTCAGGTTGATCTACCTTTGGGGTAGAAGACCTGTGATACCTCTATTCAGGAAATGTCTGACATCATCTGAAATGTTTGACATCTGTCAAAAAAGGTGACATCATGGGAATCACTATGCTGGGGCAGGGGGAGGGGTGTCAAGCACCAGCTTCCTGTTGACCTTCTATTTTCTGTGTTTACATTCCTCAGGCCCCTAACTATGCCTCACCAGGGCCTGCTTCTATTTAGGATGGCTCCTCTGGGCATGCTGCTCGGCATGCTGATGACCTCCTGCTTCACCTTCTGCCTCAGTCATAAGAACTCGGTAAGTGTCTTACCGCAAATAGAGGGATCTTTTTTGGTGGGTCCAGGAAAGCCTCCATGCCACCAGGGCTGCTGTGGGAGTTTCTTATAGGAATGTGACCAGTGCTGGGTCATGGAGTATGTGTACTTCTTCCCCCATCCCTTAGTCCTCTGGCCTCTGTTTAAAGCTTACGACACAGTTTCTCTTTGGGGAAAAGATGATGATGATGATAATGATATAATAACAATGATGATAATATGATAAGCTTACTATGTACCAAGCATTGTATTATGTGCTTTATATGTATTCTTATTTAATCCCCTCAACAACCCTATGAAGTAGACAACTACAGTTATTATCCTCATTTGACAAGGAGATTAAGTCTCAGAGATATTAAGTAACTTGGCCAACATTATAAAGCTAGTTTGTGGCAGAGCTGGGAAGGTCATGATTCTCCCCAAGGGGTGGGTGCCTGTGTGGTGAGCACCAAGTAAGACTGCTTCTTTGTCTACTCTGCTCATCCATGTGCATGCTCAGTCTGTCTGTAGCTCTGTATCCTCTTTCCCTCTGTCCTTTTCTCCATGTTCTTTACAGCCTCCTTTTCATTAACCCAGACCTCATTGCTGAGGGTTTCTGTCATTGCCAAAGGCAGGGGCAGAATGCCCGAGAAGGCCCTGAGCTTGGCCTGGCTGCAGGGTGTCCTGGCCCCATTTCCCTGGCCTGCCCCACCAACAGCCTGCCCTTGATCAACTCCCAGTGCCCTCTCTTTCCTCTCCCTTGAGATGCCCTGACTGTCAGCTCTCTCACAGTTTCACCCTCCCCTGGCCACCTTGTCCAACCCCAGGGGTCCCACTTAAATGTTGGGTAAAGTGCTGGAGGCTTTGGAGACGGAGGGCCTTGAAGTGCAAATGACAATTGTGATGAATTTAATCCAGCTCAGCTGAGGTTCACCTCTGGCTCATGGCAAGCTTCCACCTTCTCTCTGAAGTCATTTGTTTTCTCTCTGCTTTTCTCCCCACTTTGTAGAGCAGGAGAGAATGTACAGTTAGGAGTCACGAATCCTTTTGAGCTTTTAATGTTCTTTGACTAAGATCTTGTTGCTGCCGTTTTTTGGCCTCCTCTTCAAAGAGAATGAGACTGGGATCCCATTGGCCCCTGAGGGTGGGACTGGCCATGGCATGAAGTTGGGGCTGTCTCTGGCATAGCCTGGCCCAGAAAAGCACCAAGTGTCTCAAGGGCTCGGGGCTGTGTCCCCTCCAACCTGCAGCTCATGAGGATCTGGGTGCTCCCCATCATGAGCTTTAGCAGATGCACAATTAACAAAAGCGTGCTGATGAATTTACTTAAGGACTGTGTGTTAGTAAGTCTCTTTTGGATAATAGTCCAACCAAATAGATGAGCTTTCAGAGCCATAATTATTCTGGCCCATTTATATTAGCTCTTTTGAGTCTAATCTCAGAAAAATGTTAATACTGACTTTCATCAGCAAAAGCTGCTTTTATCCTTATGTCTGTTCCTAAGCTGTATCCATTTGTCATAATCTTTCATCATGTGCTAAGTACAAGTAGGAGTTGAAGCATCTTTTCTCTCATACCATAAAAATTGCTGCCCCGATGGCATTTAAAATCCAAATTATGCAGCCAGCCACCTTCACAACAGTGAAAATGGGTGGTGGGGGAAGTGGGAGTGGTCATGATCCTTTGTTCAGAGCCTGGAGTCCAGGCAAATGCTCCTAGTGACCTGGAATTGTCCTCCCCAAAGGGATTTGTACAGGTTAATGGCCACCCAGCAAAGGCTGGCTGTGTGTATCAGGGTATGATCTGGAGCCAGCCTCCCTTCCTGGCTCCTGCTATGGCATCTCCCTGGGATGCCACATCTTAGGAGCAGTGCGAATGCTAAAGGGATGTGGTTGTGTGGTATACTGGCCTTCAAAAGGTGGTGGATGATGAGGGAGGTAGTGGAACCCAGTGGAAGGAGCACAGAGCCTTGGTAAACTCCCTTTTGCCTTCTACTTTGGCAATTTGACCATTTCTTTTTTTTTTTAATTTGACCATTTCTGAGCTTTGTTTCCTCATGTGTAAAACAGGGTTGGTACCTCCCTCTGAAATTTTATTGTAGATTAAATGTGATTGTATATATAAAGCACCTAGCATTGGCACTGGCACAATATGGCTAATGGATGGTCAATAAATGTCAGCTGTTATTTTTTAGTAAGGGTTGGCTGCTTCCATTGTTTAATTTAGGGCTGTGTCAGTCAGGCTTCTATCCCAAAATGTTGCCTTCTCAGTCTGTCTCTGTCACAGCATCTATCCACCTACCTTGAGAGATTCATTCATTCCCTTGGATCTTGAAGGCTTTGGTCTTTAAGAATCTCTTACTCAGTTACAATTATAAGGAAGTGTGACATGGTAAGCTGTTGTCAGCTAACACCTTAGCTGGGATTTCTTGCCACTTAAGAGGAAATTGGTATTTAGAGTAATGATGGCAGGGAGAAGAGAGGATTCAGCATGGAAGGGAGCTCGGAGAAGCCAACTGAGAGGTCACCAGAGCACGAGATTTACTTCAGAGCTGACCAAGGGTTGGCTGGCCTCCCTCACCTCTTGGTCTTTGTCTCCTGTTCAGGACACTGCTGGAGCAGAGAGAGGGTCGTCCCTTTCTCTGGGACGGTGTTTCTTTAAACACAGTCATTAAAGGGAAGGAGGATGTGCTGATAAATGTGCTGGGGTGATCTCATTGACCCTGCTTCCTTCCCTCAGTATCCCAGGGCACAACCGTTAGAACACATGACTAAGAACAGAAACACAGAAGTGAGTCAGAATTCATGCATGCACTTTGGAGCCAGGCAGTCCTGGACTTAAATCTCTGCTCTTCTTTTCTCAGCAGTGTGGTTTTGCACAGGCCCTGTATGTGTAAAATGGGAATAAAAGTATGTGCTTCATAGATGAAACTTGGATGAGTTGTGAGGCATGGAAGGCACTTCAGACCAGTTCCGGGAATATGGGTAAGGGCTTAATAAATGGTAGCTACTGTTATCATTACAACCTCATCTCCATGATGCTGCTTTTCCTGAAAACCTTTTCTGCAGTTCCACCTTTGAAGTGATTGTCCAGCTTGTAGTATGTTTGTGTGACTGAAACTCCCTCAGTGCTTGCCAAAGTCACTCAGAGCCAGATTTGGTGAACAGGGTGAGCTGACCAGACAGGGGAACACCAAATTTATATCACCTCTACTAAAAACAGGTGATCTGTAAAATAATGGCAGATTGTGAGTGTGAGTGTGTGTGTGTGTGTGTGTGTGTAGCTTAAAATGTGGTTCAGGGCTTCTCTGGTGGCGCAGTGGTTGAGAATCTGCCTGCCAATGCAGGGGACACGGGTTCGAGCCCTGGTCCGGGAAGATCCCACATGCCGTGGAGCAACTAGGCCCGTGAGCCACAATTACTGAGCCTGCGCGTCTGGAGCCTGTTCTCCGCAACAAGAGAGGCTGCGATAGTGAGGCCCGCGCACCGCGATGAAGAGTGGCCCCCGCTTGCCGCAACTAGAGAAAGCCCTTGCACAGAAACGAAGACCCAACACAGCCAAAAATAAATAAATAAATAATTTAAAAAAAAAATGGTTCAAAGATGATACCAAGAGGAAGCTTAAAAAACATTTTGAGCAGTGATGGGATTGTTGCAGAAAGCGTTTGGCTTTCCTAGGGCTTGAAGCATGTGTCTCAGTGGTTCATATCTTGTTGTAATCCTTCTTCTTGAACCTACTCTATTAGTCTCATTAAAGATCTAGAAAAAGAGGCTTTCTCAGCCCCTACTCATCAGAATGAACACTAGCCTTGCCTGGATTGGCCTTTCTGCCATATTGTCATCATCACCATTACCCTTGCCTCTTTCTGCTTCTCTTGATGTTGAGCATTTGGTTACTTGATTACAGCTGTACCTGCCAGGAGTTAACTGGCTAATAGATACACTAAAGCAAGAGTTGTAATGTAAAGCTTAGAGATGTTTAGTTTGGCCCTCTTAGTGTTCTAAAAGTAAGAAAATGTCACATAAAAATCTGGATTTTTGTTTCTCATCAAGTTGAATGCCTTCGTGGCAGTGGTGGAGCAGCTGAGTAGCAGCTGTGTTTCTTAGTCAAGGCAGGAGGACTCCAGTTTTCACAGTCCCACCACTCCTGGTTGTTTTTACACCTGGCACACAGCACTCATTTACATCCACATTTAGTCCACATACTTCTGAGGTAAATCTTTTTTTTTTAAGAGTTTTAATTAATTAATTAATTAATTAATTTTTGGGGCTGTGTTGGGTCTTCATTTCTGTGCGAGGGCTTTCTCTAGTTGTGGCAAGCGGGGGCCACTCTTAATTGCAGTGCGCGGGCCTCTCATTATCGTGGCCTCTCTTGTTGTGGAGCACAGGCTCCAGATGCGCAGGCTCCGTAGTTGTGGCTCACGGGCCTAGTTGCTCCGCAGCGTGTGGGATCTTCCCAGACCAGGGCTCGAACCCGTGTGCCCTGCATTGGCAGGCAGATTCTCAACCACTATGCCACCAGGGAAGCCCTGAGGTAAATCTTATTAACGGTCTTCTAGTCCCATGGTCTCGTGTATGGTGCTTTTGGCAGAGACTGACCAGCATGGCTGGGCCCTGGAGTACATAGGCTGCAGGTACTTAGTGGACAAAGTGGTCTTTGTTCTGGAGTGTGGGGCTAGTTCCTGGCTTCCAGCAAACTCTTTGGACTTGCCTCCGAAAGACATCCAAAAGACATACCTGCCTGTAGGAGGAAGGCCTTCTTTTGTTCCTTTGTTGAGTGATTACAAACTAAGCCCTGGGCTAGGCAAGGGGTATACAGTGGTGAAAGAGACTGACACAGTGCTTGCCCTCAGGAAACTCAGTTGTTGGAAGTTTGATGTCCATGCCCTTAGAATGCACGGAGCCTCCTGCCAGTCTGTCTTCTCTTTAGTCTCACACACATCTACTCTTCTGTTCCTTGTTTTCTTTCGAGCTCAGATTTGTGCTGGGGCACATTGAAAGGGATACATTGTTACCTCCCATGTAGGATTAGAATTGTTCAGGAGACCAAAATGAGATCTACGGAAAGTACCTAGCACAGGTTTGGGTTCATAGGAAGAATCCATGAAAAATACTTCCTAGGGGAAAAATTGGGAGGTGGAGGAAAAGTGATGGCGGGGGAGGTGGAAGGGCTGAAATAATCTCCCAGTGTTCTAGTGTGGGTTCCTCTTTGCCCTCCCAAATGTAATTTCCCGGAGCTCTGGAACCCTCTGGTTCCAATTTCCTGAGGTCTTACTGCTTTTATGCAAGAACAGGTTTAAAAATGGGACAGGAAGGATTGGAGGCTGGGAAGGAGCAAGATGAATAATACTTTGTATTTATGTTACACGTCTGTCTCCTGAGCTCAAAGTGCTCTACACCATCTCATTAATCCTCCATGCTCTCCATGGGGTGGAAGGAAACAGGTTTTAGGAAGAGGTTTCCAACCCGGGCATCTTCCTCCCTCAGCCCAGCTGGACTTGCACCTTCCCACTTGTACCCCTTCTTCCATGGATTGGAATGCCCTAAGAGGTCATTTATGCTCCATAGGTACCCTGGGTAATGAAGGTGCCCATGCCCTTACTCTGCCCTGCTGGGCTGCTTAGGAATTAATTGGGCCTTAGCTGCCAGCTTTTGTACATCTGTGTTGACCATTTGAGGCCTTACTTTCCTATTCATATGTATGTTTTTTCTTTTATAAATATCTTTAGTTTTTAATTGTAAGAATAATAGGTATGAATTTTAAACATCAAACAGGATAGGAGCTTATCAAGTAAAAAGTAAAAGGCTCTTATTGTCTCGTTTTGTCAACCCCTCTCCCCAGTATGTTCCCTTAACTCCCTCAAGATAGTGTGGAACCTTCTGGATTTTTTTTTTTAATGCATACACAGAAGTGCCATATACATACAACACATACTGTGTTAATTTAACCATATCACCTCACTTGTACTGGTTCTGACACTAACTTTGTGAAAGGTCCAAACAGGGCTAGGGAGGGCAGGAAGGGCAAGGAGGAGAAGAGTGTACTGCGCCAGGCCATTTTCTTTCTGCTTGCCTGGTACCCAGCTGTGGTGGTTCATGCCCTGTGTTTTCCTTTCTCTGAAGGAGTTTGCACTGACCAACCCAGAGGAGAGCAGCACCAAAGAAACAGAGAGAAAGGAAACCACAGCAGAGGAGGAGCTGGATCCCAAGGTCCTGGAGGTGTTTCACCCGACCCATGAGTGGCAGGCACTTCGGCCAGGTACCAAGCCCAGCGCTGTCCCCAGGAAACATACTCGAAATTCAAAATGTGTATGTCCTTTCTCCCCCCAGGGCTGTTTTGAAGGAACAGCCCCTCTTTGGCCTCCTGGAGGGGAGTAGGGGTGGCTGCTGCTGCAGGACTCAGGGACCTTCGTTTTCCTGCAGAACAGAAATTGTGGCATCTGAGTGCCCTGGAAGGAAGGCGGGTGGTGGGTGGCCGAGCTTTTGGAGCAAGTGATAGAAAACTTTCTTTCCTAGCACTTCTGAAGCACAGGAGAGGCAGTGACATGTGCCTCACTCTGCAAATGCTATTTTGGGCTCTGCTGCTCGGCTCAGTGCTGCTGAAATATTGTTCATGGGAGAGTCCGGAGCACTGGTGCGGGGCAGGAGTTTTCTGTTATTAAAGGAACCTGTGCCAAGAAACAGGGGCTGTTCCTGGCCTGGTTTTTGAATGGAGCATCCTCAGAAGGAACAACTTTCTAACCCTTTTATGGCCCTGGGCCCAGGGCTTAAAATAATAATGAAAAAAGCCAGCAGTTGTGGTGTTTACCACGTTCAGATACTGTGCTATGTGCTTCATGTGCATAATCTTGTTCAGTCTTCACAATAATAGGAGCTATTATTGTCTTTATATTCAGATGAAAACATTGAGGCTCAGAGAGGTTAGGTGACTTGACCTATGTCATTCAGCCAACTTGTCCTATGTCATTGACCCCAGCCTGGACCCACCTTCCTCCCACTTGTCCTTCTAGAGTCCCAGCTGTCCTTGGCTGGAGCCCGACTGTGATGACACTTGAGCCCATTCTCAGGAGTAGGGTATTTGCGTTCTGCACTGTGGCGGGTGGATGGCAAGCCCTGGCAGCTGCCAGAGTATAGTTTCATCAACTCCTTGCTGATATTCATCACCATGTCCTCACTGCCCCCATTGCTGCTGTGCTGGCAGGGGCAGTGTTTGCTGTGCCAGCCAACTATCTGGTAGCAATATCACTCCTGCTGGGCTTGCATGCGGGTAGTTGCTGCCACAGAAGAGTGATGCATCACCAAGGAAACCAAGTAGGTGCTAATGGAGTTGGGTAGAGGGAGATTTTAGGGACAGAGGTACTGGGTTCAGCAGATCCAACTTCTGGCTGCCCTCCTCCACCTTCCCTGAGAACTGAGCCCCCCTGGTCTTTGGGGACTAAAACTAGAGGGGCTCTCAGGGTGTGGGAAGTGGAGGATGTGCGCTGTATCCACTGATCTTATGTGATTAAAAGTGCTTGTACCACTTTTAACCAGGCAAGTGCCTGGAGCCGATGGAGGTCAACGTCCTGTCATCCTTACTCCTACCGTCTCTTTTCCTGTGGCACCCTTCAAGACCCCAGTCCACATTGCAGAACAAGCCTGAAAGTTCTGACCCAGGGCCCTTGCCCAGCCTCTGGGCAGTGGGGCTCCTGTCCATGGTTAAGCAGAAGAGCCCTTTTTGTATCTTTGGGGAGGGAGGGCCAGAGCCTGTGTAACGAGGGCAGGCTGAGGGCTCTGAGCACCTCCTGGAGAATTAGAGTGGAGTACTGATTTTTATATTTAACTTGTTACCCCATTGACATCATCTTCTGCCTTCTAGTTTCTCAAGAGCCCGTTATAAGTTGTTCTGCCCCAAATTCCCTTGAAGCTGCCCCAAAGGCTGGGGTGTTGTGCTTGAGCACAGACACTCAGCTCTGGGGGCAAAGCAAGTCTAGGTCCAGACATGCTTGCCCCATATCCCAAGAGTGTTTTTCATTTCACCTACACTCACCCCCAAAGCAGGACCAGTGAGGGGAGGGAAGGTGAGAGGCTTGTTATGGCCTCAGGGTTTGATGTGTGGTGATTCAGAGTCTGGTACTGTCGAGGCAGACAAGACTCTCTTAGGTCCCAGGACAGGATCAAGGTGTTCTGTGTGTATATTAAGGTTTTATATGTTATGTCTGTTGGTAGGAAATTGACATCTCAGTGGTCTGTGTGGATAGCTGGCACTTGCCTTTAATCAGAGTATATTTAATTCACCACATAACGAATGCTGCCTGGGAGCTTCCATCACAGCTACTGAAAGGTTAAAAGGAACGTAGCCAGTCCCAGGGAGAGTAGATAAATGAGGAGGTAGTATAATTTAGTGGTAAAGAGCACAGACTTTATTTTATTTTTTAAAGATTTATTTATTATTTATTTATTTATCTTATTTATTTTTGGCTGTGTCGGGTCTTAGTTGCAGCATGCAGGATCTTTGTTGAGGCATGTGGGATCTTTTGTTGCGGCACGCAGGCTCTTGGTTGTGGTGCGCAGGCTTTACTCTAGTTGTGGCGTGCGGGTTTTCTCTCCTCTAGCTGTGGCGCGCAGGCTCCAGGGTGCGTGGGCTCTGTAGCTGTGGTGTGCGGGTTCCAGAGCGCGTGGGCTCCATGGTTTGCAGCACGCGGGCTCTAGTTGAGGTGCGTGAGCTCAGTAGTTGTGGCGTGCAGGCTTAGTTGCCCCGTGGCGTGTGGGATCTTAGTTCCCTGACCAGGGGTTGAACCTACATCCCCTGCATTGTAAGGCAGATTCTTTAGCACTGGACCACCAGGGAAGTCCCAAGCACAGACTTTAGACTGAGCCAGTCCTGGGTTCAAATCCTAGCTTTGCTACTTAGGGGATCTTGGGCAAGTCACTGAATCCTTCTGCCCTTCAGTTCCCCCATTGGTGACGTCGGGGAAATGTCCTGCCCTGCCTGCTGCAGAGGCTGTTTTGAGGATTCCCAACATGAAGACATTACTCGGTACACAGCAGTTCTGATTTTTAACGGTAAATTTGCCATTTGTGCCACTCCTTAAACTTGCTTGTGGAATTGGATGCCAGTGAGGGTACGTGAGTATGTAGCCTTCCTGTCCTCTCTGGCTTTAGGTAGGGAAGGAACTTATGGTGACAAGGAGAGACTTCTGTGGTCATGGGATGTTCTCCCTCTTTCCTTCCAGGGAGATTTTTGATAAGGGAGCAGAAGGGGTTAGTACAGCATTTCCTGCCTGAGAGCTAGGTGCGTGGCATAGGAATATGGGGACTTTTAAGAGAACGGCAAAATGGCTAGTTTATGTTGACAGTTATTGATTTCAGTTCAGTACCTTCTGTCTCTTTAGGTCTCTGAAGGGAGGACCTCATCTCTGTTGTCCTGAGGTCTCCAAGGAGGGGATACTGGGCTACGTGGTCTGGGCTCACTTGAAGGCAGATTTCCTGACTGCCTGCTGTGGCCTGGAATACCAGGGGTCTAACCCGTAACTTCATGGACCTTCCTACCAGGCCAGATAGGAGTTGGGCCCCAGTCCCTTAGCCCTGGAGCAGCTGTAGGTCACTCTCCTGAAGTCTCCCTGCCTCTGTTATCACTGTCAGCATCCTCACTGTGAGTTGCTTGTTCCTGGAAGTGATTTTCCTGTCTCTCTCTCTCTCTCCTGGTTTATTTTGGGATCTGTCATACCTTACGGAGGCACAGCAAGCATTTGAGTGTGGATTCAGCATCAGCTGTTCACAAGCAGGCAGAGGAAAGCTGTTTGCTGGCAGGTCCTGTGGGTTCTGGGCAGGGAACTCAGGAATTTGCCCTAGGGCTGAGGACCCCTGTACCCCAGGCTTTGTGCCTGTGCACTTATTATTAGAGAAAACTGGTCACAGCCAGATATTGTGGGCCTTTTGCTCCCTGGGCATTTCCTGAGATCCTACTTTGTGCCAGGCACTGTACTGGTAGCCAGAGACAGATAATAGCTCACATTTACTTAGCATCGACTGTGCCAGGCATGTTTTGAGGGCAGGTGCTATAACTACCCTCATTTTCATAGACAAAAATGAGTCTCAGAGAGAAGTGACTTAGCCAAATGACCAGTAGGTGGTAGAGACAGAATTCAGATCTAGCTTTGTTTGGCCCTAAGCTTGAGCTCCTAACCACTGTACCATAATGTCTTTCTGGGTAGCAAATGGGACATGACCTCTGCCTTCCAGCAGCTTATGGTCTCACAGAGGATACAGAGAGAAAAAGTGTTTTGGATGTCCTGGTGGAAGTGTCCTGTGCTCAATGAAGGCACAGAGGAGGGTATGGGGAGGCCAGGCCAGGGCCTTCTCTCTATCCCTGAGATCTTGGTAGAGCTTTGAGTCAAATTTTATGATGCTAAACCTCCAAACCCACCTTCAGTTCTCTTTTTGAGCTGTGTGGCCTTGGTCAGTTTGATCAGAATCTCTGAACCTTAGTTTCCTCATATGAAAATAGGGATGAAAATACCTACTTCACAGAGATGGTGTGAGATTGAAACAAGATTAACGTGTAAAATGTTTCACTCTGGGCCTGGCACATAGGAAATATTCAATAAATGGCTATAGTTGTCATTTTTAAAATATACCTTTGCTGCTGCCTCCCTTTCCTTGGGGACCTGAAGGAAAAGTGGAGGCAATGAGGCTATCTGAGCAAAGGCCTCTCTTGTTCTGCCCCTTAACCAGTGCTATATGTTGGCCTCATATGGGTTCAGGGAAGCTTAGACCTGGGGCTTCTTATTGACCTGAGGTGACTTCCAGGCTCTGAAATACTGTGTGAGAGCCTCTGGAATATTGGCATTAGCACAAAGAGCCCCTTGATGGGAGCATGCAGGAAGCCTGTGCAGGAACACGTTCATGTGAGGGGGTTAAAAAAAAGAAGTCTAAATCATCAACAACTGATGAGAGCAATCCAAGAATTATAGAGCACCAGCCATCTGGTCAGATCATTTCAGATCTGCACGAGCAATAGGAGGGAATTGAATTTTAAAAACCTCATTTATGGTAGACCAACTACTCTGTTTCAGGCATTTAAGGGAGGAGTCTGATTTCCTGCAGGCCCTGGACATCTGTCTGAAGGAACACCTGACTATGGTCTGGGTGACTCTGCAGGATTGTCTTTGTGAGGCCTTTGGCCCCTTGCAGCTTAGAAGAGGCTGTGTCATCTTCCTATGCTCAGACACCAACTGGGTATCCAATAATTCAATTCAATTCTGACACTATCTACCTGGAATTAAGTGTCAGATCCCACAGTTAAAGGGCTCAGTCCCACTGCCTCTAATTCAGATGCTAGTCACAAGTCCCAGGCCACTGGACTTGTGACTGACCAGCTATAAATTAGGGATTCCCACAGTTCCCTCCTCAGGTTTGATAATTTGCTAGAACAGCTCACAGAACTCAGGAAAACACTTTACTTATGTTTACTGTTTTTTTTTATAAAGGCTACAACTCAGAATAGCCAAGTGGAAGAGATGCATAGAAGGTATGGGGGGTGGGGTGCAGAGCTTTCATGCCCTCTCTGGGCACATTGCCCTCCCATTACTTCTAGGTGTTCACCAATCAGAAGCTCTTGGAAGCCCTCTAGGGGCTTTTATGGAGGTTTCATTATTTAGGCGTGATTGATTAAGTCATTGGCCATTGGAGATTGAACTCATTCTCCAGCCCCCCTTTCCTCCCTGGAGGTGGGGCTAAAAGTTCCAACTGTCTAATCAAGGCTTGGTCTTTCTGGTGACCTGCCCCCATCTTGAAGTTACCTAATTACACACACACACACACACACACACACACACACACACACACACACACCCATCCACCCATCCCCCGCAAGAGTCATTTCAGGAACCAGGGATAAAGACCAGATACTTTTTTTTTTTTTTTTTTTAATACCACAGGCTACAATTGAGGTGGGACTAAGGAGCAAAGCTCCCAGTGCCTTCTGCCACCTACCCAGCTCTGTGATTGGGAGGCAGGTGACACTCCCTTCCTCCCCTAGTCAGGAGGGATCCTCCTTACAGGTTATCTCATTCCCCAGGATGGTCCACAAGAGTATGACCTGCTTGTGTCCCATCGTTCACACGCAGGCACACACACACCTCGAGGCCTATGAGCAGTGGGTGAGAGAAGGAGTATTAGTTAAGGGCAGTTCATACCTAAGCTCCTCTTGCTCATGAGAGTGGGGAGGTTGGGACTTCTTGGCTGCCACCGGGAGGTAATGGCCTGAGGGAGGGCTATAGCAAGGGGCCTCTGTTGGATGATCTTTCACCCTGGCTCAGAGCAGTGCTGGAAAGGTGGAGCAGGGGCGGGATAGAGGAAACTGCATGCTTTTTGTGTGGTGTGGTAATCTGTGTCCTCTCTTGAACACAAGTTGCTATCTCCAACAACTTTTCAGGATGAGGTGTTCAGCAGAGCTTATCTTTGGTGCTGCCTCCTTCTGCATAGTGCCTTCCTCCCCTACTTTGAAACCTTTCAAGTCTTCTGGGGATTCCCCGAGAACTTCATTTGTTTCTCTCCTGCCTATACTTCTAGTCCATCTCCCCCATTACTGCCACCTCCCTAGCCTTTGTTAAGCGTCTCTACTCTGAGCATCTCCTTTACTCTTTATCAGTATGACTTTGTTAGGGAACTGCTGGGGGCATAGCAGGATGCCAGGCCTCTTGAGACCTGTAGGAGCGATGTCAGAGGCTCCAAATTACCCTGTACTGGGAGAGAAAATAATGGTGGGCTGGAATACATGAAGGCCCCACATGGCTCCATAAGGACAGTTTAGAGCTCTTCATTTCAGAGTGACACCATTTCCCATATTTGGACTTCTCTCAGGATGGCTGACCACTGCCCCATAGCAGCCAAATTCCACACCCCCCTGGGGGGAGCAGGTGGAGGCCAGGGCAACATGTCCACTGTCAAGGTTGAGGCCACTTTGAGACTAGCTGGCTGAGCACTGTACTGGCACCAGAGCATCTCTGCCTGGGCTTTGGCCTTAAGTACCTGGATGGGGCAGGCCAGGGTCCAGTTTGCAGTCTATGGACTTGGATGGTTGGACATCTGCTCCAATAACAAGCGTTTATATGCTTAATGCTCACCCTAGGCCCTTATTCTCCCCTTCCTCTCCTTCCTCCACCTACCGGTTCTCTCTGAGGTTTAATAAAGAGTACTTAGAGTTGCACAGCCTCAGCTTTCAAGGATCGGGACCTGCAAACTGACTGAAATAAAAAAACTTAGACTGGATTAGGGATAATGGAAGACTAGCTGCCAAAACCAGTTCCAGCCCTCATACCCAGGGCTTGGCTTTAATTCAGAGAATGTGTGGAGCCTCGACTTCCCTTCTTTCTCTAATGTTGCCCTCGCCCTACTGGCTAAGACTGTCTAGGCCATCTCCAAGGTTGGGATTAACCAGGGCTGGGAATAGCTCTCAAGGACTGACCTGGAGCTGGAATGAGAGGCCCTTTTCCAGAGCTTGTTCCATTCCTAGGTTTGTCACAGTACTGGAGGTAGGATTGATTGGTAACTTAAGAGGAGATAATATTTGACTAGGTAGAGAAGAGGACAGGTAGGAAGCAAGAATGAAGGGGAGGATGACATGAACTCTCACTCTAAAAGTGAGAGTATATCTACCTGGTAGGAGAGGCAGAGATGCGTAGGAGAATAATGGGATGGTGGTGGTGCGCAGCATCCCCTATGTCAGGATAGGGGGTGGTAGGAGGAAAGAGAATTGAAAAGTAGTAGATCTAACTATGTGAAAATAAGTGTGTAGTTTAGTCCATTCAGGGCTGTGCCGTGAATGGGAGATGAGGAAATGAAGAAGGACGATATAAACTCCTGAGTCTGAGGAGTTTGAAAATAAGTGGAAGAAGAGAATGAAAACGGTAACTTCACAGATAGCCACACCAAAAAATTCATTTCTTGTTACATTTGTTGAACTCCTATAATGTTCCAGGTATAGTGCTTGATGTCAGAAATACCATGGTGGGCATTGACAGAGGGGCTTGCCTGCCTGGGCCTATGGTGTAGGAAGACCCCAGGCAGGAATATAATGCTGTGAGAAGACAGAGGTGTGGCCCTGAAGGAACATCTTCCCAGAGGCAGCTCTTCATTTCAGAGAGACACTGAAGCATTGAAGCTGAATGGAGAGAGCTTTTGTGTACGTTGGAAGGCAGAGGGGGAAGGAGGCACTGTTGACAGATTTAAAATCCCAGAGAGAGGATCATTGATGAGGCAGAGTTGTTTAGGTGGCAGATGGAAAGTCTTGGCCTCATGAATGTGATGAGCCTTGGAAATTTGAAGCACAGCCTAGACAAAAACAAGGAAAAGTACGAGAGATGTAGAGGGAAATTGAGGAAGCTTCCATTAGATGTCTTCGATTTTCTGAGTCAAGCCAAGGGTGGGGCTTTTACCTTGGATGATGAAAGAGAAGGCCTTGATTGGGTGCTTAAGGAATGGCGAGGTTAAGGAATAACCACGGTGAGGAAGTTGCTTAGACAGTCAAGAGGTCAGAACTAAGCATTGCCCAGCGTCAGGGCCCAGTTGACGTCTGACAGCCTGACTTTGTTCTGGGCCAGGACCAGTGGGCTTGGTGACTTTCTAGAGTACTGTGAGCCCTGGACAGTGGATAGCTGAAGTGTGAGGAAAGATGGGTAGATCATTAAGGAGATTGTTGGATTGTCTTTGGGATTGATGAGGGAGACCTTTGGCCTATGGGGCAAGCTGGAGAGCTTTAGTGGAAGCTCCTCTGAACCTACTCTAACCTTCCCTCTTCTGAAACAGGGATTATCAAGACTCTTCGAGGCTCTTGGCAGTGCTCAAGGTCAGAGTTTGGGTGGTACCCCACTAGCCACTGATCTTCTAGGCAGGCCTGAAAAGAACCTGAATGAAGCAGAGCTTGTGTGCAGTGGGCTCTGTAAGCTTTTTGTTCCTTGTGCTCTGATCAGGCTGATTTTATTTCTGTTCATGTTGGGGTTTTGCTTTGTTACTTTTCATAGACTAGTAGGTTGTTGGTCTTGCCTTATTTCCCATAATATGTTGATTTGAGACAAACAGATTGATTTGTATTTTAATTTCTTTAGTTCTCAGAATAGTCTGTTTATGGTTTGTATAATGCAGTTGTTTGAAAGGAGAGAATCATTTCTTTGGATTAAAAAGTTTTCAGATTTGATTACCTGTGGCCATAATTAGTTTATCTGAGCAGAGGTGAGGTTTTTTTTTTTTTAATATCTTTATTGGAGTATAATTGCTTTACAATGGTGTGTTAGTTTCTGCTTTATAACAGAGTGAATCAGCTATACATATACATATATCCCCATATCTCTTCCCTCTGTGCTCCCTCCCTCCCATCCTCCCACCCTCCCTATCCCACCCCTCTAGGTGGTCACAAAGCACTGAGCTGATCTCCCTGTGCTATGCAGCTGCTTCCCACTAGCTATCGGTTTTACATTTGGTAGTTTATATATGTCCATGCCACTCTCTCACTTTGTCCCAGCTTACCCTTGCCCCTCCCTGTGTCCTCAAGTCCATTCTCTAGTACGTCTGTGTCTTTATTCCCGTCCTGCCCCGAGGTTCTTCATGACCTTTTTTTTTTTTTTTTTGATTCCATACATATATGTTAGCATACGGTATTTGTTTTTCTCTTTCTGACTTACTTCACTCTGTATGACAGACTCTAGGTCCATCCACCTCACTACAAATAACTCAATTTCATTTCTTTTTATGGCTGAGTAATATTCCATTGTATACATGTGCCACATCTTCTTTATCCGTTCATCTGTCGATGGACACTTAGGTTGCTTCCATGTCCTGGCTATTGTAAATAGAGCTGCAGTGAACATTGTGGTACATGACTCTTTTTGAATTATGGTTTTCTCAGGGTATATGCCCAGTAGTGGGATTGCTGGGTCGTATGGTAGTTCTATTTTTACTTTCTTAAGGGACCTCCATACTGTTCTCCATAGTGGCTGTATCAATTTACATTCCCACCAGCAGTGCAAGAGGGTTCCCTTTTCTCCACACCCTCTCCAGCATTGATTGTTTGTAGATTTTTTGATGGTGGCCATTCTGACTGGTGTGAGATGATATCTCATTGTAGTTTTGATTTGCATTTCTCTAATAATTAATGATGTTGAGCATCCTTTCATGTGTTTGTTGGCAATCTGTATATCTTCTTTGGAGAAATGTCTATTTAGGTCTTCTGCCCATTTTTGGATTGTGTTGTTTGATTTTTTGATATTGAGCTGCATGAGCTGCTTGTAAATTTTAGAGATTAATCCTTTGTCAGTTGCTTCATTTGCAAATATTTTCTCCCATTCTGAGGGTTGTCTTTTGGTCTTGTTTATGGTTTCCTTTGCTGTGCAAAAGCTGTTAAGTTTCATTAGGTCCCATTTATTTATTTTTGCTTTTATTTCCATTTCTCTAGGAGGTGGGTCAAAAAGGATCTTGCTGTGATTTATGTCATAGAGTGTTCTGCCTATGTTTTCCTGTAAGAGTTTGATAGTGTCTGGCCTTATATTTAGGTCTTTAATCCATTTTGAGTTTATTTTTGTGTATGGTGTTAGGGAGTGTTCTAATTTCATTCTTTTACATGTAGCTGTCCAGTTTCCCAGCACCATTTATTGAAGAGGCTATCTTTTCTCCACTGTATATTCTTGCCTCCTTTATCAAAGATAAGGTGACCATATGTGCGTGGGTTTATCTCTGGGCTTTCTATCCTGTTCCATTGATCTATATTTCTGTTTTTGTGCCAGTACAATACTGTCTTGATTACTGTAGCTTTGTAGTATAGTCTGAAGTCAGGGAGCCTGATTCCTCCAGCTCCTTTTTTCTTTCTCAAGATTGCTTTGGCTATTCGGGGTCTTTTGTGTTTCCATACAAATTGTGAGATTTTTTGTTCTAGTTCTGTGAAAAATGCCAGTGGTAGTTTGATAGGGATTGCATTGAATCTGTAGATTGCTTTGGGTAGTATAGTCATTTTCACAATGTTGATTCTTCCAATCCAAGAACATGGTATATGTCTCCATCTGTTTGTATCATCTTTAATTTCTTTCATCAGTGTCTTATAGTTTTCTGCATACAGGTCTTTTGTCTCCTTAGGTAGGTTTATTCCTAGGTATTTTATTCTTTTTGTTGCAATGGTAAATGGGAGCGTTCCTTAATTTCACTTTCAGAGTTTTCATCATTAGTGTATAGGAATGCAAGAGATTTCTGTGCATTAATTTTGTATCCTGCTGCTTTACCAAATTCATTGATAAGCTCTAGTAGTTTTCTGGTAGCATCTTTAGGATTCTCTATGTGTAGTATCATGTCATCTGCAAACAGTGACAACTTTACTTCTTCTTTTCCGATTTGGATTCCTTTTATTTTTCTTTCTTCTCTGACTGCTGTGGCTAAAACTTCCAAAACAATGTAGAATAATAGTGGTGAGAGTGGGCAACCTTGTTTTGTTCCTGATCTTAGAGGAAATGGTTTAGTTTTTCACCATTGAGAACAGTGTTTGCTGTGGGTTTGTCATATATGGCCTTTATTATGTTGAGGTAACTTCCCTCTATGCCTACTTTCTGGAGGGTTTTTATCATAAATGGGTGCTGATTTTGTTGAAAGCTTTTTCTGCATCTATTGAGATGATCATATGGTTTTTATTCTTCAGTTTGTTAATATGGTGTATCACATTGATTGATTTGTGTGTATTGAAGAATCCTTGCATTCCTGGGATAAACCCCACTTGATCATGGTGTATGATCCTTTTAATGTGCTGTTGGATTCTGTTTGCTAGTATTTTGTTGAGGATTTTTGCATCTGTGTTCATCAGTGATACTGGCCTGTAGTTTTCTTTCTTTGTGACATCTTTGTCTGGTTTTGGTATCAGAGTGATGGTGGCCTTGTAGAATGAGTTTGGGAGTGTTCCTCCCTCTGCTATATTTTGGAAGAGTTTGAGAAGGATGGGTGTTAGCTCTTCTCTAAATGTTTGATAGAATTCGCCTGTAAAACCATCTGGTCCTGGACTTTTGTTTGTTGGAAGATTTTCAATCACAGTTTCAGTTTCAGTGCTTGTGATTGGTCTGTTTATATTTTCTATTTCTTCCCGGTTCAGTCTCGGAAGGTTGTACCTTTCCAAGAATTTGTCCATTTCTTCCAGGTTGTCCATTTTATTGGCATAGAGTTGCTTGTAGCAATCTCTCATGATCCTTTGTATTTCTGCAGTGTCAGTTGTTACTTCTCCTTTTTCATTTCTAATTCTGTTGATTTGAGTCTTCTCCCTTTTTTTCTTGATGAGTTTGGCTAATGGTTTATCCATTTCATTTATCTTCTCAAAGGACCAGCTTTTAGTATTATTGATCTTTGCTATCGTTTCCTTCATTTCTTTTTCATTTATTTCTGATCTCATCTTTATGATTTCTTTCCTTCTGCTAACTTTCGGGTTTTTTTGTTCTTCTTTCTCTAATTGCTATAGGTGTAAGGTTAGGTTGTTTATTTGAGATGTTTCTTCTTTCTTAAGATAGGATTCTATTGCTATAAACTTCCCTCTTAGAACTGCTTTTGCTGCATCCCATAGATTTTGGGTCATCATGTTTTCATTGTCATTTGTTTCTAGGTATTTTTTGATTTCTTCAGTGATGTCTTGGTTATTAAGTAGTGTATTGTTTATCCTCCATGTGTTTGTATTTTTTACAGATTTTTTCCTGTAATTGATATCTAGTCTCATAGCGTTGTGGTTGGAAAAAATAATTGATACGAGTTCAGTTTTCTTAGATTTACCAAGCTGTGATTTGTGACCCAAGATATGATCTATCCTGGAGAATGTTCCATGAGCACTTGGGAAGAAAGTATATTCTGTTGTTTTTGATGGAATGTCCTATAAATATCAATTAAGTCCATCTTGTTTAATGTATCATTTAAAGCTTGTGTTTCCTTATTTATTTTCATTTTGGATGATCTGTCCATTGGTGAAAGTGGGGTGTTAAAATCCCCTACTAAAAAAAAAAAAATCCCCTACTATGATTGTGTTACTGTTGACTTCCCCTTTTATGGCTGTTAGTATTTGCCTTATTTATGGAGGTGCTCCTATGTTGGGTGCATAAATATTTACAATTGTTATATCTTCTTCTTGGATTGATCCCTTGATCATTATGTAGTGTCCTTCTTTGTCTCTTGTAATAGTCTTTGTTTTAAAGTCTATTTTGTCTGATATGAGAATTGCTACTCCAGCTTTCTTTTGATTTCCATTTGCATGGAATATCTTTTTCTATCCCCTCACTTTCAGTCTGTATGTGTCCCTAGGTCTGAAGTGGGTCTACTGTAGACAGCATGTATATGGGTCTTAGTTTTGTATCCATTCAGCCAATCTATGTTTCTTGGTTGGAGCATTTAATCCATTTACGTTTAAGGTAATTATTGATATGTATGTTCCTATTACCATTTTCTTAATTGTTTTTGGTTTTATTTTTGTAGGTCTTTTCCTTCTCTTGTGTTTCCTGCCTAGAGACGTTCCTTTGGCATTTGTTGTAAAGCTGGTTTGGTGGTGCTGAATTCTCTTAGCTTTTGCTTGTCTGTAAAGGTTTTAATTTCTCCGTCAAATCTGAATGAGTTCCTTGCTGGGTAGTGTAATCTTGGTTGTAGGTTTTTCTCCTTCATCACTCTTAATATGTCCTGCCACTCCCTTCTGGCTTGCAGAGTTTTTGTTGAAAGATCAGCTGTTAACCATATGGGGATTCCCTTATGTGTTATTTGTTGTTTTTCCCTTGCTTCTTTTAATATTTTTTCTTTGTATTTAATTTTTGATAGTTTGATTAATATGTGTCTTGGCGTGTGTCTCCTTCGATTTATCCTGTATGGGACTCTCTGTGCTTCCTGGACTTCATTAACTATTTCCTTTCCCATATTAGGGAAGTTTTCAACTATAATCTCCTCAAATATTTTCTCAGTCCCTTTCTTTTTCTCTTCTTCTTCTGGGACCCCTTTAATTTGAATGTTGGTGCGTTTAATGTTGTCCCAGCGGTCTCTGAGACTGTCCTCAATTCTTTTCATTTTTTTTTCTTTATTCTGCTCTGCAGTAGTTATTGCCACTCTTTTATCTTCCAGGTCACTTATCCGTTCTTCTGCGTCAGTTATTCTGTTATTGATCCCTTCTAGAGAATTTTAAATTTCATTTATTGTGTTGTTCATCACTGTTTGTTTGCTCTTTAGTTCCTCTAGGTCCTTGTTAAACGTTTCTTGTATTTTCTCCATTCTATTTCCAAGATTTTGGATCATCTTTACTATCATTATTCTGAATTCTTTTTCAGGTAGACTGCCTATTTCCTCTTCATTTGTTAGGTCTGGTGGGTTTTTACCTTGCTCCTTCATCTGCTGTGTGTTTCTCTGTCTTCTCATTTTGCCTAACTTACTGTGTTTGGGGTCTCCTTTTCGCAGGCTGCAGGTTTGTGGTTCCCGTTGTTTTTGGTGTCTGTCTCCAGTGGCTAAGGTTGGTTCAGTGGGTTGTGTAGGCTTCCTGGTGGAGGGGACTAGTGCCTGTGTTCTGGTGGATGATGCTGGATCTTGTCTTTCTGGTGGGCAGGTCCATGTCTGGTGGTGTGTTTTGGGGTGTCTGTGGACTTATTATGGTGTTAGGCAGCCTCTCTGCTAACGGATACAGTTGTGTTCCTGTCTTGCTAGTTGTTTGGCATAGGGTGTCCAGCACTGTAACTTGCTGGTTGTTGAGTGGAGCTGGGTCTTGGCGTTGAGATGGATATCTCTGGGAGATTTTCACCATTTGATATTACGTGGAGCTCGGAGCTCTCTGGTCGACCAGTGTCCTGAACTCGGCTCTCCCATCTCAGAGGCACAGGCCTGACGGCTGGCTGGAGCACCAAGACCCTGTCATCCACACGGCTCAGAATAAAAGAGAGAAAGAACGAAAGGGAGGGAGGGAGGAAGGAAGGAAGGAAGAAAGATAAAGTGATTAAAAGTAAAAAAAATTATTAAAAATTAAAAAAAATAATTTAAAAAGTAATAAAAAAAAGAAATGAGAAAAGAGCAACCAAACCAAAAAACAAATCCGCCAATGATAACAGGCGTTAAAAAGTATACTAAAAAAAAAAAAAAAAAAAGGATAGACAGAATCCTAGGACAAATGGTAGAAGCACAGCTATACAGACAAAATCACACACAGAAGCATACACATACACACTCACAAAAAGAGGAAAAGGGAAAAAAATATATATATCGTTGCTCCCATAGTCCACCGCCTCAATTTGGGATGATTCTTTGTCTATTCAGGTATTCCACAGATGCAGGGTACATCAAGTTGATTGTGGAGATTTAATCCGCTTCTCCTGAGGCTGCTGGGAGAGATTTCCCTCTCTCTTCTTTATTCACACACCTTCTGATGTTCAGCTTTGGGTTTGGCCTCGCCTCTGCGTGTAGGTTGACTGAGGGCATCTGTTCCCTGCTCAGACAGTACGGGGTTAAAGGAGCAGCTGATTCGGGGGCTCTGACTCACTCAGGCCGGGGGGAGGGAGGGGTACAGAATGCGGGGCGAGCCTGCGGCGGCAGAGGCCGGCGTGATGTTGCACCAGCGTGAGGCATGCCGTGCGTTCTCCCGGGGAAGTTGTCCCTGGATCACGGGACCCGGGCAGTGGCGGGCTGCACAGGCTCCCGGGAGGGGAGGTGTGGATAGTGACCTGTGCTTGCACACAGGCTTCTTGGCTGCAGCAGCAGCCTTAGCGTTTCATGCCCGTTTCTGGGGTCGGTGCTGATAGCCACGGCTCGCGCCCATCTCTGGAGCTCGTTTAGGCCACGCTCTTAATCCCCTCTCCTCACACAACGTGAAACAAAGAGGCAAGAAAAAGTCTCTTGTCTCTTTGGCAGCTCCAGACCTTTTCCCGGACTCCCTCCCGGCTAGCTGTGGCGCACTAGCCCCCTTCATTCTGTGTTCACGCCGCCAACCCCAGTCCTCTCCCTGGGATCTGACCTCCAAAGCCAGAGCCTGAGCTCCCAGCCCCCGCCCGCCCCGACAGGTGAGCACACAAACCTCTCGGGCTGGTGAGTGCTGGTCGGCACCGATCCTCCATGCGGGAATCTCTCCGCTTTGCCCTCCGCACCCCTGTTGCCGCGCTCTCCTCCGTGGCTCCGAAGCTTCCCCCCTCCACCACCCGCAGTCTCCACCCGCAAGGGGTTTCCTAGTGTGTGGAAACCTTTCCTCCTTCACAGCTCCCTCCCACTGGTGCAGGTCCCGTCCCTATTCTTTTGTCTCTTGTTTTTTTCTTTTTTCTTTTGCCCTACCCATGTACATGGGGAGCTTCTTACCTTTTGGGAGGTCTGAGGTCTTCTGCCAGCATTCAGTAGGTGTTCTGTAGGGGTTGTTCCACAGGTAGATGTATTTCTGATGTATTTGTGGGGAGGAAAGTGATCTTCACGTCTTACTCTTCCGCCATCTTGAAGCTCCTCCCCGAGGTGAGTTTTTATGGAGTAGTAATGTGGTACTTTCGTCAAGTTTTTTTTTTGCCTAGCCTAAAGGAAACTACCCCCACCCCAGGCAGCCCTCTACATGTTGCATAAACATCATTTGTTAATCTCCATTCTGTAATCCTGGTTTTGCCAAGTCAGGCTTTTGGACAGAGGGTGAGGAGGTTGTCTAGTATCTCATTGCCAAGAATGACTGAGGTGGAATAGGACCCAGGAACTCTAGTCTAGCTGTTGGGGAAGGGAAGAAAACTAACATTTTGGGGGAACCCCCCTTGTCCTTAGTGCTTTATGTACATTATTTAAGGGAGGCTTGAAGGTGCCCTGTAAAGAAGTGTTTATCTCTTCTCTTGGTCTCTTTTGGAGCCTGTATTTGACCAGTGAGGGGGCCTCAGTTCCCATTGCTCTTCCCAGGATTTTCTTCTTTCTTCTGAAGATAGAAAAAGTGTAGGATCATTGCTTGAAAGTAGTGCTATTTCAGGTTTCTGTGGGAACAAAATAATGTGAATTTTGGAGGCTGTTGACATTGAGAGGGGAAATTATTTAAGAGGATGAAGAATTATTCAAGCTGCCCCATCTTTGTTTCCTAGGTTAGATCTTAGGGGTAGATCCAGATGTTCCTTAAACACAGAGGATTAAGTAGCCCTGTGTGCAGTGTGATTGGAGGGCTATTAGCTGCCTTTAGATTCCCACTGGGTTAGATTGCAGATGGAGAGGCTGGAGGAATTGTTCCCTAAAGACCATTAGCTTTTCAACCTCCAGTATTTGATCAAAATAGCTAGCTGAGGATACCTTGGAGTTAGATACAAAATGGTAGATTTCAAAGGAGGGGGGCTCTTTCTTGCCCAAAGCTGGCAGCCGAGTGAAATGTTTGATTTACAGGAGCCTATCTAAATGATGGGGTTGGGAGGTGCCCTTTGAGGGAATGAAGGAAAGTGGGGAGAAGTTAAGAGAAGGACAAATCAAGGGAAGCCTGAGTCTTTTCACCTATTTGCTGACATCATTTAACCCTACTTATGCATGTCAGTGAAAGTCTTGGTTCTATAGTGACTGAATTTGAACAAAATACTTTTTCTCTGTTTTTTTCCTCCCTTTTCATGCTCTCAGCCCTTCTCTCTTCCTCCCTCACTGCCTGCCCTCTTTCCATTCTTTTCTCCCTTGCTGTAATGGCCTCTACCTGCTGCTGAGTGTCAGGTGGCAGGGGTGGATAGATGTGGAGTGTGTAGTTAGGGGAGTATTTTCTCAATTCTACCAGCATCAAGAAATGACTTCCAAGCCAGTCCTTTCAGCCATGTATTTCACTGATTAATCAGAACAAGAGAAAAAAACACTTTAGCGTTGCCAGAGAGGGGATTTGGGAAAAATCAAGTCTGTGGAACTGAGTGATCTAAAGTCATAGTCATTAACAGCAAGTCCTAGAGTGTAGCCAGAGTTCTTCCCAGCCTGACTCCCACAGCCGTGTCCCTTGACACTCTGCCCTGTGCTACATGAATGGGTTGTGCCTCAACTTTCCCAAATACCTAATGCTAAAGAGAAGGTATCAGCTTGTGTTGCCCATCACTGGACATCTCTGGGCATGACATGGAAAAGAAGCAATCCCAGAAGATTTCTTTTTTATCCTTTGACCGTAACGTCTTCATACACTTGCAGAAGCCTTTGGAAGAGAGTGCTCTTGAGTTGAGCACACCTACATGCTTGTATGTTTCCCCTTTTCCTGGTACTGGTTGAGGGTGAGGGCTCAGGAGAACACTGCCCTCTTCTTTGTCCTCAGGCCAGGAAGGTGCTTCTTGTCAAGAGAAAGAAATTTCTGGTTGTATGGGCATAACTTAGAAATTAAAGTGGATAGTTTGTCTCCCTTGTAAAAAAGACAAAAGCCTAGAATGCCCTCTCTTCAAAGAGACATGTCCTTTGGGGAAGGAGTTGCCAGAGGGCAGAGTCTAGCCTGTATTTTGGCATCTGGTTGTTGTCGCAATGCCTTGAATATAGCAGACAGTAGAGTGTTGCGGAATCAATCTACCCAGGTTCAGCTCTGCCTTTTACAGCTGGGTAGCCTTGGGCAAGTTATTTAATTCCACTAAGGTTTAATGAAATATCCTGTAATGAAATATCATTTGTAAAATAGGGATAGTAATAATACCTACTTCAGAGGATAATTTTAAGTGGGGTAAATAAGGTAAGCATAGAAGTGTTTACTATAGTGCCAGGTATATAGGAATAGCTTAATAAATATTAGCTACTATTGTTTCTGTTGTAGTAAAAATGAGTGGACACCAGACAAACCCAGACTGAGGTATGATCTAAAAATTAACTGACCAGTATTCAAGTACGTCTAGATCGAGAAAGACAAAGACCAAGGAACTGTCACAGGTTGGAGGAGACTAAGGAGACATGACAACTAAATGCGGTGTCATATCCTAGATGAGATTCTGGAACAGAAAAAAAGGATATTAGAGGAAAAAACAGGTGAAATGCAAATATTCTGTAGTTTAGTTAACTACTATTGTACCAATGTTGATTTCTTAGTTTTGATAATTGTTCTGTGGTTATGTAAGATGTTAATATTAGGGGAAACTGAGTGAAGGGTATGGGGACTTTGTACTGTTTTTGCAACTTTTCTCCAAGTCTAAAATTATTTCGAATTAAAAAGTTAAAATAAATGAAGTCCAAGTGACCTCTTAGGTAAAAAGAGAAACTGACCAGGTGGAGCCATGCATAGCAGGTCATACTTGACTCAGTCTCACCTTCTATGTCACAGGAAGGGCTCTTACTAAGGGGCCCCAATGCTTGGCCTTTAGCTCCTGAACACCTGCTGCATCCTGAGCAGAGGTTAGGCGGATAATTCGTTGGGTGACAAGTCAGACACACGCCCCAGTTCTGATTCTGCAATGGTGCCATAGCGACTAGGGTGGAGGCCACTCATTTGGCATTAGGCTGAGTGATCAGGGCATTTGTCTCTGTTCCTTGGAATATAAATGAAATACTGCCTATTTTATCCTATTATCTAAGCACCAATCACTATGGCAATATATTTGCAGATCTCAATGCCTACTCCTACGCTCACGCTCACTGTTTGATCATCCAGAAGAAAGAAAAATAAGTTCAAACCAAGCTTTGCAATAATTTATTATTTTCTTTCCTGTTTTAAGTGCCTTTCTCTCACATAAAGCAGGTACTTTGCTTGCTCTTCTTGGGTGCAGAAGGTACATGTGCTTTTCTTATGACTGATGTGGCCATCTCTGTCATGCTAATAACAGGCTTTGTAGAAGAAAGCCATTATTATCATTGGGAGAATATGAGTCTTGGAGTTTTTATTTTTGCATTGAAGTAAACTGTGGGGGGCGGGGTCTGGAAAGTGTAAAGTCTTCCATTCTAGCCCACAGCTCCCTCGCCAGTATTTACCTTCCAAAAGCCCATATATTTTCTAAGTTAAAAAAATCAGTGCTAAAAAATGTTCTTTGTATTTTAACTCAGTGGCTAAGGTGTACTGCTTTTTGCTGTTGATTTACAAATTTTATTGTCACACCCTGGGGATGCGTGTGGATTACTCAATAGTGTGACAAATGGCTGGTCTCTGAATTATGTATTGTATTACGGGAGAGTTCATAAACCACATTTCTCTGTAGGATATTTTAGGCATAAGACTAGTATGCGACACATGTGACTAAAAAAAAAGATGGGAGATGGTGGTGGGAGGTAGAAGTGTCCAGTTCAAGATTGAACAGTATACTACCCCTGAAGGCTTGTGAATGCAGAGGCTTTAAGTGCACAGACCTTGGGTGTGGATTGAGAGGATTGGGAGCACCTGGGCTAGAGGAGTGAGACAAGGCTACAAATCAAACCTTTGCTGCCCCTTTGCTCAGGCTAGAGCCCCAGTGGAAAGATGACCAGCTTCCTTTCTCCTGGGGCTTCTCTTCAGCCAGATAACAAGTGGCCTGAGGCCAGAGAGTCTTGTACCCTGAGTGGCCTTCCACGCTCCTGCTCCCCCTTCCCCATGCAGCTACTTGTGCTGATGGATGTGTGCAAACCCTTTACAAATGGTTTGGCACTGCTTGGCTTGCAGCGGTCATCTGTCTCTTTTGAATGAGCAACTTTATATTTGTGGCTTCTTTTCCCTGCACAGAGAGATATTGCTTTGTGTCAGCTTCTGCCTTCTGATGGAAATGTTTACCATCCCTAGGGAAAGGCACCATTCTTTGGGGGTAATGTCTGCCGGTGCTCCCCATGCCTCATGGGAGCATAAGCCTGTGCTTAAGGGTGGACGGGAGGAGGCGGCCATTGAAGCATGCACAATTGCCACCGAGGCAACCATCTGCCAGTGTCACGGCTCGAAGCCTGCCTTTGAATGTCTGCACTCCCAGGCCTACATGCATTATGCACAGCCTATTCCCTAAATGAGCTTTCTAAGTGTATATAATTCCTTCCTACCCTGGTCTTGTATAGTCTGCCTCAGGGCAACATTCAGAATCTCCCCTAATTATACTGGAGCTCAGCTTCTAGTGTCTAGCATTTAGAATTTCTGGTAATAGCTGATTTTTTTTTTGATAGATTTCTAAAACTGCATTGAGGGATTGATTTACAGTTAAAGGAAGATTTGCTTCTTAAAGGGAAATTATCAACACTGTGATGACACAGTTTCATGGCAGTGGTATTTTTGACTCTATCCAAAGCCACAGTCTAGCTCGCCTGGCTTCTTCCAGAATGGACTCTGTAATTTGAGGAGGCTGCTCCAGCATTAGAATGAAATCAGTGCTTCCAGTTGTAGACCACCGTCTTCCCTTCTTGAGATGGAGGAGTTTTTGCACATGCTGCTTAGAAAAAAAGGATTCATAACATGACTCACTCCTAGCCCACAGATCTAGGATTCCTGCCATCCAGTAAATTTTGGCAGGCAGGCAGTGTATGTGGAGAGTAATTCTTGTCTCCCTATGCCTGTACTGCTCCTCTCATTGCGTATGCCTCCTGGGTGGAGTCTGGGGTGTCTAGCTTTTCATCTCTGTTGCTTTTCCTCCCAAGCAACCCGTGTCTCCTGTAGGGCTGTCTTTTAGTATCTATGAGGTAGAGGGCACAGTTTTTCATATACCCAGAACTTTATGGAGAGAGCTATGGGAAGTGTTCAGGTCCTGAGGTGTTTGAGTACTTACTATGTGCCTACCATTGTGTTAAGTACAGTGGGAACATAGCAGAGTATCTTGGCTTTAAGCATCACAGGGAATCCATTCGATCAAGAACGTTGGCGGTCCCACCCCTCCACTCATAGGTCTTGATGTATAGGTGTCTTTGTGTCTGTCATTACAGTGTTGACCTCTTAAAGTCATTAAGGCGTCCAGGTTAGTGCTGGTAAGACCATGAGGCTGTTAAGAATGAGTTACTGGTCCAGCAATTCCATTCTTGTGTATATATTAAAATATATATGCAAAAACCCTAATTGGAAAAGATACATGCACCCCAGTGTTCATAGCAGCATTATTTACAGTTGCCAGGATATGAAAGCAAGCTGAGTGTCAATCAACAGATGAATGGATAAAGGAGATGTGATATGTGTGTGTGTGTGTGTGTATATATATATAGGAATACTACTAAGCCATAAAAAAGAATGAAATTTTGCCCTTTGCAGCAACAAGAATGGACTTGGATGGCATAATGCTAAGTGAAATAAGTCAGACAGGGAAAGACATATACTGTATGATATCATTTATATGTGGAATCTGAAAAATAAAACGAACTGGTGAACATAACAAAAAGAAGCAGAGTCACAGATACAGAGAACAAACTAGTAGTTACCGGTGGGGATAGGGAAGGGGGAGGGGCAATGTAGGGGTAGGAGATTAAGAGTACAATCTATTAGGTATAAAATAAGCTACAATGATATATTGTACAACACAAGGAATATAGACAATATTTTGTTATAACCATAAATGGAATATACCTTTATAAATGCGAATCACTATATTGTATACCTGTAATTTATAGAATATTATGCATCAGCTATACTTCAATTGAAAAAAAGGAATGAGTTGTTGGTGACTTTGGGCTCTCCTTTGCCTTATGGTGGGGGAGGGGAGAGGAAAAAGGAACATTGTGTTCTAGAAAATTGTTCGCTATGAAGACTTGGTTAAACTTTTTTTCTTCTCACCCACCCCTAGATAAGTCAAAAGAACCTCAAATAACAGAATGGAGGGCAGAATGGAACTTTGGGGGACCAGAGACAATGAGAAATCTCTAAAGTCAGAGAGAGAGCTACTGGCTCAACAACCTGTTAGAGCAAGAGAAAGGAGTGCCTTCCTCTACCTGGCCATTCAGGGAGACCCACTGTGGGCCCAGTCTACGAGGGAGTGGGGAACCCCTCAGAGACTGCTCCCTAGGGATATTGTTGCTGCCTCTGAGGCTCCTGCTTCCCTCTTCATGTAGCCACAGGAGAGCGCATGGTCCTGAGCTGCTTGGCTCTTGCAGCAAGGAGACTGGCCGCTTGAGAGAGAGACCTAGGACAAGTCTGGACCAGACCAGATGCGACTTCTTTTAGCCTAGCCAATGGGAAGCTCTTGTCTTAGGAACAACCTCCCTATTCCCTAAGTCTGTGTAGATATGTCTGGAGCTAAACCTTTCCCTTCCAGTCTGACCTTTTGGGGTTTGCCTCCCTATTTCTGGCTCCAGCAAACTGATCTGCTGGCAAGTTTTGGAGCCATTCCAGCATATGGGGCTTAGCAATGACAAAATCTGTTGTAGGGCTGCCTTTATTGGATGTCCTTTGAAATTAACTTTCATGTAGTCTGTAAGTGCCCCATGGGGACCTCTTCAGGGGTCTCGGCCTCTCTCGAACTTCATTCTCCTGCTGACTCCCATACTCATTCTTGTGTGTTTTTATTTTAAACATGGTTGGTGATGAATTGGTGGAAGGGTGTGGGGATTTGCTTTCCTCTCCACCAGGAGTGCAGTGCTGCTAATTTCATTCTCTGCACTCTGTCTCTGAGATGAGCAGGGTCCTCTGTGCCCATGTTTAGTACTGCTGTGTTGCTGGACTCTCCTGGCAAAAATGAGGCTAATATCTCCAACGATTGCATTAGCCACTGAAATGAGGTTCTAAATTGAAGGTACTACACCAAGTCTCTCTCCAAGGTATCTCCTTGTTCTGGCTTTTATTATTTAGATTCATTCTCTCAATGATTCTCTGCAGACTGACTGGCATGCTGGTTCAGTGCGGTGCATTATACTAGCTGAAAGGCAAGATCACCTTTTAAGAAGAGGGAGAAAGGAAAGGGGAAAAAAAGCAAAAGATGAATGCTGTGGTGCAAAAAGTCAACAGTTTGTCTGTTCTAAGAGCTACTTGGCCAGCTTGTGCAATGCCTAGAGATAGGAGAGGAAGGGATCAGACCTGGGATGGGGTGGATGGAGGTAGGGTAATGTCATTGTGTTAGTGACATCTGTGCCTTATAAGTTCACCACACTTCCTCCTTCCCTTTTGTGTTTACTGAGCACGTAAATATGTGCCTTATGGCGTGCTGAAAACTCTGGGGCGGGAAACCAAAGATCAGCAAAACAGGATCTTACCTTCAAGAAGCTCTTAGTCTCATAGTTTCATGGGTTTTTCTCTGTTTTGAGCGGGGAGGGGGGATAAGGGGAGGGCTCAAGCTTATGATTCTTGCATTTTACATCAGAAGTAGGAACATTCTAGCAGTTGATGCTTAGATGTTTGAGAATTTAGCTTTTATGTGTTTGTTTTTAAAATGCTTTTTTTTTTTTTGCCTGCTGACAAAGTAATATTTATGTTTTCAAAGCAGAAAACTTGGAAAACACAGAAAAGCACAAAGGGAAACAACAACAAAACCATCCCTACTCTACTATCCAGATATAAAGATAGCATGGTTTATGTTCTTCCAGTTGTTTTTACAAAAGTGCTTTCATTCTGTACATAATATTTAGAGGCTAATATTTTCCATTTAGAAATTGGGAGCTAAATGTTGTGGAGTTTTAAAAGCTAGAGCCTCCAGCACATCATTAGGCACACAGTGAACTTTTTCCAGATGCTAGTCTTTGTATGAATATACCAAATTATGCTTAATTGATTATTATTGTTACACATTTAGGTGGCTTCCAGTTTTTCATTATTATAAGTAATTCTACAGTAAACATTCTTGCATATATTTTTATGTGCTCTCTATGTTCTTAGAAGAGATTCACTAAAGTAGAAGTGCTCATCTTTTCTGATTCTTTTGCCCAGCATCTCAGCTGGGGGTAACCTTGTCTGGGCTGTTAAGATAACACCATGTTTTGAGTATCTCTCATTCCTGTTGTGCATCACACATCAGATGCCCTGGGATTTCTTCTCTCTGTGATCTCTAGGTACTTCTCCCTTGACTAGGAAGTAGCTGGCTTCAGGAAAGACAGGGCAGCAAGCACAGAACACACGTTCTCATTGTTTTGTACCAAGACTGTAGGATCCCCAGGACAGGGACATTGTCATCAGTCTCTTTGATGGTAAACAGATGTTGAGGGCTTGCCCACCTGTGTCCAACCCAATGCCAGATGAAGGAGGGATATAAAATAGGCCCCTACTTTCAAGAAGCTTACTGAACTGGACTGGATAACAGAATTGACATGAAATAATCCATACACGTTTATCGAGCACTTGCTATGTAGTAGGTATTTGGCAGGCTACTGTTGGGAGAATAGGAAAGGCTGAGATACCCTTCTCCTTAAAGGAAGCTGCAGTACATATAAATAAGAGCTATTTATAGGTAAAGTTAACTAGCCATATAGGTCAATAAGTGATAAATATCTAATTGTACCGATAGCAGGTGTTACAGAGATTCAGAGATGGGCTGCTTTGGGGTGGAATGTCATTTATTATAAGCCAGAATAGTTAGATAAAGCTCAGAGAGAAGATGGGACACCTAGGGCTTGATAAAGAGTTGGAGTTTGATGAGGTGGAGTGGGAAGGGTTTTCCAGGTGGGAGGAACAGCTTGCAAAGGGATGGTGGCAGTAATGATTGTCTCATGATGGAGACCAGTTGCACAGCAGCAAAGGAGGAGATTGGGAGTAGGGAATTGCAGAAATGTGAGAGCTAAGGTTGCATACTGAGAGACCTGAGAGTTATGGGCTCCAGAACAGTACTATGTACACAATGGATGGGAAAATTTTTGCTAAATTTGTTTCTAATTGAAGGGCAGGTTAGAAGGCCTTGATTTCTCTCAGTACCAGAGTGTCCGAGGCTCAGTCTTTGGACCTCTACTCTTCTCATCTACTTTTATGCCTTTGGTGATCTCCTCTAGCCTAATGGCTTTACTTTTTATTTGTATGCTGAAGACGCCCAGATTTTTTTGATCTCCAGCCTGTACTTTTCTGAACTCCAGACCCATCTGTCCATCTGCTGCCTCTACGTGGATGTTTAATAGGCATCTCAAACTTAACATGTCTGAAACTGAGCTCCTGTAACCGTCCCCAATCTCAGTAAGTGGCAACTCTGTCCTTTCAGTTACTCAGGCCAAAATCCTCAGAGCCATTCTTGACTCCTTTCTTTCTCTCACACCCACATTCTATCTGACAGCAAGTCCTAACAGCTCTATCTTCACATATATCCAGAATCTGACCACTTCTCATTACCCCTATAACCACCATTATCTCTCCCCTGGGTTATTGTAATAGGCTGCTAACTGGCTTTCCTCCTTCTGCCCTTAACGCTTCCAGTCAGTTCTCAACACAGCAGCCAGAATGATCCTTTTGTTATGTCTTCCTGTGCTCAAAAATATCCTTTGGCTTTCCTTCTCTTATAAAAAGTCAAAGTCCCTTCCATGGCCTACACAGCTCTGTGATGTGTATTACTACCCTTATCTCCGTCATTTCATCTTGTACTACTCTCCCTCACACTCCCTCTCCTTTAGACACCTTGGCCTCCCTCATGTTTCCTGAATGCACCAGGCCCATCACACCTTGGGACCTAGAATGCTCCTTTCCTAGATAAGTTTGTGGCTTGCTCCCTCACTTCTCTTAGATCTTTACTCAGAAGTGACCTTCTCTTCGAATGGCCAAAGCTGCGATGATTTAAGCAGCAAAATAAGTAATGTATTCGATTATAACCCAAAGTATAAAATAAATATACATGAGTCTGAACTTACATAAACAAATGATTGAATGAATATAAACTTATATAAACAAATGATTGAATGAATGAATGAACAGATAACTAAATAAATGGGAGAGAGAAGATAAATCTCTTACAGAAGAATTCCAGTAATATACATAGATACTTCCCCCTTCCAGGAGGTAGAACTTAAAGTGTGATCTGGACTTAGTGACTCAGTTCTAAAGAGTAGTTTATGGAAAGGGAAAAACAGTACCTTTACAGTGGAG
Organism: Balaenoptera acutorostrata; assembly: GCF_949987535.1. NCBI lineage: Eukaryota > Metazoa > Chordata > Mammalia > Artiodactyla > Balaenopteridae > Balaenoptera > Balaenoptera acutorostrata. The sequence continues at coordinate 124,566,136 of NC_080065.1, read as the reverse complement.
AAACCTGGTAAGCATTACCTGCGATTCAGGGTAACATCACCAGTGCTGTTATATGGATAAGTCTCCTGATGCGATGTGAAAACAAGAGCTCTTCACCTCTATGGTATTATTCCTCAAAACCAATAACTCCATTCTAATCATGAGAAAAAAATCAGACAAATTCAAACTAAGGGACATTCTACAAAATACCTGACCAGTACTCCTCATACTGTTATGGTTGTGATAAACAAGGAATGACCAAGAAACTCTCATAGACCAGAGAAGACATGACATCTAAATGCAACGTGGTATTCTGAATGGTATGCTGGAACAGAAAAAAGACATTAATGGACAAACTGGTGAAACACAAAGAGTCTGGAGTTTAGTTACTAGTAATGTAACAATGTTGGTTTCTTTATTTATTTATTTTTAATTCAAGTATAATTGACTTACAGCACTGTTGTTCCAGGTATACAACATAGTGATTTAATATTTCTATACATTACAAAATGATCACCATGGTAAGTCTAGTTACCATCTGTCACCATACAAAGTTACTACAATTTTATTGACTGTATTTCCCATGCTGTACACTTCATCCCTTTAACTAATTTATTTTGTAACTGGAAGTTTGTACTTCTTAATCTCCCTCACCTATTTCACTCATCCTCCTACACCTCTCCCCTCCAACCACCTGTTTGTTCTCTGAATCTGAGTCTGTTTTGTTGTTTGTTCATTTGTTTTGTTTTTTAGATTCCACATATGAGTGAAATCGTATGGTATTTGTCTTTTTCTTTCTGACTTATTTTGCTTAGCATAATATACTCTAGATCCAGCCATGTTGTTGAAAATGGCAAGATTTCATTCTTTTCTATCGCTAATATTCCATTGTGTGTGTATATATATATACATATATATGTATACATATATATGTATATATATATACACACACACATACCACATCTTCTTTATCCATTCATCTATTGACATTTAGGTTGCTTCCATATCTTGGCTTTGTAAGTAATGCTGCAGTAACATAGGTGTGCATATATCTTTTTAAATTAGTGTTTTTGTTTTCTTTGGAAATAGAAGTGGAATTGCTGGATTGTATGGTTAAGTGGTTCTATTTTTAATTTTTTAAGGAACCTCCATACTGTTTTTTATAGTGGCTGTACCAATTTACATTCCCACCAACAGTGCACAAGGATTCCCTTTTCTCCACATTTTTGCTAACACTTGTTATTTGTTATTTGTTGTCTTTCTGATAATAGCCATTCTGATAGGTGTGGGGTGATGTCTCATTGTGGTTTTGATTGCATTTCCCTGATGATTAGTGAGCATCTTTTCATGTGTGTATTGGCCATTTGTATGTCCTTCTTTGGAAAAAGTCCTCTGCCCATTTTTTTTTGTTTGTTTTTGTTTTTGTTTTTGTTTTTTAAACATCTTTATTGAAGTATAATTGCCTTACAATAGTGTGTTAGCTTCTGCTTTATAACAAAGTGAATCAGTTATACATATACAATATGTTCCCATTTCTCTTCCCTCTTGCATCTCCCTCCCTCCCACCCTCCCCATCCCACCCCTCTAGGTGGTCACAAAGCACCGAGCTGATCTCCCTGTGCTGTGCGGCTGCTTCCCACTAGTTATCTATTTTACATTTGGTAGTGTATATATGTCCATGACACTCTCTTACCCTGTCACATCTCACCCCACCCCCTCCCCATATCCTCAAGTCCATTCTGTAGTAGGTCTGTGTCTTTATTCCCGTCTTGCCACTAGGTTCTTCATGGCCTTTTTTTTTTTTTCCCTTAGATTCCGTATATATGTGTTAGCATACTGTATTTGTTTTTCTCTTTCTGACTTACTTCACTCTGTATGACAGACTCTAACTCCATCCACCTCATTACAAATACCTCCATTTCATTTCTTTTTATGGCTGAGTAATATTCCATTGTATATATGTGCCACATCTTCTTTATCCATTCATCTGTCGATGGACATTTAGGTTGCTTCCATGTCCTGGCTATTGTAAATAGAGCTGCAATGAACATTTTGGTACATGACTCTTTTTGAATTATGGTTTTCTCAGGGTATATGCCCAGTAGTGGGATTGCTGGGTTGTATGGTAGTTCTATTTGTAGTTTTTTAAGGAACCTCCATACTGTTCTCCATAGTGGCTGTATCAATTTACATTCCCACCAATAGTGCAAGAGTGTTCCCTTTCCTCCACACCCTCTCCAGCATTTATTGTTTCTAGATTTTTTGATGATGGCCATTCTGACCGGTGTGAGATGATATCTCATTGTAGTTTTGATTTGCATTTCTCTAATGATTAATGATGTTGAGCATTCTTTCATGTGTCTGTAGGCCATCTGTATATCTTCTTTGGAGAAATGTCTATTTAGATCTTCTGCCCATTTTTGGATTGGGTTGTTCGTTTTTTTGTTATTGAGCTGCATGAGCTGCTTGTAAATCTTGGAGATTAATCCTTTGTCAGTTGCTTCATTTGCAAATATTTTCTCCCATTCTGAGGGTTGTCTTTTGGTCTTGTTTATGGTTTCCTTTGCTGTGCAAAAGCTTTTAAGTTTCATTAGGTCCCATTTGTTTATTTGTGTTCTTATTTCCATTTCTCTGGGAGCTGGGTCAAAAAGAATCTTGCTGTGATGTATGTCATAGAGTGTTCTGCCTATGTTTTCCTCTAAGAGTTTGATAGTGTCTGCCCTTACACTTAGGTCTTTAATCCATTTTGAGTTTATTTTTGAGCATGGTGTCAGGGAGTGTTCTAATTTCATACTTTTACATGTTCCTGTCCAATTTTCCCAGCACCACTTATTGAAGAGGCTGTCTTTTCTCCACTGTATATGCTTGCCTCCTTTATCAAAGATAAGTTGACCATATGTGTGTGGGTTTATCTCTGGGCTTTCTATCCTGTTCCATTGATCTATATTTCTGTTTTTGTGCCAGTACCAAACTGTCTTGATTACTGAAGCTTTGTAATATAGTCTGAAGTCAGGGAGCCTGATTCCCCCAGCTCCATTTTTCGTTCTCAAGATGGCTTTGGCTATTCGGGGTCTTTTGTGTTTCCATACAAATTGTGAAATTTTTTGTTCTAGTTCTGTGAAAAATGCCAGTGGTAGTTTGATAGGGATTGCATTGAATCTGTAGATTGCTTTGCCTCTGCCCATTTTTTTTTTTTTTTTAATTTTTATTTATTTATTTTTGGCTGTGTGGGGTCTTCGTTTCTGTGCGAGGGCTTTCTCCAGCTGCGGCAAGCGGGGGCCACTCTTCATCGCGGTGCGCGGGCCATCTCACCATCGCGGCCTCTCTTGTTGCGGAGCACAGGCTCCAGACGCGCAGGCTCAGCAATTGTGGCTCACGGGCCCAGTTGCTCCGTGGCATGTGGATCTTCCCAGACCAGGGCTCGAACTCGCATGCCCTGAATTGACAGGCAGACGCTCAACCACTGCGCCACCAGGGAAGCCCACCTCTGCCCATTTTTAAATCAGGTTGTTTATTTTTGCTGTTGAGTTTTATGAGTTCCTTGTATATTTTGGATATTAACCCCTTATCAGATATATCATTTGCAAATAGCTTCTCCCATTCAGTAGGCTGCCTTTTTTTGTTGTTGTTGTTGATGGTTTCCTGTGCTGTGTATAAGCTTTTTAGTTTGATGTAGTTCCATTTGTTTATTTTTTATTTTGTTTCCCTTGCCTGAGGAGACAGATCCAAAAAAATAACTGCTGAGGGACTTCCCTGGTGGTCCAGTGGTTAAGATGCTGTGCTTCCACTGCAGGGGGTGTGGATTTGATCCCTGGTTAGGGAACTAAGATCCCGCATGCTGTGTGGCAAGGCCAAAAAATAGAAAACAAAACAAAACCAAAAAAAAAAAAACCCGCCAAAAAATACTGCTAAGACCAATGTCAAAGAGTGTACTGCCTATGTTTTCTTTTAGGAGTTTTATGGTTTCAGGTCTTACATTTAAGTCTTTAATCCATTTTGAGTTTATTTTTGTATATGGTGTCAGAAAGTAGTCCAGTTTGATTCTTTTGCATGTAACCAGTTTTCCCCACATCATTTGTTGAAGAGGCTGTCTTTTCCTCATTGTATATTCCTACCTCCTTTGTCATAGATTAATTGACCATATAAGTATGGGTTTGTTCCTGGGCTCTCTGTTCTGTTCCATTGATCTATGTGTTTATTTTTGTGCCAGTACCATATTGTTTTGATTATAGTAGCTTTGTAGTATAGCTTGAAATCAGGGAGCATGATACCTCCAACTTTGTTCTTCTTGCTTAAGATTATTTTGGCTATTTGGGATCTTTCATGTTTCCTTAGAAGTTTTATTTTTTTCAGTGTTTATTCCTGTTTTACTTTACATGCTTCAATATAATTAAAAATTTTTTTCTATTGGGGGATTTCCTTGGTGGTCTAGTGAGTCAGACTCCATGCTCCCAACGCAGGGGGCCCGGGTTTGATCCCTGGTCGGGGAACTAGATCCGGCATGCATGCCACAGCTAAGAAGCCTGCATGCTGCAACTAAGACCCAGTGCAGACAAAATAAATAAATAATTAATTAATTAATTAAAAATTTTTATTAGAGTATAGTTGACTTACAATGTTGTCTTAGTTTCAGGCGTACAGCAAAGTGAATCAGTTATACACATAACATATATCTCCATTCTTTTTCAGATTCTTTTTCCATTTAGGTTATTACAGAATATTGAGTAGAGTTCCCTGTGCTATACAGTGGGTCCTTATTAGTTATCTATTTTATATATAGTAGTGTGAATATGTTAATCCCAATCTCCTAATTTCCATATAAATTTTAGAATTATTCTAATTCTGTGAAAAATGTCATTGGTGTTTTTTTTTTTTTAGAGGAACTCCTTTATTTATTTATTTATTTTTGTCTGTGTTGGGTCTTCGTTTCCGTGCGAGGGCCCCCTCCAGTTGCGGCAAGCGGGGGCCACTCCTCATCGCGGTGCGCGGGCCTCTCACTGTCGCAGCCCCTCTCGTTGCGGAGCACAGGCTCCAGACGCGCAGGCTCAGCAGTTGTGGCTCATGGGCCTAGTCGCTCTGCGGCATGCGGGATCCTCCCAGACCAGGGCTCGAACCTGTGTCCCCTGCATTGGCAGGCAGACTCTCAACCACTGCGCCACCAGGGAAGCCCGTCATTGGTGTTTTGATAGGGATTGCATTGAATCTGTTATTGCCTTGGGGAGTATGGTCATTTTAACAGTATTAATTCTACCAATACATGAGCACCATATATCTTTTCATTTGTTTGTGTCATCTTCAGTGCCTTCCATCAATACCTTACAGGTTTCCGAGTACAGTTTTTTCACCTCCTTAGTTAGATTTATTGCTAGGTATTTTAATCTTTTTGATGCAATTGTAAATGGGATTGTTTTCTTAGTTTCTTTTTCTTATAGTTTGTTAGTGTATAGAAATGCAACAGATTTCTGTATATTAATTTTATATCCTGCAACTTTAATGTATTCTTTTATTCTAACAGTTTTTTGGTGGTGTCTTTAGGATTTTCTATATATAGTATCATGTCATCTGCAAACAGTGACAGTTTAACTTCTTCTTTTCCAATTTGTATTCCTTTTGTTTCTTTGTCTTGTCTGATTGTTGTGGCTAGGATTTCTAATACTATGTTGAATAAAAGTGGTGATAGTTGGCATCCTTGTTTTGTTCCTGATCTTAGAGGAAATGCTTTCAGCTTTTCACTGTTGAGTGTGATATTGGCTGTGGGCTTGTCATATATGGCCCTTATTATGTTGAGGTATGTTCCCTCTTGGTGTATGTTCTCCACTTTGTGCAGAGTTTTTATCATAAATGGATGTTGAATTTTGTGAAAAACCTTTTCTCTTTCTACTGAGATGATCATATGATTTTTATTCTTCAGTTTGTTAGTGTGGTATATTACATTGATTTGTGGACATCATACCATCCTTGCATCCCTGTGATAAATCCCACTTGATCATGGTGCATGGTCCTTTTAATGTGTTGTTTAATTTGGTTTGCTAATATTTTGTTGAGCTTTTTTGCTTCTATGTTCATCAGTGATATTGGCCTGTAATTTTCTCTGTGGTGTTTTTGTCTGGTTTTGGTATGAGGATGATGCTGGTTTTGTAGAATGAGTTTGGAAGCATTCCTTCCTCTTCAATTTTTTTGGAATAATTTGAGAAGAATAGGTGTTAACTCTTCTTTTAGTGTCTGGTAGAATTCACCTGTGAAGCCATCTAGCCCTGGCCTTTTGTTTGTTGGGAGTTAAAAAAAAAATTACTGAATTCAGTTTCATTACTAGTAATTGGTCTGTTCTATTTCTTTTTGATTCAGTCTTGAGAGATTGTATGTTCCTAGGAATTTATCAATTTCTTCTAAACTGTCATTTTATTTGTGTATAACTGTTTGTAGTAATCTCTTACTATTCTTTGCATTTCTGTGGTGTTTGTTGTAATTTCTCCATTTTCATTTCTGAATTTATTGATTTGGGCCCTCTCTCTCTCTTCTTGATGAGTCTGGCTAAAGGTTTATCAATTTTGCTTATCTTTTCAAGAACCAGCTCGTAGTTTCATTGATCTTTTCTAATGTTTTTTACTTTCTATTTCATTTCTTTCTGCTGTGATATTTATGATTTCTTTCCTTCTACTACTTTTTGGATTTTCTTGTTCTTCTTTTTGTTTTCCTTTAGATGTAAGGTTAGGTTATTTATTAGATTTTCTTGTTTCCTGAAGTAGGTTTATATCACTATAAACTTCCCTTTTAGAACTGCTTTTGCTGTGTTCCATAGATTTTGGGTCATTGTTTCCATTTTCATTTGTCTCCAGGTATTTTTTGTTTTCATCTTTGGTTTCTTCAGTGAAGAAATTACTGAAAATTGGTTGTTTAGTAGCATATTGTTTAGACTCCAAGTATTTGTGTTTTTTGCAGTTTTTTACCTTGTAAAAATTTCTAGTCTCATACTGTTGTCGTCAGAAAAGATACTTGATATGATTTCAGTCTTTTAAAATTTACTGAGACTTCTTTTGTGGTCTAGTGTGTGGTCTAACCTGGATAATGTTCCATGTGCACTTGAAAAGAATGTGTATTCTGCTTTTGGATGGAATGTTCTGTGTATATGTATTAAGTCCATCTGATCTAACATGTCATTCCTGTGTTTCTTTATTGATTTTCCATCTGAATGATCTGTCCATGGATG